>NW_028089315.1:4326158-4647740 GCF_014824575.4 Sturnira hondurensis
ATTAAAGAAATTCAGTATTTTGGTCAAACAAGATTTGCCATCAACAAAATTGTATTTGCTTTAGGTACTGAGAGATTCTTTAGCCTACCTGATCGTGAAGTGAACATTGAAAAAACAATTCCCCTCAGATTTCTGCATGAAATTTCTAAATCTAAAGAAGTGTACAATGAACACCCACTGACCCTTCACCCAGACTCATCAATTACCAACATGATGCTACCTTGGCTTCTTTTCTGTCCCTTTTCTGGCTTTTTCCTGGACCACTGGAGAATAAGTTGGGTACATCATGACACATCACCTCTAAATGTAAAAACAAGGGCACTTTCCTCTATAATCAAGTATGTGAAATTTAACAATGATACAATACTATCACAGTGCATTGACATCCTATTCAGATTTCCAATAGTCTCAGCAATACCCTTTAGACGCAGGGGGGTCCAACCCTTAGCCCGTGGGCTGCATGTGTCTCAAGATGGCCACAAATGTACCCAACACGAAATCATAAATTTACTTAAAACATTATGAGATTTGTTGTGATTATGTGTTGCAATGTATTTAATGTGTGGCCCAAGACAACTCTTCTTCCAGTGTGGCCCAGAGACGCCAAAAGGTTGGACGCCCCTTCTAGAGCTTTCTCCCCGAGTCTGGAATCCAGTCAGAGAATGCATACTGAGGTTACTTATCAGACTCTCACTAATTTTTCTTAGTCTGCTACAGTTTCTTAGTCTTGTTTTCTTTTTTAATGAGTAACATTTTTGAAGAGTCCAGTCTGAGTCTGGTTTCTTTATAGAATGTTCCTCAGTTTGTTTTTTCTGATTGTCTCCTTATGTTTAAATTCAGGTTAAATGTTATCAGCAGGAATATCACAGAAATGATGTGTCCTCCAGGCATCACGTCCAGAAGCATCTGATATACTTTCTCCTGTTACTGGTTTGATCTCTTGGTTAATGAGACAGTCTGAAAGATTACTCTACTGAATATTACCTTTGCCCCTTATGGTTCATAAACAACTTTGAAATCATGTAAACATTATGGCCAACAACCTTTCACCTAAACCTTTAGCATTCATTGATAATTCTTGCTTGAATTATTACTACAGTAGTTGCAAAATGGTGACTTTCTATTTTTAATATTTCTTTTACATCTACCACCAGACTTTTTCCTCCCCAATACTATTTTTTAAAAAGATTTTATTTATTTATTTTTACAGAGGGGAAGGGAGAAAGAAGAGGGAGAGAAACATCAGTGTGTGGTTGTCTCTCACGTGCCCCCTACTGGGGACCTGACCTGTCTGCAACCCAGGCATGTGCCCTGCCTGGGAATCAAACCAGCAACCCTTTGCTTCTCAGGCTGGCACTCAATGCACTGAGCCACACCAGCCAGGGACCAATACTAATTTTTAAAATGTGTTTAATTAACACATTGTAATGAATTACTGTCATTATTTCATTGTAATGCTCAGCTGGTCTCAAACATGGCCAGCGGAAGCCTCTTGAGCAGGACCGTGTGGTTTGTGCACGGACCCCGCCAGCCTCGGTGCCTGGGTGGCGCTGGACGAGCGTCCCCTGCTCTGACACAGGGGTAATGCTTTGTGTGGAGCCACGCACTGTCGCCTCTGGGGCTCTCTGGGTTTCCTCAGTAAATGCTTTCCTTGTTAAATTTTATTTTAATCATCATTGACACTCGGTGTTGTGTTAGTTTCACGTGTACAGCATGGTGATCAGACATTTACATAACTTGTCTTCCAAACACAGCCCTCTCTACTCTGGTCTAGTCCTTCCTCAACTCTAATGCAGGCAACCACATGCCTCACTGTATCCTTCATGCAGAGTACCAAGAACCGAGATGCAGCCCACCTTTTTGACTCTGCCACTCAGTACCACTAGGGACCTGTGACATGACAGGCAGGTCAAGTATCTCTGAAGCAACTGCAAGCTCCTCTCACTCGGTGTTGTGAGGGTTAAATGAAAACAACACACATTTAGAATCATACCTGGCACAAAACAGCTCCACATTAACTTGGCACCACTCTAAAGTCTATCTCCTCCCTCCATCCCAAACAGCTCCCTTTCTCTACCACTGGAGAGGGGTCTAAGAGACATGTGATCACCCAACACTCCCGCTAAACCCTTCCAGGCTTCGTATAGCCAAGTCCCTCAGATAAAACCCAAACTCTTAAGAAGTGTGACAAGGCCCCTTACACTTGCCCACAACTTGCCTCTCTGGCTTTATCTGTGGCCGCTCCACCCATGTAGAGGATTGCATACATGCTCAGGCACATCTAACTCTACCCACTCCCCAGACTCTCTCACACCCTTCCAGTTTCTCCATCTGGCGAGCTCTCCCTCTCTTCAATTCCACTTGGCAAACTCCTACTCATCCGTTTGAGACTTGGCTCAGACGGCTCCGCCTCAGTGCAGCCAACACGCCCGGGAAGTGTGCCACCTTCTTCCATGGCAATTGAGCTGATGCCTATTACAGGCAGGCCAGGGCAGGGCAGGGCAGGGCAGGGCAGCCTGACAGTCATGTGTCTGGCACGGCTTGGGGATGCCCATTTGGGAGGGGTGGGGGTTCTTGCCTTATATACTCATGTGCCCTCAATATGTACCCTGCACAGGAAGGGTTCTCTGGAAACATTTGTTCAGGAAAAGAGCAATTTGCTTGTTTGTCAAAAGAAGTCACATCTACAAACTCCCTGCCTCACAGTCTGTAAGTGTGAGTTTCCCTGGTGATTTCCCTTATACAAGAAAAGCATTTAAAAGTTTCGGTTTATAAAATCTTGTCAAATGCAGATATCAAATGTTAATTATAAAAAATGTGAATAAGTATACATAAATCATAATCTGATGTAAGAAAAATACAAATAACTAATAAGTCTACTAAAATAGTAATAGTAGATAGGACCATGAGTGATCATAAGAATTTTCCTCTTTCTGTACTTTTTCAATGACTCTATAATGAATTTCTTTAAAATAGAACAAGAACAATCTTTTTTAAGAGAAAGAAATAATTTGTGCATTTCTCTTTAAATCCCGGAAAAAGAAAGAAGACTGTGGAGAGAGAAATGATAAAGTGAAGAAGTGAATTGGGATGAGGAAGACTACTGGAAATTATATGTATCAAATAGCAAAAAATAAAAATGAATAAAAGGGAAAGTTATACTGGCAATAAGAGACTGGAAAACAGGAAATTAAGTAAAAATCAAGTATTGACCATTTAAATTCCACACAATTGGGCAGGATGCCATCAAGCTACTTTGGTAACAGAACACAAGCTATATTCTGAAATACTGACAAAGCTGGCAGGAGTTCATCAGAATATTACAATTTGTCAGAGTGGAGGGCAACTTGAACAGTCAAGCTGCTACCTGAGGAGGTAAGAAAGAACTAAAAGAGCCCTGGCTGGTGTAGCTCAGTGGATTGAGTGCGGGCCTGCGAACCACACGATCATGGTTCGATTCCCAGTCAGGGCACATGCCTGGGTTGCAGGCCAGTTCCCAGCAGGGGACACATGAGAAGCAACCATACATTGATATTTCTCTCCTTCCGTTCCCTTCTAGAGATAAATAAATAAAATCTTTAAAAAAAAGAATTAAAAGAGCTCATAAAATTCTGAAGAGCAATGAGTCTTTAGTCTCGTGAGACTGAACTCATGCCAGAAGGAGACCCTTCAGGCTGATGACTGCCGCGTCCAGGCTGAGCAGTGGATTAAAGGATGGGCCTTCTTGATCTAATTTGTGCGATGCAGAGAAACCAACAGTGACAGGAGAAAAAATAAAGACCTTTCCATGATTACGTTTGTATTTTATTTTCCACTAAATAATCTAGTTAACCTCAGATGCCACCCAAACATAAACCTGGTCCAACAGTAGGATATGTTCAAGTGTGTTTGGGGAAACTAAAAACAAACACATCTTTTAAGTTCAAGAGAATCATTTCACTGAAAATACCATGTCGGATTAATGCACTAGCTAGCCAAGTACCCTGGCTGTAACATAACTCTTTTAGGAGGTTTTCAAATCTAAAGCTCACCATGGAGACCATAAAACAGAACCCAACATGCGCCTCACTTTAATGCGTAGTCCCTAGATTAATTCATATGATTACTACAACAGGCAGCTGAAAAAGTAAACATTATTTCTTTTCTTCCATTAGCCTAATGGCCATCAGTGTACTGGTGCCTAGGTTTCCTGCGCCTCCCCACTCCCACTCTTCTGGAGTTTGCTAAAACGGAAAAACACTTCTTACGGGAAAACTTACACCACCAAAGGATTCTCAAATGTTTCTGCCTTGCTTTCTTTTTGTGTTTCTTAATGGAATTCAAAACAGTTGGAACAAGATGACGGAGAGGTTGTTTTTGAGTTTGAGCACATGATCCTGGGAGAAAAGCTGGGACAGGCTAGTTGAAGGGACAAAAGCTGAGCAGCTCCCCACCCCACCCCCCAACCTGACACATGTGCATCCTGGGAAATAAGACAAGAGCTTCCCAGCAATTTCTAATCTAGGAACCGAACACACCTACTTCCCTTTCCCGGTGGTTATCTTTGTCGCAGTGGCATTTGATGGGAGACCCACTTTTCTTCCGCACGTAATCATTTCACACAGCAGTGATTTCTCTGAGCTATTCAATTTTGTAAAGTGAAGAGTACACCGCCGTCAAATGAATGAACAATAGGAGAAATTTTCATAATTACTACCGTATACTTGTTGGAACATTTTCCTTGGAAGCCATGCATTTTGAGTCCTGGCATTAAGGGAAGAATTAAGAGTACTAATTATGGGGTTTAATATGATGGCAAAACCCAGTTTAAATTCACATGACTGTGTTAAACAGAAAGTTGTATTCTAAAGCTCAACTCTCTTCCCCTGTGGTTTAACGATGACTGATAACCCACCAACTGGCAGGCCTTAAATGGTGTCGCTAATCTAGAAAGAATACCCAATTCTAGAAACACGGTACTATTACGTCCTGTCTCTGGTCTTCCCATCCATACCCACAGCTTCAACACCATGTAGATTATGATGAATCACAAAGAGTATTTAATTTCCAGCTCTGATTTTTCCCTCAGCTTGGGACCTCAACTGCAAACTGGCCTACACATCACCACTTAGATCATCTCTTATCTGTTCAATCTGAACTCACCAACTCCCTCTTCCTCCTTCCCCTATAAGTACCGCAGTAGTGAAACCCAGTCGCCTTGGAATTCCTTCCTTTCTATCCTCATTACCTACATCAAATTTAGTACCAAACTGTACTGAGTCAGTCACACATGGCTCAAATCTGCCTTCTCCTTTCCACCCCTGGGACCCGTGGTTTAGCTCGAGGCTGTCACGACAGCCTTTTACAAATGCCGGACGAATGCGAGTCTAGGCGTTGAAACAACATGACAACACGATGGCACCAAGCTCTCTGACTTCCGCACAGCGTTTGACATCGACAGAACCCCCATGAATTGCTTCCTTTCACTCTCACAAGCCCTTCAGACACCTAAAGGGTCATTAGCCCTGCTTTGCCAATAAGGGAACCAAGGACTAAGAAGTTAAATGCAACTGCCACACAGCTAGTGGCAGTACAAGATCATCCTAACTCTGACCTCAGTGTTCCTGCAACTACCAGGTAGGTGTGTGTTTTTACAGGGTAATACGTTCCCATTCTACGCAATGAGAGTGGGAACTTATTCAGAGAGAGGCTGATCAAGATCTGGTGGTGAGGATATTTGACAGACATCCAATAGAACACTGGGCAGAATGCTTTTGAGTGAGGTTCCTTTCAAATTTGAAACTCAGCCCTGGGTAAGACTCTCGAGTAGACAAAACAGGTATCTTGGATCTCTTTCTGAGACAGTCTGTGTTACCCTTGGGTCCCTTCTGACACTGTTCCCCAGTGGAGCCCCCTGGCCCTGGACTGACCACTGAACTTCTTCAGCGTGACCTGCCGTTCCACGGGCAGCGCCAAGCCTGAGCGGGAATGCTCTGTCTTCAGAAATCACTCTGCTTTACCTGGGAAATGCTCTTGCCAAACAAGTTAAAATTGAATTGAATCAAGTCTCCAGAGCCAACTTCCTGTTTAGAGGAAAGATGGAGGAAAGAGGAAGAAGTTAATCGACACTAGAAACAAATAAGCAAATCCAGAATGTGGAATATTCTACAGGACAAATGATCTGATCTCTGCAAGTTACTGATGGGGTAAAATGAGAGAGAAAGAGAGAAGACTGGTCTAGACTTAGGGACTCAGGAGACAGAAACAACTATATGTAAAGTAAAGGGATCCTAATTTATCCAAACCGACTGGGGAAAAAAGGCGTTTGAGACAGTCAAGGTATTCCATGAACTTGTAATCATGATACCAAAGAATTATTGTTAATCATGTTGAATGTACCAACAGCATTAAAGTTATAAAATGTTCAAGCAATAAAATGTCCAAGATTATTTGATGCACACAAAAGTATGTAGCATTAAGTGATACTGTCTTGAATTTAAAAATAAATACTTCAAAAGAAAAAAACAGAGGCGGCCAATGTAGCACACCTTGGTGACTGCAGAATCTGGGTGTTGGGTATATGAAAGTCCCTTACACCTTACATTAGTTTCTTTATTTGGGATTCATGTGAAAACTTTCAGAATGAAAAACTGTTTTCTGAATTCTTTCTTCCAAGAGCCCTGTTCTCCAAAAGGAATAACTAGATTTAATGAGTTTTAACTGATAGTGTTTGCTAAGGTGTGCTAATATGTCATGCTCTCCTATATACTTTATTTGAAAATTTCCAATTTCCAGAAGACCATCATAAAATGATGTTCCTACTTGGGATTTCTAGCAACACAATAAATAAATGACACGTTTGGGTTTCATTTTGGCACACACTTCCTGCCATTACCTCTGCCTTTACCAAGAAAACCCACAAGCTATTTTTCAGTCCTGGATCTTGGTTAGATAAGCTGATGACTCAGGCTGACTCTCAGTGCCAGCGCTAACCAAGCCTGGGCTGGCCGGCGACTGGGTGAAGCTGCGGAGCTGCCGAGAAGAAACAAGGCTAGAGTGGGGAGAGGGGCTACCCAGCACGATGCTGGATCCCCCTGCAACGTGTGCTGGGCCAGATCGCACATCCAGCCAAACTGGGGTGATGTGCTCAGCGACGGAGAAATCTCCCAACGCACAGACGGGCTTTTTTAAGGAGCTGAACTAAACTTGGGCAAATATCCCAAACAGTCAGCCTATGACCAAGAACATACTACTTAACAAGCTAGCCTTCCAGCAAGAGTCTGCATCACTGGATCCTCAGGGATAACGAGGTACTTCCTGTAACCCAGGAGCTGCACGGCAAGTGCTTGAGGGATTCTACTGAGAATAAAGAAGATGTGAGGCTGGCTTCCTTCGAAGGGTGAAGAAAGAGCAAGGTGGGAGGCAGGAGGAGTAGGACTGCCAACACTGCTGGCACCTGGGAACATTCATTCTTTGCGACGGCTTCTCCAGAGTTACGCAAACAGTTTGTAGAAGGACAGAAAGAGCAAAACAAGAAAGCTGCTACCTCTCTGAGCACATACGTAAGTATAAGAAAGAGGGACCACAGTGATCAAAGAATTGAAAGGCATCCAAAGTTTCAAATGATAAAGACACTATTTTAAAAATCCAAAGTCAATTTTTCAGGCCTCTTCCCGGATTCTAGCAGAGAAAAGAAAAATATCTTTTCTGGAAGGAACAAAAGTCCAAAGGGATGAAACTGAAAGGACACAATGCAAAGAAATGATTTCACTCACATGAACGGATTCCACATTTTTTCCCAATCAAATCAAGGAAACCAATCCTTCTACTTCTTATTGAATTCAAGAGCTTTAATGTAGGCAAACATTTGTAAAACCAAATTTTCTAATTACTGCACAAAGTTCCAATGATCTCAAGTTAAAATTAATCCAAGGCAAAGGTTGGAGGTACAGAATGTTACGTGACCCTGATGGAAAGGTAGAGACCGGAAGACAGGACCGAGGTGGGTTTTAAAGAAGGCTCTGTCCTACTAGACCAGCGCATCCCGCCAGCTCTGCCTCCAGAGAGCGCTGATCTTGTTTGCGTGAGCAGAAAACGCAAGGAGACAGGAACAGTGCCTCTTGCTCTGCTGTTACAGATCACCACCAATGGGATTAATAGAAAGAAGGAAAAATATCACTTCTAACCGAATTTTCCATCTAAGAGAGCAAAAAGCCATCTAAAAACTTATGGATCTGTGTCAAGGGAACAAATGATATTTTAAAAATGTGGCAGCAAACCAAAGAGCTACACCCACACACAAAGCTTAGCTGCTCCCAGTGCACTGACCAGACCACGTATTCCCCCAGCTGGGAAGTGTTGGCAGGGTTCGGATATTCTGAGAAGGGTGGGGCCGCCCAGCCATGTTGCTCAGGAACGTTCCCAGATGAGGGTGGAGGGACTTGACTGTACGCTAAAGAAATTTTCATCTTTGGCCTAAGTCAAAGGACCCCTGAGCAAGACGAGAAACAAAGCAAAACGGGAAATTACAGTGAGGAATGGTTTACCTTCGGAGAGCAGTTGAAATGCATACCAGGTACTGGGAGTGTAGTTACATACATTGTAATACACCGATACAGGTACAGCGTGCCAACTATGCAGAAAAATCTTCTGCTAATAATAGACCTAGAAAAAGGGAAAAACAGGGCAGACACTCAGTCACGAAATTCTGCAGGTTCATTTATGTTTTCAATGACCCAATAAAACAAACAAACAAACAAACAAACCCCCGAAACTACTTGAGAGCTTGAAATCAGAATAACTATAGTTAATGGCAGGTTAAGGTGAGAATTTTCAGAAAGATGTGGTGGGCTTTTTTGACTGTTACCTTGCCAAAAGAGTTTCAAACACTCTCTACTGCTATTCATTAGGCTTCGTGAGACCTGAAACCTGAGTTGACATTCAACTGATGTATTAAGAGGGGCCCCTTCTGACTGGTCAGAGCCCACTTGGTACCTCTGGATAAATATTCAAAGAGTGTCTTTTCTGTCATTAGAGGGGAGATAGTCACAAAATCAGAATGATCTTAAAATGAGAACTCAAAACTTTTCTAAAATTTAATGAGCCAATTCGATAAGAATATTTCTTCCCCCTGTATGTCTACCCTGCTTCAGCAACCGCAGGCCGGGATCTCAGGCCTGTGGGTCTCTGTATTCTCAGCTTGGGAAGTTCAAATTTTTCCTTGGCCCGGGGCAACATCTACACAAACATTTCAGAAGCAGTGGACAGGCTTTCTTCTGAGGATATGAAGCATCTGATCTCACTCTATAATTGTATAGTGTAGTTCTACTTTTATGCTGGACAGGTGTTCCTGGTGAAGGGTGATGGCTCAAAGAGAATCTGTACCATTTGTATTTTTTGTTTTAATAAAAGGAAGAAAGTGGTATGTCACTTGTGCAATTAAAAATTAGTTTAAAGCCCTGGCTGGTGTAGCTCAGTGGACTGAGCACCGGACTGCGAAGCAAAGAAAGGGTCGCTAGTTCGATTCTCAGTCAGGGCACATGCCTGGGTTGCAGACCAGGTCCCCAGTGCAGGGGTGAGCGGGAGGCAACCACACATTGATGTTTCTCTTCCTCTCTTTCTCCTTCCCTTCCCCTTTCTCTAAAAATAAATAAAATATTTTAAAAATTAATTTAAAAATAGTCCATGCAATTATATTAGCATTTCATTCATGACTGCACAGTTCCTGTACGTCAATTACTTAGGGTGTATGGGTGCAGTCTGGGAGTTTTGTCTCCATTGCAGAAACTGCTTACCATAGAGACCATCTTATTTCCTTTTAGAAAAGCTCTGTATTCCACCCCCAAGGAGAATTTATTCGTCATAAAGCTGCCTTATAAAGATATGTGCCTATAATTTTAAGTACGATGGAAGCACATTACAATTAAACAATATAAAGAAGGACAACACTAGAGAATAAGACTAGGCCATAAATGTCTTAACAAGAATACTTGAAATACAATTTAAATCGTAAGATGTGATTGTTGCTTTTCTTAAAAAGAAAACACCCTCTCCAGCCATGATCAAACAGAAATTACCTGCGATTTCACTTGAATTATACAAGAAACATCTAAGACAGAAAGGTGCTAAGTCCAGGTCTATTCATCTCTTTAGAGGAAGAAACACAAGGAAAAGCCTGTTATCACTCAATTTTGGCCAAGAATGCTATCTCAAAAGCACTGCCTGATTATTTCACTACACACAAAGGTGCGCACACACACAAACAACACACAGCAATAACTATTTCCATATCTCAAACCTGAATCACATGAGTAGCAGTGAAAGGATTTAGAATTAATGGAGAATGAGGTATATTTAAAAATGACAAAGAAAAAGACAAATCTTTTTACAAAAAAAAACTGTAAAGTGACAAACACACACTGAAGAGTCATTCACGTTTACTACTGGACTTGAAGAAGTCAAATGACTCCATCCCTGTGAATTCGTCAGTGCTAACGACAGACAAGGCGATAAGCGGGGTGTGGTTGTTTACAAAAACCTCCTGAGCTTTGGCATTTACTCATCTTTTTGAAATCAAGCTTAGAATATCTTCAGTGTATAGTGTTAAATAAGGATCAGCTAACATAAATTTTAAAAAGCAGGATACACAAGTATTTCAAGAATTGTATATAATAAAGGTATTTATTTCATTAACCAAAGAATTTCCCACATTAGAATTCTGACTTAATGGTTTAAAAAGTTCAAAATGTGTCTTGTTTTGTTTTTTAATATTTAAAGTAATTAAAATGAGAGATCCCAGGGGCAGAACTGCCTGACTGCAGGCGACACCATGGAACCTCCACCATGACCGAGGAAGAGCCTCTTCTGGAACCTCTGGAAAGCTGGGCCCCTGAAGCTTACCCTGAGTTGAAGCCACTGCCACCAGTCCACAGGTCAGCCCAGGGTGACACGGAAGGTGCCACCCCCACCTCCCTACACACACCTCAAGTGCATCTGCACAAGTGCCCTAACTGGAGAAGCCCACCTGCCTGTCCAGTTGCTGCCACAGGGACCCTTTTGACCAAATAGACCCTTCTGTTAAAAATAAATACAACTATGCAACAACAGCAGAAAGCCATAGAAGAAATGTTAATGCCGTATGACTAGAGATTAAACCAAGAACAGGATGCAGATTATAATTCTCAAAGCACGATGGCGGTTTTCTCATATGGGACGCACCTCCTTTCCTGTTAGAAAGAAGCCTGGTGCCCATCTGCTCACACTTTGCAGAGACTATCACCTCACAGACCCTTGTATTTGGTCCCAGTTATCTATTCTTCTCCCAAGCATTTGAGTGACAGGCTCATTACTACTTTTTCTGACAGAAGAGATTCTTGTTAAATGTAATTAAATAGAAGTATGAATAGAAGTGCCAGCACTTTACACATAATTATTAAGACTCGCCAGAACAGTACATTATGTCCCAATACAGGTGACTTTAATTTTATTATTTTTATTTTTAAAAAATCTTTATTTAAAAAAGAAAAAGTACTCAGAACATGATTAAATACTACCAAAATCAGACTTAAAATAGTAGCAGTACACTGATTTTGGCATTTGGTATAACAGTCTCAAATTCCAAAAAAATAAAAGGAGTGAAAGAAATGAATGTACTAAAAAGTAACATTAAAATACTAGAATATTATTTTGCTATCTGTTTCAACCGATCCACAGCTAGTGCATATAGGCAACATATTCAGTGCTCACAACTGGTCTGCAGGCTCTTTGTGGGAGAATTTGGCCTTTAAAACAAGCAGGTCCTGAAACACAGCAGTGGAATTCAGCGAGGATCCCAGCTGTAAGAGGATTAAGAAGCAAGAGAGCACGCCCAACACAGAATGCCCAACACAGAATGCCGAGGGCGGGGGCAGGGGGGCGGGGCGCGCATCTCTGGAGCAACATGGAGACCAGTGCGTCTCAGGCCCCTGATTCAGGTCTCTGCTTAGCAGTTCCACTTTAAGCGACGTGGACAAGGCATCCCTGAGCTTATCTTCAGGCAAATGGCAGGTCCACCTTTAACATGGACCTACTTGGTGACCAGGACCATCTCAATTAGTTACCTTGGAAATCAGTCTCCTCACCAGCAAAAGGAGGAAAAGGATACGTTTTTCTTACGAATCCGAGAAATGCTACTGAGGTATTTCCCCAGCATGTTATTTACTGATAGCTAGAGTTTTGCCAAGTTTCTCCTATGTGCCAAGCTCTGTGCCATTTAATTCTTACAACAACCTGCAACACATGTCTGTGATCCTTATTTTATAGACAGGGAAATTGTGGTTTAGAGTCTAAGCTGAAATATAAATATATTACAATACAAAAGGATTCAGAAAATTCCTTCAAATTGTGTAAGAAATCCCAATTTTATTTTGACATTACATCACTGTATATCTATAGGCTAACAAACATTTATCACATTTAAGTTACATTCCCAAATCTATTTAACTTGGATTTTTCACTAAGTACGTTTTACATCATGTTGACGCAGAACTCTAAAAAGCATGCGTTCCGATACCAATTTAACGACTATACTAGTCATTAAAATACTGAAAAACCCTTCTAGACAGCCAACATTAGGCACATACTGTTCTCCACTCCTGTCTGCACAGTCGGCACCCAGTTCGATTTGCTCACCACCTCCTGCCCCCGTGTAATCAGTCCTCTGAACTGTCACCCGCTTCTCAGCACCCTGTCTCACCTGCACTTCCACAACAACCTGTTCTCCCTAATTCCGCTTCTGTCTGCTAAAATCCACTCCAGCCAGAATCGTCTTGTTTGAAACAGCGAGACAGTGTATGCCCTTTCAAAGTCTGCAATGGCTGACAAGTGTACCTTGAATGAAATCCGAATCCTTCCCCAGGCTCAGGAGGCCCTAGGTGTTCTGGCCCCCTCTCCTCGGTCTCACCTCCTGCTGCCGCCCCATCACTCTAGAATCCAGCTTCAGTCAGGTGCCTTCGGTGCTTTTGAACACGCCACACAAAGTGCCTCCTGCCTCAGGTAGGACCTCTGTGACAGCCATTCCCTTGGCCTGGACTCCTAGGACCATGCCCGTCGTTCAGGTCTCCGAGAGATCACCTATTCTGAAGAAGCTTCCTGGGGCTCCCTCTCTCCCCTTTCTGTTTGAATTTCTTCATTGCCCGACTCTTCTGTCCAACCAACGTTCTGCTGAAGCCAGAGTTTCTTACCTCTGCTTTCCTCCCTTTAATCCACAGGTGGCAAACACAAGGCCCATGGACTGAATCCGGCCCTCCACCTTGTTTTATCTGGCCCAGCACCTTGTTTCTACCCGGCAGCAGCGCCAAGCTCTCGCTTAACTGTTAAGGAATAGTTACATTTATCCAGTCCTAAAGTTACATTCGGCCCTTTGAAGGCAACCATGAGGCTGATGTGGCTCCCCGTGAAAATGAGTTTGACACCCCTGCTTTAATCCCTTGCCGCTAGCCCTTGGGTTCCCTGGGTCGTGACAACTGCCCACCACTGTCTACTGAAGTTTCAAACTGCCGGGACTCCCTTTGACATGACCCCAAGCTACCTCATTCGTCTCATCTTTTGGACCTGAATCCCACTGCCCTGGGCAAAAGCAGCTAGCAGTAATACTCATTGTTCCCTGAGACACCAGTTTTTTTGCTTTTGCCAGCAAATACCTTTCCCTGGCCTCTCCTTTTTCCTACCTGCTATCATCTATCCATGTAGTCCACCTCCAATACTGTGTTTTCATGGAAACTTCCAGATGTCCCCAACTAGACAGAGCCACTTCATTCCCCAACTTTGTTTCTATTTAATGGCATTTTTAATGGTGAGACTGGCATCACCACTACAAACAGAGGGTCTCACTACTTCTGTTGGAGGCAGCTCTTCAGCAAAGATGTCCCTCAGTCATCTTTTAGTCCCAGTGGGCCTTAGGATGGTACCCGGGATCCTGGCAATACCACACAGTTCTGTGCTGGAGAGCTTCGCTTCTTACTTCCTCTGATAATCCTCACCTGCTTCTTTCCATAAAAGTTTGCCCTTCAAACGCTCTACATCTGCCAGAATTAACCTGCCCGATCCCTCACACTGTGTCTTTTTTGTATTTATATTTTAATTTACAATGCTTGCTGCAATTGCAACGTTCAGTCATCAGATGTGGACTGCACACCCTGGAGACTGGACCACAAGCTCTGCCGTCTTTCTTCTTTCCCTCCCATCTCCACACGGCCCTTTCTACCCATCCCAGGGGTCTCAACTGCTCCAGATGGTCAGTCGTAAAAACGCAGGCTGAATTTGGTACTTCAGGAACAAAAATCCCAAGGCAAGGTTTGTAAAACAAATGAAAGGAAAAGAGTAAGTGCTGTAGAAGGAAGAGAAAAGGAAAAGCTCTCCGAGGAGACTTGTAACTCATTTGTTGTTTCCTGCCTACCCACACAGGGCAGATGGCACACACTGTGAATCAGAGAATGAGACCTACCATGGACCCAGCCCAGAAATGTGCCTGTACATGCACAGAGCCTCTCTGCCTTTCAAAAATCCAACCCAAAGGGATTCCACATCTTCAGTGTTAATCATTTTAACCATGTTCCTATTTTATTATCCCATTTTACGGAAGGAAAAAAGGTGTAAAGAGCTTGAGTACTAAGCATGGGGCCACAGACTCAGTCAGTGAGAGAGCCACACAAAACCCAGGTCTCCAGACTTTCAATTAGCTACTCTTCACTAAGTGGCCAAGTTTTAAAAAGGCAGGAGCTGCTCTGGCTGTTGTGGCTCAGTGGATTGAGTGCTGGCCTGAGACCCAAAGGGTCATCAGTTCAATTCCCTGTCAGGGTACATGTCTGGGTTGTGTGTCAGGTCCCCAGAAGGGTGCACTCAAGAGGCAACCACACATTGATGTTTCTCTTCCTGCTTCCCCTCTAAGAGTAAAATAAATAAAATCTTTTTTAAAAAGGCAGTGGCTTAGATTCTTGTTCTAAGCTCCGTATAAAAGATTTGCAATATATTGCAACAGTTGATTACACTTCAGAAATTATCTACACTGGTTTAGGGAATCTGCAAAGTACAGATCCCATTACAAAATTCTCTCTGCTCAACTGACTTTTTAAAGAATATTATTTCCTGGGTTAAACATAGATTGTAACACGTGGTAAAAAAAATGCTACTTTATAAGATCTGAAAGACAACATCAATATGATCTGAGATAGAGATGAAGAATTAAAATCAAGTATCGCCCGTAAACTGCCATATATATAGGGAATAAAAGGAGTTATAGTTCTTGTTGGTATTTTAGGTTATTAACAAAAATAATACATGTACATATGTGTATATACACACATGTATCTGGACATGTATGTGTGTATATATGACACAAATGTATACTACACAATGCAAATATGTGTACGTTCACCATGATCCTTCCTCATTCCTTCCCTTCATGAGAACTCACCCACCTTGAATCAGTCTTAGGGGCTTGTTTGGTCACAGCTAGTGGAACTGAACAATAAATATTTGCTCTTGGGTTAAAGGATTAGCCTTAACAGTAACACATTCTCATTTTTCATAGGTTTCTAAAAACATAATAAGCATATATGTCACCAGCAGTAGCTAACATTTACTAAATTCTAGGCACAATACCTAGCGATACTCAAAAACGTTAACTGCTACTATTTCTATTTATTTACTCCCATAACAAAACTATGTGTGTGGGCATTACTCTGGGCACTGGGAACACAGAGGTGAACAGAAGGGACAAAAAGCCTGCCTTGAGGCACTTATATTCTGGTGGAGAAGGCAGACAATAAACAAGATAAATAAGTAAAATATAGAGCAAGTTAGACACGAGCTGAAGGGTAAAACGAAGGGGGAGTGTCCTCTGGGCTAAGTTGGTCGGTCAGAGAAAGTTTCTCTGTGTATGAGGGTTCAACCACGAGGATGTCTGTGGGAGAAGATTCCAAATTAGAGGCTGGCACCTGTGGTTGTTTGCTGACCAGTGAGTGGGCCAAGGAGGGCATGAGGACACGAGGTCTGGGAGAAAATAGGGCCCGGTCTGCTGGGATCTCCCTGGTCACGATGAGAATTTGGGCCTTAAGCTGTATGAGGGGGAGAAGACCGACAACTTACTCTAACAGCGATACACTCTGTCTGCCAAGTTGACAAGTGACTCGAAGCAAGAACACAAACAGAGCAACCAGCAGGAGGTTCCTGCAAAAACCCACCTAAGAGATGACAGTGGTTAGACCTAGGGCAGCAACAGAAGTAGTGAGAAGTGGTGGGATTAACAGACAGACCACATGTCAGGTGGAAACAAGTAGCAAGAACAAAACCAAGGCGTTTGAAAGAAGTAACAAGAACAAAACCAAGGCGTTTGGCCTGAGAGCCAGGAAGAACAGAGGCGCTGCTTACTAAGGTGGGGATGGGAGGGGGGCAGGTTTGGGCACCAGGAGGTTGCCAAGGACTCAGTCAAGTGTTCTGCACATATTCACTCCATCAATCCTCACAACGACGTTGAGACAGACACTATTTTATCATTCCCATCTTGTAGGTGAGGAAACAAGGCCACTACAGAAGTTAAGCAACTTAACCCAATTCTCCCAGTATCTTAACTAGTAAGATTCACACTGGATGCTTAAGTGCTGACTGGCTGGCGGGGACAGATATGGTGACTTCTAAATCAGATCTCGAATAATTAAACAGACAACCATGATGGTTTGGGTTTTTTTTAAGAGAAGAGGGAGAGAGATAACCCCTGAGCATGCTACTAACTGGAAGGCAAATATGATATCATGTAAAAGTACACACATTGATGAATCATGAATACATGAGCACACAGAAAAATACCGAAAGGGATAGGAACCCAAATACTACCATTACCACTTATTCTTGGCAACATGTTAAGTAGTTTATTTATTTCTTTTTGTTAACACCTTTGTCTTCTAATCTGCCTACAAGCAAGAAGAATTACTTTGTTTTCTTTGGTATTATAAATAAAACTTAACTTACAAAAACTAATTTACTGCAACCATGCATTTTTTGACCGCCTTCCTTACAATATTTATGGTAATTTAAAAAACAAATTGCAAGAATTACTACATTTAGGGTGCATCTATTTCCCCCACAATTCCCTACACTAATATTTAGGCCCTGAGACCTAAACTGGTAAAAACTAGAATAGGTGAAAGCAGGAAAGACGACCAACAGTGAGCTAATTTGAGGAAATGGAGTGGATACAGTCTGGGACTAAACCTGCCATCTATTCCCGAGAGTGACTGCTCTTCCCCACTCCAAACGATGCTCCTGGTGAAGGAGGTGAGGCAGCACCTGCAAAGCCTCACGGGTCCAAACTGTATGGGGACGGGGCTGGGCAGGCCCCCAGGAACAGACAGAAAGCCAGGTCTCCACCCAAGCCCTATAGCTCACATGGACAATGGGTCACAATTAACGGAAGATGAGGCAACTTACTAGAAACAGAGAGCACAAGAGTGAGGTTGGGCACTCCAGTTCAGTGGTCTGCAATAGAAAATCGTGACTGGAATTGGAAGCAAAGGAGATTTTCTAAACTGGTAGTGAGGAGGGCCCAGGCCACACCTAGGCAGTTATGGGAAGTTGAAGCAGTCAGTCAGGACAGGGCAAAGTCCATTTCCTATATACTACCGTGGAACACAAGATGTGACAGCTCTTGAGGTTGGCAGGTTCCACCTGTGCCCCAGAGGGTGTGTGACACATAAACCTTATCGTGAAACGCTGAACTGATCTGCCCATGCACATTCTATCTGTCCTATGCACATGGAATCTATGCTACTGCGTCTGCTAAGAAAACACTTTTCCAGAGGGACAGTTGCCTGTTATACCAGGGCCCAGACAGGATCTATTTTGACATTGGACTTATACTGAAGTGCTTTCAATCCCCAAAACATACCATGTGGAACCTTGGGCAAGTCAACTGCTTCTCTGAGTCTCAGCCATCTGCACTGAGAGAGAGAATAACTACTCATTTTGAGGGGCGACTGGATCAAATGCCACAATGCATGTAAAAAAATTCTTGTTACTCAAATATCAGCTGTGTGGAATCTGCTGTTTGAATAGGATGATAATGAACTGTTAACAACACGGATGAAAAGAAGCAGAAGAAAACAGACTTTGACTAAGCACATAACAGATGCAGCTACGTGTAGAGGGAGAAGGAGGGCAAGAGATGCTCCCTGTCACCTTGCTTTACTGCTGGAGAGGAATATGACAACTTATCAATCAATTAAATAATGGGAAAGATGCGCCCCAAAGCTGCGATAACATGTGGAATTTTTATCTTCATAAGTTTTATTACTTGGGTAGAGTTTGAACAACACACACTTTCAAAAATTGAGATGTAGCCCAGGTAGCTCAACTGGTTAGACGAGCTCCCCACATGTTTCCAATATGCCAAGGTTGTGGGTTTGATCCCTGGTGAAGGCACATACAAGAAGCAACCAACGAATGCATCAATAACTGGAACAGTAAAACTTAATGTCTTTCTCTCTCTCTCTCAAATATATTTAAAAAAAAAAGACTGAGACAGCCCTGGCTGTGGTGGCTCAGTGAAGTGAGTGCCAGCCTGCAAACCAAAGGGTCGAGGTTTGATTCCCAGTCAGGGCACATGCCTGGGTTGTGGGGCAGGTCCCTAGTTGGGGGGTGCACAACAGGCAACCAACCACACCCTGATATTTCTCTCCCTGCCTTTCTCCCTCACTTCCCCCTCTCTGAAAGATGAAAGATGTTACAATGAGAACAAACTCCTCAGAAGATAACTTTTACAGTTTTGCTTTTTTGCTTGCTTCTCAGTCCTTATCATGAAGTCTTAAAGATAATTTAAAGATGCCCTGAAGCTCCATTCGAGACTAGCCTTGTGGTCCACAGTATGAGGTCAATTTATAATAAAATCAACCTGCCTTTAAAAAAGGCTCTTCTGGAACTTGCAAAATAAATTCTATTGAATAGTAACCTGGAGAGACCAGTTTCTTATCAAATGCTCTATACCAAGACCTTTTAAGAACTTTTACTTAATCACAACCATCAAAGACTTAAAAACAATTGGAAAAATGTTGACAATAACTGTGGTTATTAACTACCTTGGGAAGTAGAAGAGGAAAGAGATAAGTACATTGATCCAATCAGCTTAATGTGAAAAGAAGAGCTGATACAATTACAAAGGGGTAAAACGAAAGATAAATGTTAGTGGAGAGTCTAGTCTGCTGAATAAAACAAAAACAAAAATAATCGGATTATCAGCTAGAGCAGCAGTCACCAATCAGCACGGGATTATGTCCTTGGAAATTAGATTCCATTCAGAGGAGAGCTAAATGCTGTAGATAAACTTGCTTATGTTGGCAGAGACCCACCTAACAATGAGGCCCCCATATCCACAGCATTTACCAAAGGTTAAAATACCAAAACATCTTTTCCTAAGTGGTCTTCGGAGATACGATACAAGCTGCCGCCAAACATGTAAAAACCCGCCCGTGTCCTCTCAGAGTGTAGCCCTAGAAAAGGCCCACGGGAAAACGTATCTGTTCCTCCGGGTGGGGCCGGCGAAGTTCCTGAACCGTTCCCAATACAGACGTCCTGACGCGTCCTCAGCAGGGTCTGCCGACACCATTCCCATCTCCAGGTCTTTCGCTTTCAGCATGGAAGCAATTTTCGAAGAACGTGCTCAGTGACTGTTCCACCAGTTACTGTGGTCTCTGTAACTCCACACGACTGCTCATGCCAGAACACTCTACCTCATGCCCACTGATGCCTCACCTACTGAGCTCTTTGCACTCCACCCCATATCCTAGCTATCTGATGGCTCCTTTTCTTTTTCTCCAAATCTTCTTACCACCAACGGGCCAATATATCCTGCAACATGATATATTGTCATATACCATCCCATACAATCTGCCCCCTCGACTTACTTGCACCACTTCTTTTAAGCAAATGTCTGATCAAAAAAAAAAAGAAAGCCTTGGTAGAAAACACATACCAGCATATACACATAACAAAGCTTTGCTCTGGAATAAAATACATTTGAGCAGCCCTGGCTGGCGTAGCTCAGTGGATTGAGCGCGGGCCTGCGAACCACACGATCGAAGTTCGATTCCCAGTCAGGGCACATGCCTGGGTTGCAGGCCAATTCCTGCCAGGGGACACACCAGAGGCAACCATACATTGATATTTCTCCCTCTCTCCTTCCCTTCCCCTCTAAAGATAAATAAATAAAATGTTTATATATATATTAAATTAAATTCCATATAAAATTCAGAGATTCACAAAGAGACCCTCGCATGAGAGAGGTACTACCACAGAAGGTTATAAAAGTAGCTCAAAATGCAAGAGAAACCATAACCTCTACAGAAGTCATCCCTTCCCACCACCCTGGCACCCAATGTCTTCACTGGCCAAATGTAACTGAGCCCATTTGCACCTGGACAATAGCAACGGCGTCCTGACCAGCCCCCGCTTCCACCCATGTTCCCCTCTTCTCTACGTAGCCATCAGAGTGATTTCTTAAAATTCAGATCTGTTCATATTCTTCTCTAAGGACTTATATATCACACTGGGAACAAAATTCAAACTCTTTAGTGTGGTTGACAAGGCCTACCCGATCCACTATCCACACCTCGTGAACTTCTGTGTCATACTTTGCCCCAGCTCACTCTGCCACACGGTCCCTCAGCTGTTCTCCAGTCTCAGAGACTCTGGGACTCTGCACTTGCTCTGTTTCCTGCCTGGGCTGCTCTGGCTCCAAACACCTGCATGGTCTCTGCCTTCATTTGTCTCAGGTGTCTGCTCAACTGTTACCTCATTAGAGGTCTCTTCTGATCCCCCTATCTAAAATACCACCCCTCCCCACCGTCCCCGGCACTTCTACCCTATTACAGGTCTTCTCTTTCTTCATTTCCCTGGTCACTACCAGGTACTGCATATCCATCTGTTTACTGTTGGCTTCGGCCTAGCCAGAAGGTAAGCTCCATGAGGCATTGGAGCCTCTGCTCACTGCAGCACCGCCAGGGTCTGGCACACAGAAGGCTGCTCAGTAAGTACAAGTTGAATGAACAAATGAACCTAGGTGTGCACTTTCTCTGTGTCAGGCTCTGTGCAGGTCAGTGGGACATAAAAGATGAATGTTGGACAGGACCCAGTCTTTTCTCTTGAGGAACTTACAGTCTAGCACTGAAGGAGACATACACAAGGAACAGAATGGAAGGTGGTATGAGCTTTAAGTGGTTGAGGGAAACTGTGGAGTGAAGTAGCTACCAATGAGACAGGCCAGATCTGGGCCAGATCATGAAAACCCCGAGCTTCGTGCTAAGGAGTTGGGTCTCCATCTGCGGACCCATTATACATCACTCAGTAGGAAGGGAAAGTGCTAATAAATCTGAAATTAGAATTGACTGAACTCAGCATTTGTATAAGGAACGGAGAAGTTCTAGGTTTCTAGGAAATGCCACTGCCTACACAGAAGACTGAGTTGGAAGGAAAAGATGACAAATCTGGTGTGAGGCAAAGTGGAGTTTTAGGGTCTACAAGCACCGCCTAAGTCATAATGCTTGCATTGGTGGTGAGAAAACCCTTGACTCAAAAGCTCTGCAATTCTGCTCCTTGGCCTTCCTCTTTGCCAGGTGTTTACAACAGCCTACTAGCCACACGTGTATCACACCAAGGTGCCACGTGTTAGCCGTGATTTAGCCATGCGTGAGAAGGCCTTACCAAGTCTGTAAGTTTAACACAGTCTTTATCATGCTTTCTTAAAACAAGGGATACCTGTTTTGCAGTGAAGTCTGACACAAATGCAGAGATTTCCCAGGACTTTTTCCTAGTCAGTGGCTTGAAAGTCCAATTCTAAATGGGGAGACAACATTATTCACAATTTTAAAAAATCACAAAGTTCTTAAGGACAGGCATAATTGCTGCTTTCCACTTTGCAATGTCATGGAAATTTCACGTGGGTATACGTATATATGAACATAATATATGAACATATATACATATAGACACGAGGGAGTGATGCTAAGAATGCAGGAAGGCCAAAAAAATTAAATGCAAAAACAAAGCTTATGTTTACTAATAAAGGACAACTGCAGACAATGTAAGGACAGACCCAGATGTCACCACTTTACAAACTCCACACCAAGGTTTCCTTAGCACCTCAAACGTCTGGCCAAAGGCACTGCTGCTGGGGGATGGTGCCCAAAGTACAGCGATCTCATCTCTTAGTAAGTCATTCTCTACCATTTCTGATTCTACAGCCTCTGAATCTTCTCTAAAAAGTAGATACGGAGGCAAAAAGGAACAGGCTGACTTTTTAAAGGGCTCCAAACAGGGATTACTGGCCAAACAGGTTTAACTGAGAGGAGTCATGTGCGATGCGTCGCCTAAGTAGCAAACCTCCTGGTGGACACTGGGAAAAGGGTCAGGACTCAGAAGGGTCAAGAAGAAAAGGAGGGAGAGGTGGCCTTTCTGTCCAACACAATATTTCATAACCGGAAGTCTCCATTTCTCCACCATGCTGGGCAAACAGAAATGCTATGGTGCAACAAGGCATCTCTGACACGAGAGAGCATTTCGGTCTTCTCCACAAGAGCTGGGAAGGGCAGCCTGTCAGTACCCACAAGGTCCTTCCTACCCTCCTTCCTCTTACATGGCTGGGGTGCCACACACACTGATGAGGGGTTTCCAGGGGTCGAATGGGAAACCGGTGGGAGGACGGGGGTAGGATGCTCAGGGCTGTCTCGACAACAGGAGGCTTCCACCTCCCATGGCCCTACCCCATCAGCATGGAAACTAGAGCGAGGACTTTAAAGAATACCTAGTTATTTCCATGTCTTCAGGACAAAAAGACAAAAACATTTTTAAAAAGCTCTGCAGGTAATATTATTTGGCCCATTCAATCTCGTTAAGAGAAAATAAAGCATAGTTGTATAGAACAAGAGAAATCTTCTACTCTAAGGGGCTCTGATTTTATCTGAGAAAAACCAGGTTCCTGAGGTTCAGTCACCTATAGCACCCAGCGTGTTAGGGCCACGGCTGGGGCAGGAATCCAGGGTGCCTGGATCGGCAATAAGTACCGCCAGTGTAATACGAAATTAGGACGCTTAAAGCAAAACAGATATAAGGAAAAGTCCCTACTGAGAAACATATAAACAGTAATATATTATAAAGAAATTAGTCCTATGGTTAGGACACTTCTTTAGAACAAGAATAAATTATTTAAAGGTCACAGGGTTGTGAAAGATTTGGACTCATATGTGGTTTAACTTAACCAAAGTTATATTCTGGGTCAGTAAATTATTTGCCTTCATGTAAAAATTATGCTGAAAATGACAGAAAAAAAATCCCATAAACAAAACAACAAACATTAGGAAAAACTGAGAATACATAAGTTAGTTGACTTTGACTCTTTAGAGAAAAAGATACTGGCTTTTTTTTCTAATGTGCTTTTAGAAAAAAGGAAGTTTAGAAGTTAAAAGTATAAAAGTAAAAAACAGAAACTAAAGTTTGGCAGCCAAAAGAATGTAGTTAATAAGTTCAAAGCATCTCACATTCTAAAGCTTATTACCATCTATTTAGCCTTGTAAAACTGAAGCAAACCCCAAAAGTTCTTCCATCAAATCAAATGCTGCCCAGGTTATCATTTCCATTTCAAATTCAGCTAAAAGTCTAGGATTGCCAAGCCAGCCTGAAAATAAACACTGGCCACTTAAACAACTTCCTTTACACAAATTAAGAGAGTTCTGGCAGAGTCAGGAATTGCTTTCATTTCCGTTTGCAGATATGTCATTTATAAGGTGAAAAAACACAGTCCTTATGAACATACCAGGGAAATACTCATCGTTTCTGTCCAAGTTCTGCATAAATTCTCTCTACATTTTCTTTTCCAGATTAAGGACAATTTCCGCAATACTGAACCGTACTGTGGGTTATGAAAAAGTCACTACAGACAAACTCAGTGCCTTAACAAACCAATTTCCAACTCTCAAATGTGGAAGCTGTAAACATGTTCCAGTGACAGGAAAATCAGACAGTGATGATGAGGGCACACAGGTGTTTTTTGTTTGCTACACAACGCAAGCAAACAGCTTGCCTGAGGGGATATATGTTGAGTTCAGAGCTAGGGATATGAAAGCCACTTTAGATCCACTAGAAGCTGAAAGAAGGTACCTATTAAAAACCCTGAGACATGTGAATGGAATAGCTACATACTGCTTCAGTGGCCACACATCTTAAATGGTGAAAAGCCATGAGGTTCACCTGCACTGCACCTGCTAAACAAAGCCACTCCCTGAGGGTACTGTCTTCCCAACAGCCCAAGCCACTCTGGAATAGATGTTCTGAGTTCTACGTTTGAAATCTCCTTAAATGCTGTTGCTAAGGTTCCAGATGTCTGACTGTGCTTGGAAAAAGCTATAGAGCCATTTGTGGTGCTTAGGCCAACTGCCCAGAGTTTATTGGTGGGTTAACCCCACCAACAGTGGACAGTTTATCTGTGGTTCCGCAGCCTATACATACTCTCTGAAGGTGTCTGAGGGTTTCCTGCGAAGTGAAAACTAGAACATTTCTCACAATCCTGTTTACCATTCTGTACCAATCTTGTGTGAAACCGGCAATAAACATGGAATTTTCTTAAAGCTGCCAGAGCTTTAGTTGGTTATGTGGTTTTAAAAAAGTGGGGGGGGGGGGGTAATATGCTCTGATCCACTGCTTCATACATTTCATTTCCAAATAATGAGTATTAAACATCTGCAGTGCAAACTCTGTGATCATTGAAGCTGAGAGCTTCTGCTTTACTTACTTGTATTTTAAGAGCAGCCACTGAATTAACCAGAGTCCTACGAGGATCATGCCGTTAATTTCACAAATAGAAAAGGCCCACTGCACCCGGTTAAAATGGTCAAAAAATGTGTCTGGTAGTGGAGGCTGCTTCTCCTTAGGAGGTACGCGTTCATGGACGACCGAAATCATCACTGTGGTGAGAACAAAACAGGAAAGTGCATAAAGAAAGGCCAGAAAAGTCTTGCCCCATTCCATGGGGTACTGGGAGCGTTCCAGTTCTGGCATGGGGATCTTTATCATCTCCTTCCTATACCCATTTGGCATCCCGTTGGGTTTGACCTTGACGCTGAAGCTGCCATCAGGTGGGGGGGCGCCTGTGCCAATGCTCAGGTGCCCGTTGGCATGGCCGTTCTTGTGTTCTTCCATGTGGTGCTCCATTTTCAGGGTCTCTATCATGTCCAAGAGCCGCTGACCATTGTCGGAGGAGACTCGGCACAAGGGGGGTCTTGTGAAATCCTCCAGGGTTAGGTTGATCAAGTCCCGGCCTGTGAAGTGCTCCAGAGGTTCGCAGTACTCTGGCATAGCATTCTCCAGCAGCCAGTCTGCCACCTGCTTGGGTGACCAGTAAACCACCTCCTTCATTGTACTGGCAGGCAGCCAGCAGCCCCCAGCTTGCTCCCGGCGGGTCAGCAGTCACCGTTCCCGTGCAGCAGGATGCGGGCCCTGCACAGTGTGCTCACCCCCTCAGGCCTCATGACAGAGACTGGGCTGGCAAGGGGGTCGGGGCAGTTTTTAAACACCTCACGCAGCTGTCCAGGGTTCTTGGGTATCCGAGCATTCATTCAGCTCATTTTTCAACAAGGTTCTTCCTTCTGTGGAGATCAGAGAAAAAGTCAAGATAGTGGGACTTCCAAATCAATTCTCTCAAAATGCAAAACCTTAATATGCATAAGGAAAATAGAAAACCAGTTATTGATAAAGTCTAGTTTTCAAACATGTATTAGTTAGAGGAGCCACTGATTCCCTGGCTAGTCTTCCCTTGCAGGGGCCTGACAATGGATAAAGTCAGAGGGGAAATGTTTTCCAGCCTCAATGGTGTGTTTTCTAAGAAAAAATTCAACAGTGCTTTGGACACTGTTCAGCATGGATCAGCGATTCCTTTGTGCTTCCTGGGATAATCTGAAAGGACACGGCAAGTTTGCATAATCTACCATTCCACCTAGTGAAGAATGTTTTAAAAGATACGTAACACAGCAACTTAATAGATACCATAGAAATGTTGAGCTGTACGATAATTTGGTCCAAGAATTTTATACTTTCAAAGAAAAATTTAAAAACCTCTTTCCAAAATGTGCTTGCACCCTAAAATCTATAAAAGAACATTACAGGTGCAGCTGCTTGGGTTGGAATGCAGGAGGAGTTTTCCTGGGGGCCAGCTTTCCACCCGCTCCCACTGGGCCCCTCCACCCGGCTCACAGAGCGCTTTGTGGAATCCCACGGATTTAAAATCAGTGACCCGATTCAGCTCCCTCATTTATAAATTTGGAAACTAAGTTGCAGGAAGGTCAAGGAACTTGCCCAGGGTCAAGTAGAAGCTGCACCAAAGAGCTGTAAGTTTCTATGTCCTAAAGTTCAACGTACTATGTATTATGTGTCACTAACCAATTCCCATCTGCAGGGGAGACTCAGAAAGCAGGATTGAAAATTTTGTATGTTAGTGTAAATATACATGTAAATATAAGTAATAGATCTGCTCTTATTTAAACACAATGATGTTTAATGAACACAACACTGCATAAAACAACTGGGAAACACACACATCACATATTGGCCGAAATTAAACTTGATGGCAGGCCTTGGGGTGTTGTCTGCTTTTCTCTCACCCATTTTTCTCTAAAAAGCATGTCTTACTTTTGTAGCAGTCGTTTAAAATCAAAAGCAAGTGAAGGAACTAAAGATTTTTTTACCCTGAAGCTGTTTTTCCCCGGTTATTGTTTTTAGGCTGTTTATTAAGACAACAAGACTTAGAATGAACCTCTGACCCTCCACTCAAGAAATTCATACAGAGAAACCTGCTTCGGGAATGAAGTCCAGGCATGCTCACCTTAGTCTAACCTGAATTAAGTGTGATAATTAGAAAGGTTTCTGGGTCCTGTTAGCTAGATGGCCCCTGTGTCCCACTGCTTCTGGGTTGCTCAGGATTTGCCTGCCCTGTGTGTTCCCCTCTTTCTCAAGTACCCGTACCTGTGAACCGCCCACTCTCACTTCTGAAATCCTGGACGCCTCCCACCCACTTTTCTCCTTTGTCCAAAATGTCTTATCTACCCCATGTCGCCTCACTGTCTTGGGAGTTTGTATGCCAATGTGAATTCCCCATGCACGTGTAGTAAAAACTTGATTTTCTCCAGTTAATGTGATTATTAGCCTACCCAGGAAGAACTTAGAAGGTGAGAAGAAAAAAACATTGTTTCCAGTCCCCACACAGGGAAAGTTAAAAATGATTACTTAGCACTATCACAAAACCTGGTTGGGAATGAACTGTGGCCTCTGGCCAAAGACAGAACTCAGTCTGACTCTCAGCAAGTGCCACACACACCCCTTAGGGGAGCTCCGGC
The DNA here is from genome assembly GCF_014824575.4 of Sturnira hondurensis. Lineage (NCBI taxonomy): Eukaryota > Metazoa > Chordata > Mammalia > Chiroptera > Phyllostomidae > Sturnira > Sturnira hondurensis. The sequence continues at coordinate 4,353,542 of NW_028089315.1, forward strand.
TCGTTCATCTGTAAAATGAGTAGAGTCAAATGTCTCCTTGACACAGTTGTTGTCGGTACGTAAAAAACCAAATGTGGAAGTTGATGATGCATAACTTAGCACTAACAGGGTTCTGTGGTGCCCACACCTTTTCTCCCTTTCTTAAATCTTCTACCATCTGGGATGTCCACTGCCCGCTACGCCTCACTGTGAAAATGCCCTGCCCAACGAGGGCTAACTTGTTTTTCCCCTCAAATGATGGATGTTGTATTGACTGCGAAAACACTTGCACAGATTTGAAGATTTAAGAGCTAGAAATTACTGATGGCAGAATTTCCCTAAATGTGTTTTGTGGAATAATAATCTGATAAAGTGCTCCATGCTTAAAAAAAAAAAATCCCAATCAGTCTGGGAGCCGCATGCTCAGATCTCCCCGATGACAGCAGCTTAACCCTCCAGAAAACCCTCCAGTAACGGAACTGTTTCCCCGATTTCTCAAAATGACCTCAATAAGGCTCTCCGTCCCACACCCCTCTTCTCCCCAGTACCTCCTATTGGCTCCCTCTGTGGCACCTGTGGCACAACCAAGACCTGAACTCAGGTCTCCTGATTTCAAAGTCCAAAGCTTGTCTCTACTGAACCCCCAAATCTGACTGTGTCGTAATGAAGAACAGTGTGTCTGCTCCTGCTCTCCCACTCCAAATATCAACCAGTGAAATGGCAGTAAACTTGAAAGGTATTCCAGACCTCTTGAAACGGAGTGGCGTTCTCTCTTCCGAGCATCCACAGTGCTGTGCGCCTTCCCTATGACACTCCCTCGTGGGTAGGTGGCTGTCCAGACACCCGCAGGCGCCTATGAATGGCTGTGGAAGGGCTTCAGTCTGGAGCATCCAAGTCTCACATTCCCAGGGCTCGGAATGTGCTCAATCAGTATCAGCCCAATCACTTAAGAAATGTACCTTACATGATTTAATGGAAAATAAAGCTGCAGAAGACACCCTGCTTTAAAACAATCTGCATAGCCGAGAAAAATCAGGTGGGCATCCTCTGGAGAGAAATATGAAACCTAAGAGAATCTCTGACCACTTCAGAACCACTGCCGAGGAGCTGTGATGGGCACTAGTACTGCCCAGAGTGACGAGAAGACAGACACACCAAATGGGGGTCCGGGCACAAGGTCCTGTAGGAAAGGGCATCTCCTGGCACCAGACTCCAGGCTTCTCCCCAAATATTCCTCTGTAGAGTTAGGGTAACAACCAAGGGAACACTCAACATTTTGAAGTGAAAAAACTCTCAAGAAAAATTCTTGGAATGTGAGGCCCAAGAAAATGAATATGGGCTTTTCATGTAGATTCTTCACTGTTCCCTTTGTCCATCCAATGCAGGAAGTCTCCTGGGAGGGGGAACTCCCTCAGAACCACAACAACCAGACGGATGCCAAGGTGTTATCTCACTTCTCTCTGATGGGGGAACCGTCGAGTAATCTCCTCTTAAGACAGAAAAGCAAGGGGCATGAAACAATCTAGGCCATCTCTCTCTCTCTCTCTCTCTCTCTCTCTCTCTCTCGCTCGCGCACACACACACACACACACACACACACACTCACTCACTCACTTACTCCCTGTCCCCCTGGCATTGCAAGCCTCCATCCAAATGAAGGAACACAAATCTTGCAAAGGCAGGTCCACCAGGCTGCCTCTGATAGCCAGAGGAACTCTTAGAAGACAGCAAGAGAAGTAAAAGGCTCCCAGTAATAACTAGGACAACAAAATTGTTCGCCCCTGAAGAGAGTCCTGGTGCTTCGCCTCCTGTTGGAATTCTCCATTCACTGCCCTCCTTCAACCAGTCCGGGCTGCTCCTTCGTCTTTAAGGTCCTTCTCTGCAAACCTTTCCAGACACCCCCCCCCCCGCTTTCTCCAGCCTCTCCCCCTCCCTGATCTTCTGCATTACTACAATCTGAGACACACACTATCACTCAACTGTCCCACGTGCATGGTGTGACGCAAAGAGCACCAGCTGTGTGAGTCAGGGAGCAGGCAGTTGAGACCCAACTCAGCCACTTCCCTTCCTGACAAGGTCTTTTAACCTCTCTAAGTCTTGGTTCCTCCGGGAGATGGGGAGCTACCTGCCTCTCCTCACGGGGGCTGCTACTGCTGTCAAACAGCAGTCACGGAGAAGGAATGAAAGACACTAGTCACTCCAAGAAATAGGCCTTGTTCTTTTCCTAACGTCCTGCTTCCTCTCTAACGCCCAGCTGGGTCACAGTGACATGTCATAAATATTTGCTGAGGCTGCCACTTCCAAATGGCATTTTTAAAAGCCCAATCATCATGATACATGAGTAAAAACAGTCCTCCAAATTTCATGAGAAGACAACCCTTTATTTTTCAAACAGGCTTTGAAGCTAGCAAATAAAGACATCCACGCTGCTCTCCTGCCGCTGATGCTCCAATGGTTCTAAAGGGGAAAAGCTCCTTTTTATGGGCATGAACTGCTGGACGGCTACACGGCAGCCCAACGGCCACTGCTAACAGGTGTGGACCTAACAGACCCAGAGCCCAGGGGAAGAGGGAGAGGCGAGAAAGTGGCCCTCCCTTGGACTCACACACTCAGTTTAGAACGTCCTTGGGCATTTATGAAAAAGGAAAGACAAAGTGTTTCACATCTAGGCCCAGAAGACGCTACATTAGGCTGGGCTCCGAGAACAGCTACTACCACCGCCATCTGGAAAAGCCACCCAGAATCCATACCTGGGAGGATGTTAAAAAATAACGCACAACTCAAATCATTAGACATATTTCTTAGAATTGGGAAGAAATAATAAAAGACTAGTAACTGTATACAAAATCTTCATCATAAAATATTACAGAATTTGAGAGACAGAAAAGGTGCCAGAGCTCTTGCTCCTCTGAAACTTTTAGACCTCAGGCAACTCAAGTCCAGCGAGACTGCGATTTGCCTAAAATCTCATACTCAGCAAAGAGCTGGTCCTAGGGCTAGACAGAAACCCCAAATGCTCACCAGGGCTCTCCCACTGCAGATATTCAACAGCCTCACAGATTTGGGCACATACACAGGACAGTCTAAAAGTCCTAATTTTGAATGAAAGTATGGAGAGCAGGATGACAGCTGGCAGGTGACAAGGAAGAAGTTAGGGGGTGCAGGGACTGAGCAAAAAGGAAAATGGACTCACGGACATGGACATCAGTGTGGTGATTGCTGGTGATTACATCAGGGTATCAGGGGTGTAAATGATAATGGAAAGAAATACAATAAAGATTAAATGTAAAAAAAGGATAAGCAAAGGTGATCTGCTGTTCTATTAAAATTGCATTTCTTTGATTATAAAAAAAAGTACGGCACTCAAAACGATACAGGAAGGGAACAGCCCCACCCTCATCACAGACTCTGAGGCAGCAGGGCTTTCTGTCAGGTCTCAACTAAGGGAAATATAAATTTGCCAGATATGACTTGGCTCCAATTCTTAAAATAGATATTTTAGTTTTTAATGTTCGAAAAGCCATCAGGTAATATACCATGACACACGACATACTATTTAATTATCAAAGCCAGATCTCTGAAAGCAGAAAAATAACTTAAAGCAATTATCCTTGTAATGAGAAAATAAACATTAACCAAGCAAACCCACTAAACAAATCATTAATATATATTCTTTCATCCTTATTCAAAAAGAATCTAGTATATGATCTTGCTATCAAGCATTGTCTAGAAAGAAAACAGTGTAAACAAAGACCCAACATATGAAATATACACTGAACACCCGTTTTCAAGAATTAGAACAGCATGAAATGCACACCACAACTACCCACGGGGCAAGCGCTCAATAAATCTGCGCTCTGAAGCCTGCTCTGCCATGAACTTAAACTCCAACCCCAGGGCCTCGGTTTCCTATGATGGAATAATTTATTCCTTCTGTTCATTCTAGTAGTAAGGGAGTTTATACAGACCTTACAGTGCTTTGGAAAACATAAAGCAATACATAAAAATGAAAGAAATGATTAAACTGTAATTTATTCTTCTTGGACAATTCAGTGAACTTTTAAAAGGAGTGCCATGAAATTAAGAACTGAATTTTTCCTTTTTTTTTTTAAAGGCATGATGGACCTGAGACTGAACAAACAAAGCTGGTATGGCAGTTAAGAAACTACAGGGAAGTTCCGGATATTTCTACACACTGATAATGGCACATGAAAGAAGGAAGTAGTGCATGCGTAATTAGTTTTATAAGCATAGAGTCAACTAAACTTTCTGCTTCAGGCATCAAATCTCTAACAACAACAGCAAAAGTAACATGGGCATATACATTATTTGACTCTATGAGCTTATAAACTTAAGATCAAAATTTGGTGAGCATGTAATATTTTGCTCAGACTTGTAACAGGAAACTACATTCGGGTGCCTTGTTCAAGAACAATGCAAATTAAGAAGTGATACTATTTTATTATGAAAGAGACGACCTGCCTCTCTGTAAATGCTACAAGTCCACAGAAAGGTCTTTATATCAACTAGAACTTGTGTAAAACTCAGTGATATCCTAATACACCTTTTAGGGCAATGTAGCCCATTGAAATACTCATAAGGAAGGTTTTTAATTCTTCTCTAATTCAATTTAGATAGTTCCTGGATGCTTTTCCCCAAATTTAATTAGCTATAGATTTTTTGTTGTTATTTCACTTTTAAAGAGGTAGCTTAAATAGGCAGAAATCACAAAACCGTATTTGTGGGAAGAACAACAAAACCGCTAAAATAACAACCACACAGCCTAGGCCGAAGGACCTACATATTTATTTCAATCTACAGTTGGGGACATTTCAGAAGATTACTTTTGGTGCCTTAACCTTTAAATCACCTTTTATTTTAAGTCACTATTACATGTAGTGGTCACAATTCTACAGACTAAGCCTGGTTAGCAAATAAAATCAGCATTATGAAACAGATCCTTGAACTAAGTATAAGTTGACCTATTTTGCTTAGACACAAGACAGAAGGGCATGCTGAAGTGTACATATTTGCCTTCCAGTACACTTTGGGCTGTTAGACTTTGCGCTGTTAAAAAGCCCTGTTGTGTGACAACAACATCTTTCTATCTTCTCCACACGTTGTTTATTTGATGATATTTGATACTTAGATTTCACAATACTGCTGAAATGTATACCTTCTCAGCAGTTGCCCTGGAACTTTCCTAATGGTCTCCCTCCCAAAATGACAAATTCCAATGTAGTACTCCTAGTGTTCCAGAGAAAAAGAGATGATTTTTTGCTGACAAAATTAGTGGATACGGCATCTGGACAAGAAACCAGCCACATGAACTCTATGCTATAAATCATCATCGTGGCTGTTCTCTGACAGCGGGAAATGCAGAGCTGTTCTCTCTATTCCCTCTCTATTCCACGGAGAGTCCTTCCATCAGCAAGACTAGCTACTTCTGTTTCCCATACTCCGAGCCTCCGTTTGAGTCATTCTCTAATGGAATGTAAATATTTAGTAACCAGAAAATTCAAAGACTCATTTATTACGGCAAAAAATTAAGAACAATCTGAAAGTTCTACTGTAGGAATTGATTAAATACATAATTACATAACCAGATATTAAGTCTCCACCAGAGACTGGGCAGAGATTGCAAAAGAGAACGATACTGTTTTTGTAAACATACATACATGTATTATAAATGTCCACAGGATATTTGGAACCATACATGTACTATAAATATCCACAGGAAAAAAGTTAGAAGGTGTGTATATCAATTTCTGTGACTTTAGTGATAAAATTATAAAATAATTTCATGGTTTATTTTTTCAATATTTTCTATCAGTAATTCCTTGATAAATATGTGTTACTTGTGTTCAGTAGGGTGTCTTCTTTTAAGCAGATTCTGTGTTTTTAAACATGTAGGCTGCAATGTAAAATTAAAAATAGATGCTTCTTACATTAGCTTTCTTTAAAGATATGAAATGGGCTTGTAGATGTCTCTAAATAAGTGGAACCTTTGCCCTCTATGTATAATTAGGTTCCCAAATTTTCATACTCCCCAAACATAACAGTCCTGGGAGTTGAGCCAAGTCACCAACAAAAATAAAGCTGAAACCTGAACCTAAGTGCATAAAGAAGTTCCAGTCTCAGAGAGGGCTCACCATCCAAGAAAACAACAAACCAGCAGAATCACAGCTGCTCTATCACCTGCATTTTCTTCAATGTCCATCCACTCGCTCTCCTGCCAAATGTAAAAGACCATTTGAAAACTCTGCCTTGTTGACATTACAATAGGGAGACGTCTGTATAGCCCCAATGACAACTCTCATTATTGCTTCCCCCTGTGGGACTCAGTCTTAAACCCCAATTACCAACACTCTGAAGATGATCTATTCCCAATCAACTGATTAACAGCCTCTCTCAACTGAAAACGGCAGGGCCGTTTTAATATTCATCTAGTTTATCTGTAGGCCTTGGACACAGACTCACTCTAGCAAAACTCAAGAATGTCAGGGCACAATCAGTGTTCAAAGTCACTGGCTTTCAAGTCCAGCTGATGTGCACAGCGGTGATCTCATCTGCCCCCAGAGGCCTGGGAAAACGATCTCTATCTCTATGGCATTCCACTCCGTTCTATTTCTTCCAACCCAGTCTGCTCTTTCAAAACAAGAACTAAAATCCTTTTATACTTTATGCTTGTTCAGCTGGAATGAAAAGATGGCGTGTACCTCTGAATCTATCTTGTAAGTATATCCGGGACAATAAAAAAGTCAAATGGCTTAAAAAAATGAGGCCACATTTCGCTAGCCTCCTCCGTTTTTAAGAAACTTCAAGGCAGTATTCTGAGGTATACTGGCAGCCTGGCTTGCTTAAATTGCCTTAGTTTACTCACCTGTAAAGGAAAAACCAATCCTGCATTCCCTCGGGCTGTAATAAGGTTTGGAAATCTAAGATGGCATTGGGTACATGCATAATAACAGGAGCTGTTCTGCGGGAGACAAAGCCCAGCTCCTTCTTCTTTTCCTCTCTTTTTTGGCAGAAATTTCAATAGTGGTCATTTAAGAGACTGAAGAAGGAAGTGGGAGTGGAGGCCGGGGATGACGGTGCAGGGCCAGCACCAGAGGAAAGGCATGTGGTCCCGCCCCACCACCATCTCTTGCTCCTGCCTCGTCCCCATCTCTCCTCAGACCCCCAGGATAAGCAGGCGAGATAAAAACGGCTTTCTGGGGAAGTCACTTTACCGGGCTCTCAACTTCAGATGCCTTCAGGGACCAGGCAGGTGAAGTCCAACTGGGTCACAAAGAATAGGGAACGGGGAGGGCAGAGCAGACAGAACAAGGCAAGCCACACCCAGTGCAATTTAAATTTAATTGTTTTAGTGAAAAAACAGACAAAAAAACCCATGCAAACTGAATCTGGCCCATGGGATTGCCACTTTGTGACTCTCTTGCTCCATCATCCACTATATCTAATTGGCCATCAACTCCCGGAGATTCTACGTTGAAGGCACTCTCAAATCTACTCCTTTTTTCCTGTTCCCATTTGCTTCTGCTGAAGTTTCTGCCCCCTGCGTGGCTCTGCTGCAATCTACCTCCATACCATTATCAGATGGGTCTTTTTGCAAGTAATGTGATCTCCTCACTTGATGCTTAAGACCTGCGGCGGCTCCCAAAGCTCTCTGGACAGTATTCAGACTCCCTCCCTGGCTCAGCACCAAGGCCTTCCGCCATCCAGCCTATTTCATCACCTTTACCTTTCAGCCTTTCCCTACAAGCGCTGGGACTGCGTTATACCCACACTCAACTGCATAGTAGTTTCCTTCACGCCATTCATCCTACCGCTTACACGTTGTTCTTTTCACCTACAATATCCTTCCCACCTTAAATTTTTGTTCTTTTTGGATTATCACCTTTAGAGAGCAGTCTAATATGTGTCGGAACATACAGAACCTAACACAGTATACATTTAATAAATGTCTGCTGAGCCCATGAATAAATGAATATGCAAAGGAGACAGCTTCCGGTTCTATAACATGGCCCCAGTGATGTATATCTTTTTTGTACACCAAGCATATAAAAATCTATGTAAATATAACCGCTAAATTTTTAATACCAGAGTCCATTTCAAAATAAAGAGAGGGAACTTCCCATGTACAAAAAGAGAGGAATCTCAAAGCCAGAGTGGAAAAGATATAAGCTAACACAACCAGCCCAGAGGGGTAACCAACCTTGGACCAGGCAGCCAGGGAATGGGGTTTTAAGATCAAGCCTGGGCAGAAGACATGGCCTGAGGCCAACTCGAGGCAGGGAACTGGAACAAAGACCCCTGAATAAAGCAAGGATCCCTAAAGGACTAGAAACATTGGGCCCATTTAATTAGCACACAGTAATGCAGATTCCAAATTTACACTACCTGCCAACATGAAAGACAAGTAAATGCAAAATGGTCTCTCAGAGATCCTTCAACAAGCAAGAGTTCCCAGGACTCCTGGAGTGGGCTGGGGAGGGGAAGTAACCTCTGCTGAGGACAAATAAACAATTTAAACTTGTAAGTCACATGAGGAAATAAGCCACCCTGAGGTACACTTGGCCGGTGTGACAAACAGGAAGTGCACTAAATCATGAACCTGAGAAAATACGGTAAGTCTGAGAGGCTTACTATATTAGAATGACTATATTAAAGAGGTAAAAGAAAAAAAACTGAAACCATGACGAAAGAAAAAAGACATGATTACAAAACCAAAGGAAGAAGAGGACCGTGTGTTTAAAAAAGGTACAGAAAAACCCCAGGTTCTCCTCCTGGCCTGGAACCCACTAGATACCTCAGGAGGAAAGGCGAGAAAGGGAAAGGTTAAAGGGAGGTCAAAAAGTAAGAGAAATCAAGCAAAAATCCAAAGTTTAAGGCAAAGTTTAAGGCAAAAATCTTAAGTTTAAAGGCAATTAATGGTTTTTTTTAAACCTCAAAAACTCAAGCCATCTAGCACCTACATATTCTTTTCCGCGGCAGTGGGTGGTGGTTGAAGAAAGAGGAAGAGAAAAAAAAAACGGAATCCGGTCACTCAAAAGATGAATCAGATTTCTAAAACCACGTCTAACTGAACACACGCATTAGTTTGCAATGATAGTACAGGGATGAAAAATAAAAAAGGCAAAGCGAATAAAGAAGAGGAGTCAGCAGCAACTGAATGTAGGAAGTTGGGAAGTAGATGAACTAGTTACCAATTTAGCAGACCCAAGACAACGACCCAGAGTCAGCAGCGGGGAAAGGGGATGAGTTATCTGATTTGCATAACAGAAACCTTAAAAGAGTGAGGAATTGGCGGCACCTTACAAAATAGGTGAAGGTGGAGCTAAAAATAGTAGGATTGGCTGAAAGAAGTTACCTCCAGATTCTTACTTTGCACAGCTGAACTCACCGGAGAAGACTAGACGTTTACTCTCTGGAAAAGGGAAATGGAGAGTCTAGACTACGGACACCACGCAGTTGAAAGCGGAAGAATTGTATTAAACACAAGGGATTAAATAAGAACTACAAAGTGATGTTAATTTGGGTCTGCCCTTGCCCTTAATGTTAACAGACACCCAGAACACTTGGAGCCAGAATGAAAACTTCCCGGTAGATGACCAGATACATTTCTACTGGAAATCCCAGACATTTTAAGAAAAAAGTCCTAAGAACGCTAATACCAAAACCACACATACAACCTCTGCTCATGCAAAGTACTTTCAAGCATTGTTAGTGCTTCTTTAATATATGAATGGACAGCTAAAATTCAAAGCTGAAATTCTAGTGGGTAGATCAGCTATAGATCAAAAGAAAAAAGAACTTGAAAAAAAACAGAGTAAGAAGATGATAATGTTAAAAGAAAAAACTAGGAATATTCTCAAAAACAATGTCGAGCAAGATCAAACTGGCACCAAACCAAACTGTTAGTTAGGGTGGGTGGGGATAGGAGGAAGCTCCGGCTGGACTCTGCCAAGACGGACATCCTCACAGTAACCTGAGTCTGAGGAAGAGACCACCAATGCTATATTGCTGCTTTGTTCAGAGGGCATCAATCCCCAGCTTCCACGGGGAGCCAATGAAAATAAAACCCCACCACATTCCCTGCTTGGGTGTGACTTCTCCCGGCCTCATCCTGCAGACCAGGGGAAGCTCACCCAGGTGAACAAACCCCAATAAAGCTCTTTATTGCCTACTTTATAGCTGATTGGCATTTCTTTCTCAGCGGAGCCTAAGAAAACCTCTCACAAACAAACAAAAGACAACAACCCAGAGAATTCTAAAAACAAACCTCTTAGAAATTCATCCTAAATAGGAAAAGCTCACTAGACACAACAGGAAATAAAGTTGAAAAATCAGAAATTAGAGTATCAAGACAGAAAGATGGAAAATTGAGCGAAAAAGTGATGACATTAAAAGTAATCTAGGAAGTTCAGTATGCAAATAGTAGGAGCTCAAGAAAGAGCACGGGGCAGGGGGGACGGACACAAAAGGAAGCCAAAATGTAAAAAATCGTTGAAGAAAATTTCTCAAAACTCACAGAGACATGAATTGCCAGACTGAAAGGGTGCATTGAGTGTCCAAGTGTTACCTGACAGGGCCTGGCCCTGAGTGGGTCAGCCTCGCATCAGCTGTAGTGTGTGGGTTCTTGACTCCGTGCAGGAAAAACTTCACAGCATGAGTCCAGGTGACTATGAAGGTACGTTTATTAAAGCTGGGGACAGTAAGACACTGAAGGGCTCAGCACAGAGGAAGCAACAGGGGAGTGTAGCAACTGGGCTGCCTTAACTCACTGGGAAGTCAGAGAAAAGGGGGCTTGGGGGACCGGGTTTGGGGATTAGTCTGGGACGAGCTGCCAGCTGCCCACTGCCTTAGAGTGTAGGAGACACGTGCCTGTGAAGAAAGAAGTGGTGGGGGGCTGGCACAGGGGGAGGGAAAAGGAAATGGCGCTGGGGCCGCTCCCCAGGGAGCTGGCTGGCATGCTGGGCCCTTTGCCTTAAGGCTTTAATTTCTTCCCTGAGCGTGAGAGTCTTAGGGGAGGTCTCAGGGGAGGCTTTGGGCAGAACACTCATCAGTGCTCCAGGTGGGCCCCTTCATGGCCATGGTCTCCACTGATTGGTCAGTGACAGGGCAGGGGGTCTTTCATCATTGCAGTTGGTTCCGGCCTTGCCCACCTCGTTTTGCTACTTTTCTGGGCCTGGAGCTGAAATACAACTTAGGCCTAGATCAGGGGTGTCCAAACTTTTGGCATCTCTGGGCCACACTGGAAGAGGAAGAGTTGTCTTGGGCCATACATTAAATACACTGTGACATGCAATCACAAAAGTATGTTTTAAGTAAATTTACAGTTTTGTGTTGGGCTGCATTCATAGGTATCCTGGGCCAAATGCAGCCTGTGGGCTGCAGGTTGGACACCCCTGGCCGAGATGTTATCTCCAGGGAGGAAAGGGCCAAGGGAGGCAACTTGATGGAGGCAAGTTTACCCCAGGGGTGAATTCGTTGTTTTCCCAGTTTGCCCCCTGCCAGGCACTCAGGTCTTGTGCCCCGGCTACCGTCTGCACCTGGCTGTAAATTGTTTGGCCACTGTGTTCAACTAACTATCTGTCTCAGTCTTCCTGTTCCACTTACCAAGGAATTTTCCTAGCTTACTACTATCCCGAATCACAAGAACAATGGCTGAACATACAAAGTAATTTGTTATTATTATGCTGTATTATTTTAAAGAAAATGGGAAAAGAAAACTTAAAGAATGTCCCAGGTCCCACCCTGCTTTTCACCACCCTGCAAACCACCCATATGTTTTCCTTTTTCTTAAACCCTGACCACAGCATGTACTCTCCAGCCTTGAACTTCCTTACTGGCATTTCCGTCCCTGACCAGAAGAGCCAGTGGGACTTAAAAAAGACAGACAGTATCCTTGGTATTAAAGGGTGCAAAATATGCCACTCTGGCATAAGGATTACTCTGAACAGAAAGCATTGAGAAGACGCAGACACTAGAAAACCTCCGTGCCCTCTATTTGCCTAAAAGCAGGACATAAGTTTGTAGAAGTATCCCCTTCTCCTCTCTAGCAGGAAGGACAGCAGTTAATCACTCAGAGAACAGGAGACTCTTACCCAGCTAGAGATGGGATCAGCAGAATCTAACAAACCAACCATGCTAAAAAAACCCAGCCTTTATCTACCACTAGTTTCCTCATATATTTGCCTTTACATATTTTCTGCCCCTGGAAGCTTAAAGTCTTTTTCCTTTGTCTTACCAGTTCCCTAAAACTTGTTTGTTTGTTAAGATTTTATATCAGCCCAAGTTCTTACCACCCCTATGAGTTACTCACTGCTCCCAAGTGTATGTTTCACTGGTGTTAATAAACTTGTTTGCTTTTCTCTATTAATCCATTTTTTTGTCTGATTCTGGAGGTGCAGCCAGAGAACCTAGGATGGGTAGAGGAAAAATATTTTTTCTCTCCCTGCAATATCCCAATGTATTGGGTTGGCCAAAAAGTTCATCTGAGTTTTTTCTGTACAATGGCTCTAGTAGCCCTTAGTTATCTTTAACTTTACCTGAAACACATTTATTTAAGATTATATTGTGACAGCTGTCATACCAGCAGGTATAAAAAAAACTTACCAAAATTGGTGAATATTTGTGCAGCCACTTTAATACTGAAGATGGAAAAAATACTCAACATTTTCGGCATATTATGCTTTATTATCTCAAGAAAGGTAAAAACTCAACTGAAACAGAAAAAATGATTTGTGCAGTTCATAGAGACAGTGCTGTGACTGGTTCAATGTGTCAAAAGTGATTTGTGAAATTTTGCCCTGGAGATTTCTTGCTGGACAATGCTCCACGGTCGGGCACACCAGTTGAAGTTGGTAGGAGATCAAATTGAAACACTGAGAACGATCAATATTATACCACACAGAAGACTGCTGACATACTCAAAACATCCAAATCAATAAAGTTATTGGTGAAAGTGAAAAGTGTGTCTTTTATCTTATGGAAAAATGTCATATGGACTTTTTGGCCAACCCAATAGAATTTTTATTGTATTTTCAGTTACACTATCATACTAGGCAATGCCTCTTTAATACTATGTAAATGAAGAGAATAACAATGCCATAAAATTTAGATACATTTTAAATACAGTAATGATTTCTCCCAGATTTTCTAAGGCAGTTCAGACTTCAAATATGTTTTTTTCTCGTCTCATATGTCATTATAATGTCCTAGGAGATTTAATATTACAGTTTCTAAGCTACTTTTCTCCAAGAATGCTCCTGCTACTCAAAAGTAGTAAGAAGTTATTACTTAGATCTATGTTGATTATTTCACTCAGAAGTGTTACCATTTTTAATAATGTATGAACTTTGTAAGACTTACTGGGGCCCCAATCACCACTTTTCATAAGAATGAAATGCAACTAATTATAGTATACCTTTGGTGTTTAAACTGGGGACTGTCAAGTGTTACTATCAGGCTAAAAAAAAAAGAAACACGATTTATTGATTAGCATAAAATGAAAAATCTTATCTACAGTGAAATTTTTATAGTCCATTAAGGATTAGGAATACCCACTTACCTGGGCAACTAAAGCTTTTCCAGTTCAACAAGACAAAGTCTACCAAATTCCTTCTAAACTTACACTTAGAAAAATAAATTTAACTCACTGAAGTAAAGGAGAGCTAATTTAAGGACTGTCCCTGGAGACTAACACCATGTTTTAAAATTAGCAACAACTCACAGGTCCTGTTAGAAGAAATCAAGTTCAAGTCTATCTCCCAAAATAAAATACTTACTTTAATAGCTAGATGAGTTCAAACTATTTTCATACCAGGGAGCCTATAAAGAGGTAAATTCGAAGCTGATGGCACTTAGGTGGCATTTAGGGGGTGAAGGCACTGCCGACGTTCCCACCATGTCCCACCCGTCTCCCAGGAGTGACTTCCTCTGTCACTTTCCTGGTCTTCCTCCTGGGTTTCCAGGAAGCGAAGTGTAGATTTCCTGTACCTTTACCTCCACACTCAAAAAAGATGCATTAAGCACTTTTTTTCTGACAGCAATTATGGTGATTCTTAAAAATGAACATCTATCAATGCATCAACTTCTCTCCAGTCACCACTGATCATTATTTCTTGGTTCTATTTGATCATTTCCCAAATTCCCAGGGCCCATCTTCACGGAGCTTTTTCCCCACTTCACTGCTGGTTGATAGTACCCAAGCTGAGCTGCCTGGAAGGAAGGTTGGCCAGCGCTACAGCACTGGCCCAGGTTGTAATGGGACTACAGTGCTGGCTTTGGGCTAAGGTAGAATACCACCAGGGGGCAGCAGAAAGTCTATTAAACTACAGTCTCCCCTCAGCGCCTCCCCCAAGCTGTAAAAGATTTTGGAGACATTTACCAACAAAGATCCTAAGCCTAAGCAACACAACTAGGTCATGGAACTAAAAGAATTCAAGTCCCTAACCCATCAGCTAATGCTCCTTATTATCTGTACCTGCAACACAGCCATTTACCAAAGATTTTCAGGCAAACAGACTGTGTGTCTGAGCTATCTTGAAATTTTACCTAAACAAGTCCAAAGAAGCACAAAAGCCTGTTAAAGAGTGCACCATTCACCAGTAGAACCGTAAGGCAATCACTGTAAATATTTATTCTTGCTCTCTATAAATCTTTAATAAGCTTTATTCTGACTTCTGTAACTAAGGCAACAAAAATTAGACCTTTGAAATTAATTAGACCTTTTAATTAATTAAATTAGACCTTTGTCATCAATGATGACAGCTGAACTGTAAGGATGTTATGTAAAATTACCAAAGTTGTAAAAAGAGTTAACAAAAGGTATATGAAAACAATTTTTAAAGAAAGTAAAAAATCTGAATAAACACAGCTACGGTTATTTTGCATTATTTGAAATAAGTTCTTTACTCTTAAAAAGCCCTGAACATGTATCATTGTGTTATGTTCTACTGAAATAAGTTCAAAGTGAGTCATATACAAAGTGTTCTCTCAAGTTCACATGCATTTATGAAGTCTATTACCTTAACAAACACATGATGACAAGTGTACATAAACCATAGCTTTAAACGTAAAACACAGTCAAAATACTCCACAAGAGAAATTAAGACAAATGATAACACAGGACAAAATATTTTTTAATCTGTCACAGATCTCAAATATAAAGAGCTCTTAAAATCCAGTTAGGAAAAAAATTTTAAACAAGGATTACAAATAGGTCATTCACACACACATGCACACAAGCAACAAAATATGGAACAAAAAAACTCTATCTCGTCAGTTAAAAAAATTGAAACAATAGTAAGTAAGATGTCATTCTTCAGCTATTGAGTTGAAAGAGATGCAAAAGGAAATAATTAAAAAGAGCCAGTTTCACCAAGGGTCTGAGGTCTCCCAATGCCACCTCTGAAGCAACCATGAATCCGTTTATGTGTTTTCACTTCTCTGCGTCCACGGTTCAGCCCGAACCACGTTTCATCTGAAGTCCTGCCACACCCTCCAAACCCCGGCTGCCATCTCTACAGCACAGCAAAGAGAACTTCTTAAACTGTGATGTCCATGTCCGAAACCCAGCCCTCCTGCTTTCCACTACTCTTAGAATAAAATCCACAGCCGTCGCACACCTTATGAGACCCTTCCTGCCATTGCATGACCAAGTACCACCACGCACACCTCAACTACTCTCATCTGGTTTCAGTTCCAACTGCCTCAGGCCTTTGAGCTGTTTTCCTCCCAACACTCTCATCCTGTTCTTCACTGCTGGCTTCTGCTCAGCTTTTAGGCCTCCCTCCTGTGTTATCTCTTCAGACAAGCCTTCCCTGATCATCTTCTTATCTACATCCCTAAATTTCTGAAAGTCTTTCTGCCCCACCTGAACGGAAGCTCCCGGCAGAAGGCCCTCTGTGGGCCATTATCTTATCTCTAGGTAGATATTAGTCAGCCAGCATAAATATTTGTTTCCTGAATGAAAAAAAAAATTAGAGAAGGGAAGTAGTCAACTATGTTTATTTTATGAATACAGATCTTAATTCCAGGTCCTTTGCAGTATAAGACTCACCAGATTATCTTCTTTAAAAATATTTTCTCCCACCTATTAAAAATAATAATTCCATAAAGTATTTAATAAAAATGAATGATTAAAAAAAAAGAAATTTAGTTAAAATTCTCAGATGGGAAAACATACTTCCTTTAACCATACCATTTCTGGCTTTTGGACTTTAGTAGAAGAAGAAAACAGCAGTGAGCCCCCTTCAACTCTGTAAGAACTGAATGTCTTAACTTATAAAAGGAAGTGGTCATCCAACTGTCCCACCTAAAGAGAAGGCTCAGAGGAGTTCCTCAACTGACAGTCTTTGCTGTGAGCAAACTAAACAAAAAAACCTACAGTCAATGCTATATTATAAAACCCCAAAGCATTCAAACAAAATTGTATTTTCATATTCATACAATGATGAATTAAAATAAAAATAGTTGAAGGGTTTTTCCCCCCAAACTGTGTACAAAGCCATCTTCCACCTAAAATTAAACTCTTACAACTTTCAGAGTTACTAAAATCCTCCTCAGTACTATGTTAGTCCGATTTTTAAGAGTATTCTAGTGGAAAATACAACCTACATATGGAACCTCACAGGTATTTCCCAATAGCTTCTGAAGATGTAATACCTTTTCAATACTTTATAGATGAGCTGTTCATTAACGTGCACTAGTAGCTGTTGAGACACTGGTTGGAATCAGAGAAGATTACAGGCACATCTGAACAACACAGTATCAAGACAACATGTTCCTAACTATTCATTACCTAACAGGTTATGGCCACTAAAATAGAACTGCAGTTACATGACGGAATTGCAGTCACTGTCCTGAGTTATCTTTTTGATGTCCAGGTCATGCCATGCTTATTTTTGCGAAATTCTGTATGCGATAACATCCAAACCATTTGACAGAATGTCAGTTTCATATACAACAAGAACATCATGTTATCATAACCTGAAAAGGTGGCATCGCTCATTAAAAGTGTCTCAAAATCTTGTCAAATGATCTAAAGATGTAAACTGTGAGATCAAACAATTTAACTTTCAAATGTCACAGATAATTTCAGTATAAAAGAGAAATAAGGAACCAGAGAAAAATACTGATTTAATTTGTAAAAGAACAAAACACTAGTCATGCAGATCAAAACTGGAAAAATGACTAAGAACAGTAATTATGCACTACATCTGGGGGAACAGAATCTCTCAATAAGGGAGGGTAAACTTTAGCACAAAATGGCTTTTCAAGTTATTTCTGAAAACATCCTTACCATTAAATAACATTGTCAGTCTCCTGGTGTCTATTCCATATCTTACTCATGTTCCATACCTATGCAAGAAGAATCAAGCTACACACACAATAAAAGATCCCTAGGACATACACTAAGTTCGGCTTGTACAGAGCTATGCGTATATGACAGTGAGATCCTGTTCACTAAGGAACTCCATCATCAACCTTCAAATAACAGATTATCAAAGCACTCTGGCAAAGAGATGGGCACATCTATTTCACTAAAGACAGATCAAATGTATCTTCCATTTATCATCCTAACAGGCTTTTCTCTTTGGTATAAACAGAGCCAGCACTAATGAGCTAAGGACTGAAAATTGTATATATTTATAAAAGCCAAATCGTTGAATCAAAATAAAACCAAATGGGAAGCACCCATGTCTCGGGCATTTTGTGAGTCACAAGGATGCATCCGCCACGGTTCCTGCCTAATGAGGTTAAAATGCTCAAAACCCAAACTCCTGTTCTTCTCTAAACCTCCTCCTCCTGCACGCCCTCTTCAGCTTAGCAAACTGCAATTCTGTCCTACCATTTGCTGTGGCAAAGACTCTTGGCTGGTGTTCTCTCCCTCCTGATCAATCCTTTAGAGCCAATTCTATCAGATCTAAGACCCACTCAAAGGGGGATTTGGGTATTAATCATAAACTTTCAATCATTAGTACTCTTAACATCTGAGTAAAAATATATAGTCGGACCCACAATTTTCAGTGCACTAGTACAGCACCTAGCACAGAATAGGCCTTTATCAAATATTTGTTGAATGAATGAATGAATAAATGAAATTAATCATTACTGGTATGGAAATCTGAGCACTTAATCCTAATTAATACCTCAGTACACACTTGATGGTTTCATACATCATTAAAGAATATCAAATCAGGATCCAGAAGAATGGGAGAACAAATCCAAAAGAATTAACCTTGGAGTTACTTTATTATTCCCAAATGATTAAGGAGGATTTTTGTTTCTAAAACTCATTACTGTATTGAGTACCTACAACTAAAGCACAATGTATTCCTGACAATGAACCATTTGTAATCCAGGTTGGGAACAGAAAACACACTAAGGTAGAACATACAGAAAAAAATGTCCAGAAGTGGAATAGGCAATAAGAACAAATAATATGTGCTAAGTCTCAATACAGGCAAAACAATTTGATAAAAATTAGTTAAGAGTGTTACAACCCTCATGTAAGGCAATGTTATATTTTTCGTCCGAATCTTTAACACATCCCTTGTGTCCCAGAAACTCCATTTCTAATAATATCACGTACAGAAACATCAACAAATGAGGCAAGATACATGTTCAAAAATGGTCGCAGCAGTCCTGTTTACACAGCAGAATTCTCCAAAGCACCTAAACATTCGTCACTGAGCTTTGGGTAAATGAACCGGATTCCTCCTCACAACAGAACGTCGTGCGGTCATTGGAAACAAGACATGTCCGGACCGGCGTGTCTGTGATGCAGAAATACACATGATTTTCATTTAAGTATATCTTTTACCATTTACAGTGAGGGGCAAAAGTCAGTTTACAGTTGTACCTGAAACAGTTTTTTCTTGCATCGTTATCTGTAACTCATTCTATTATGTCCCCTACAAACAACTGTAAATCCACTTTTGCCCCACTCAGTACACACGCGTATGTACGGACGAGCATTAACAGTCTGGAAGCACTCACAACTTGGAGGCTAAGAGGGAACAGGAATGCAGAATTGGTGAAGGAAGGTAAAGCGCACTCGCTTACACATGATATATATATATGTATATATACATGCAATAATCACGTAAAATGCAATGCCTTTTTATAAAAAATCAAGGTTAGAGACCAAAAGAAAACAGATAAAGAACAAAATGGAAGAATGATTACCAAAGAATTCTCAAGTCCAGAGTTCCATAAGTCCTTTTAAATACACATGGCCCTATGGGGACAGCTGCCCAACCAGGCAGTTATAGAATTCACCTTTGCCTGCGGCCCCATCTTC
Organism: Sturnira hondurensis; assembly: GCF_014824575.4. Lineage (NCBI taxonomy): Eukaryota > Metazoa > Chordata > Mammalia > Chiroptera > Phyllostomidae > Sturnira > Sturnira hondurensis. The sequence goes on from NW_028089315.1 coordinate 4,372,836, forward strand.
CTAGGATTTCCACGCCCCTGCCTCTTTGGAAACAAACGCTGCCCGGGCCCCGCCCCAACCCGGGCCCCGCCCCAACCCGGGCCCCGCCCCAACCCGGGCCCCGCCCCAACCCGGGCCCCGCCCCAACCCGGGCCCCGCCCCAACCCGGGCCCCGCCCGGCTGGCAGCAGCGGTTCTGAGAGCAAAAGAAAAGAAAAAGGGAGGAAGGAGAACCAGGAGAGCAGCTCCCATCCCTCCCCTCACCCCCTGCAGGCACAGCTACTCAGTCTTGGGGCTGAGTCCCCACACTCAGCCCAAGCCCTGACTGGCTTAGCAACAGAATTCCCCGAAGACTCAAAGAGCCTGAGCACTCCTGAGAAAGCCCTGCCAACAAAGACCTAGCACAGTCACCAAAATAAAGCTTTCTCTTTCCATCCTGGCCTTGAATTTAAAAGGAGACGAGCTTCTAGAATTTAGACTTTCTTAGCCTCTCTCCTTTCTGATGTTGCAAGCAGTAAAAACACGACCAGCAGAACACCATCATAGCACGGGGCTAGCTAGGTCTGGGGCGTGCCACAGGGAACCCGGACTACAGAGAAGCGTGGACTTTCTCGGATTCTCCAGGTCCCTGGGCTCCTGGCCAGCCCATTCTCAGAACCAGTAGAGGCGTCTCCAAACCACTGCTGACCTGGCTCATCCGCCGGCTAGAGGCTGACATGGAATGAGGTCTGATCTACTCAAGGCACCATTCAGAACCTCTTCCTGAAACAGTATGTATTTGTACCCCAATCTGCCACCTCCCTAGACCACCTGTGCAGTTATTCACTTAATAGAGTTCTCCAAACTGGTTCTGTTTTATAAACCAATTCTTGTCCTAATCAACAAAATGTATGAAAACAGATGTTTAATGTGCTGGCTACTTTTTTAAACCAGTGAACATTAAAACAAACTTACAACTGAGGATTTTAAAAAGTGTTGTCTGATTCTCATGGTATGGGAAAGTTTGAGAAAAGTGTTTTGAAAAAAACTATCCTGAGAAAATACACTAGGGTGCAAACAAGGACACTATGTGTGATCTTTGGGAGCATTTGCTCCCTGTGCAGAAGTGTGGTGCCATCTATGACCACAACCTCTTGTCTCCAACAATTGGGACCCAACTGGGTGGCTCAGTTGACTGGAGTGTCGTCCAGTGTACCGAAAGGGTGCAGGTTCGAGCCCCAGTCAGGGTGCATACAGGAAGCAACCGGTTGATGTTTGTTTGTCTCCCATCAGTACTTCTCTCTCCTCTCCCCCTCTAAAACCAACGTATCCTCAGGTGAGGATTTAAAGAAAAGGTATCAGAAAGGGAGAAAGAAGGGACAGCAGGGAAAAATCCTTTTGTGAGTTTCCTCTATCACTATTTTCAATGTACTTGATTTGGACCTAATTCCTCTGGCCCATGTGAACCCATTTGTGTTTCGAGTTTGAATGTTTAAAAGAGAACTATAAAGAGCCTCCATTTGGGATGACGACAAAGTTCTGGAGAGTAGTTATGGTGATGGTTGTGTAACAATATGAATATACTTAACACCATTAAACTGTGCACTAAATACAGTTAAAATGACAACTGTCATGTTATGACCTGCAGACCAGCCATGAGCAGCCTTCCCACTGCGGGCGTGGACCAGTTCTGCGGGCGGCCTGGGTGGCTATGCATCCATCTTTACCCCGATCTTCTCCGCCTCTCACCTTTCAGGGGTTACCTACGGCCTGGACGGGGCCTGGGGTAGTTCAAGAGAGAAGGAGACCGTGACCAGTCAGCTTACGCTTGGCATCCCCTCGCTGTGACTTTGGTGAGCTGGTTCTCTGGTTATAAATCACAGGCCCTCCTTTCCTTCTTTTTAATTTTCTGATACTACTGAGGATGAACTATTGGATAAAATTAGATTGTTAGATTACACGTGGCTACACACACATATACCTTTTACATCAGACACTTTTCACATGGTAGTAACCTTGGAAACAAGAATTTGGACTGAATTTAATTCATTTTTGACCTATGGGTTCCAGCTGACACCAGCCGATCTCATGGGGAGGAAGAACCTACATAAACGACAATAAGGAATTGATGAAATGAATCTATACCCTTATAAGCAATTCACACAATTATGAATTACTCTCTTGGAGAATATTAAATTAAGGATACGGAAAAATGCGTGTGATACTCTATATTGCCAATTTTAAGCCAGTTTTTGTTCAGTATGTGTATGGTGTGCTCAACATTTTGTGTTATCTACATCATACCGAGAGAGACATGTACACACACAAAAATAAATATGAGGCCTACATACCAAACCGATGAATTCACCCCTGGTGACTTAACAATTCTGCTTCTCTTTTTAGAGTTCAAAACTTATTATAAAAAACATATTACTTGCACATCCAATAAAAGGCTGTAGGCATAGACGGGTGTTGTGAAGGCAGATGCGCTTCCCCAGCACAAACACACATGCGGCCTCCTCGCCCACCCGGCCAAACACCACACCCTAGCCCTCTGTTATCAGCAGCCACAGGGAGGAGAGACCCTGGCAAGCTGCCAGCCTAAATTTAGCAGACAGATCGAAGTTCCAGTTCCTCTCAAATCTCGTCCCTGAAATAGTACTGCTCTTGTGAAATGACATTTTCCAGGCTCTTCACTCCGGGCTTCAGTTTATAAGCTTCTGGTTGTATCAGGTGGCTACAGGAACCACATCCTATTAAAGACAAGACAGCACCCCAGTGCGCTGTGGATGCAACATCCTGGCAAACAGCAACTTGTTTTCTGTGGAACACTTACTACGTGCAACTCTATACAACAGAGGTCAAAGTCTTTAGAAGCAGATTATTAACTTCAGGAGTCATAAAAAACTGTACAACAGATTCTTATTGACAAAGAAACGCCTCTTCCTCTGACTACGTGAAGAATTATGAAACTGATTATCACAACACAGCCTCTGCGGATTTACCCTCAGCTTTGGAAAGCCATGTCATTCGTTACGAACACAAAGGAGCAGTAAGATGTACCATCCTGCGGGAAAGTTGGTATTATTTTGTACAGCTTAGATGCTAATTACAAAATCGGAAGGGCATGATGATATGTTGAAGTAATTAAAAATCAGTACATGATACAGCATGCACACCTTGGAGACCAGGAATCTGACAACCGCCTACATTTTCTCAATGCCAAGGTGGGAACCTGTGTGCCACAGAGTTACAATAAAATGCATGCGGCAACCTGGTAGAGATGAGGCCAAGATGAGGAGCACCGGTCCAGTGACTGCTAAACGGCTTGGAGGAACTCTGAAAGTTCAGAGGGGAGCTGAAGCACAGAACCAAGCAGTATCAAGAACCCAAGGTCTTTTCTCAGCACATTTCTGCTTGACGTGTGAGGTAGAAGGTCTGTCACTTCCTTGCTTCTTGTTGTCCTGCTCTTCCTCTTAGCCAGGAGGAAGAGGAAAGTCACAGCTGATGTGACTAAGTGTAAATCCCTACGGACAGCTGGGTGGGGGTCCACAGGCCCCAGAAATGTGGTCCCAGGCCCCAGAGGTGCAGTCAGGCCCGCAAAGTCAGGGGCTGGAGTGGAGCTCCACAAGCTGGGTTGAAAGCCTGCATGTCCCACCAATGAGTGGACACCTCCAAGTGGGGGTGCCACTATTTCCCTTCAAACCACGGGGTAAAGCTGATACAGGATTCTGTAATGTTCCCAGTTCTTAAAACGAAGTGCGCTGTTACCACAAGGACCGTTATCACTGACAAATTCTTCACCCTTCTTTCCCTGTGGTTTTAGCTCACTTAGGAGTCTAAACATTCCACCACTCCAGAGGCTCCTATCACAAGGCTCCACCTTCCCTCCCCCCACCCCACCCCCACCCCGCCCCCACCCCATACACTGCTCTTTGCCGGGCTAACCGTCACTGCCCCACCCGCCTCGGCTCCATTAGCTGGGAGACAAGAGCAGGTTTCCTGCGAAGCCTGAGCTTCGGGCACAGCCTTCCTTCCTGGCTCTGAGTGCCCCTTGCACTCCAGGGCAGCTCCTGCATGTGCCGCCCGGACAAGTCTTGAGCACATCTCACCATCTACAGTGGAGTTGAGTCCCGTCAGGGGGCAAATGGCCAGAGGAGGAAGTTCCACACAGTCTCACTTTCCTCAACTACTTAGGCAGGGGAGTAAAGACATCACCGGGGAATTCTTTCAGAGAGCTCTCATGCTTGCCCTTTCAGGGGTCAGAGGCCCACCCACACAGCCAGGCCCCCAAGCCCCAAGCAGCTATTCGAAGGGCCAAATACTGGATTTGTGTGTGTATCTGAACTTAATTACCTTAGACTATCTTCTTCAAAAAGGATCTCCCCCTTTTTATAAAAGGTATATATTGTCTTTGTAAACAGATTCAAATGATACAGAAGTACATTCAAGTTATTAGATGGAGGTGGGTAGGTAGGTAGGTAAGTAGGTAGAAGGGAAGGAGGGAGAGAGAGGATGGGCAGGTGAGTGAGCTTACTCAGCGCCATCCTTCAGAGATAACCACTGCTAACAGTCTGATGTACGTCCTTCAGAACTTAAAAAAAAGTACAACCAAATTTAATTGTTAATGAACAAAGTGAATGAGTGTGTTTGTGTGTATTCTATAATACCACCTGTGTAAGGAGAGGGAGGGAGGAGATACACGCTTAGTTGCTAACATATACATAAGACATCCCTTGAAGGCACCAAAAGTAGTTAATACCATCTGGCTCCAAGAAGTGGACCTGATGCACAAGGGTGAGAAGTACACTTGTCTTTCTACGTGCTTTCTTACTATTTTAATGTGGAACCATGTGAATATATTATTTATTTGAAATAGTAACTATTTAACTTAAATATTAAAACCCGAGAAAAAATGTACTTAAACAGTGCCTAGCATAGAGCAGGCACTCAATCAAAATGCAGAATGAATGAAACAAATGAGCCTACTATTTTACCACGATAGAAATGACACCACTCCCAAGGCAGATGCAGTTTTAAGCAGCCTACTATGTACGACAGAAAGACAAACAGAAACCCGTGACTATTGACATGGAAAGGCATCCACGGTCGGTTCTGATGGAGGAATACTACAAACTAAGACTGGAAGAGGATTTTAGGTATCTAGCAACCCGCAAAGCTAACAAAGACCCTGAACATTCTCTCCCGAGGCTCCGGGGGGCGGAAGGCATACACAGCCAGCCTCCCAAAGTCTGGGGCACAAGTCTAAGGGGCTCTAAATAAGAGGGACAAGTTTTCATGTTGACAATGTACCCCAAAGCGACACAAATTTTGTCTGTTGCTCTATAATTAATCACAGCTATATTCACACAAAACCACTGTCTTTGCCCATATCTCTAATAAATATGCAATGCACACCTCTTGGCTGACCATCCCACATCTGGTGGGATTTAGGCTCCCCAGTGTGAACACCAAATGCCAGTTGACTCTTTACACAAGTGGTGATCATCAAGCCGAAGTGCTTTACCACAGTCAGGCGGCAACTATGGCAAAACTATGGCAAAGCTGAGACCTCGCTGTGAGAGCCACTTCTCAGCGGAAGCATCGAATTTGACTGATAGTTTTCTGCGTCCCTCTCTTCCCTCCCTCTGCCCCACGTGCACAGAGCCACTGCCGGCTCCCCCAGACAGAAACCCTCGGATGTGTCACTGGGGGCCAGGGGCCCATGTCCACTCACAGAACCGCCCTTCCGTAACCCCTTCACCGTAGCAGGTGAACTCACCTGCCTAGGCCCACGAAACATAAAATCTCTAACTAGAAAGATCTCTACCTCATTAGACTTTGTACGAAGCACTTTGTTTTAACAAGAAAACTATTTCTAAGCACTTTAATAATCATTCCTGTGGCGCCATCTGCGCACTGGTTAAGGCACTAACTGCAGATCTGTTCCATTTATTTGTTAAAACCAGAACCTTGGTTTCACATTTGATTAACCAACCATTCTGACTAGTTTACATGGTTGAACATAGCACTTCCTACTGCTTACAATATTCCCTAATACATATTCCCCCTGATTTTATCAGGCTTTCCCTCCATTTTTCCAAAGCAGCTTCACATTACAAATTATATTAACCTATTTTACATAAAGAATTCCTTGAATAATAAACAATGGTTAAAATACTGAAATTATGTTCCATTCTCACCCAAAGTATGTGGTACTTTATTATATAAAGTGTGATGCCTCCAAGTCAAATGCATAAATAATGTTTTATAAATTATTCCTGCGGCAGGCAAGGTACCTCTGCAGGAAGCCAGTCTTAACTAATGAAAGAAAAGAAAGTACCTTTGGAAGATACAAAATACACAAATTTGTAGATTGTTACTAAAATAATTTCCCAAATAAAACCTAAACCCTGAGGAACGAGTGATTCTATTCCCTCAGGGAATTTAAACCAATGCTCACGTGTAGATATTTTAAAGGGAACTGGGAAATCAGGTGTTTGCACTGAATTCCTATCACAGTGGAGGAATGTCCAAACAGCGTCTCTACTGGATCAAATATCTCTCGTCTCCAGGAAGTTTCAGACATTTTAGTCTCAAGTGAATGCCACTGTCACAAAAGTGACCAGTGCACCAAGGTCAAGGCAGCACTGGTCACAGTCTGAGCTTGGGAGAGTGTGGGCAGAGGCAGTGCTGACGGGAATCAGACGGCCCTGCCGTGGTGCAGGGCTCCGGCCAGGGAACAGCCTTCCCTGAGCACCTCCAGGACGTTGTCCAAGGTGATGTGAACCCCCCAAACTTCAACACGACAATCAGGTATGAGGAAAGAAAAAGGCATGTTCCAGTGTCACAACACATTTCAAAGCAACTCAAAACGCATTCAAAATGGAAGGACTTCTAAGCCAGGAGACATACCACCTAATGTTGAGTGATATACCACCCCCTCTCACCCTCAACTGTCTGAGCCTTACTGTTTGAAGCTGTGGTTTCTGTGTACGTTTAATTAACAATACACCCCTGACTTAGATTTGGATCTACTTCCTCTAAATGTAAGATCATATACTAAATGGCCAGGTCTCTCCTAACTCAAACAAGCTAGGGAGGTAGCAGTCATACCCCCGTGGTCCACTAGTACCTGGACCATGCACTTCACACCAATAAGCTTGTTCTCCCCTGGATCCCTAAAGATCAGCCACCAAGCACCACACAAAGGACAAGGCTTCCAGAAGACTCACCCTTATAACATCACCAGGGTCATCAGCCAAGAGTAAATTTCAGTAATGAGAAAAAAGACTCAACAGACAAAATGTAAATAAGTGAACAACAAACATGAGTACAATGGTATGATGTCTGAGACATGCTTTAAAAATACCGCCTCCTGTCTCCCTTCCCTGCACCTTGAGCAAAGTAGGAGGTGGGATGGATAGAACAAGAATCAGTTAAGCTGATGGCCATCAATCCTGGGTGAGAGGATATGGAGTTCATTTGATTAGTCCCTCCACATGTAAAAAAATTTGTTTCAAAAAACTGTCTTAACATTCTCTTAAAGAATGTTAACTTGGTATGAACCAAATTTATTTTTAAAAACAAAAGATGCACATACAGGAAACATAAAGGTCCCAGGAAAAATAAATTGAGAAAATGGGTGAAGGGGGTAAAAGGCAAAAATTATGGTTATAAGATACAATAAGCATGCAAATGTAACACACAGAGTGGAGACTATATTCACGACACTGTGTTGCATATTTGAAAGTTGCTAAGAGAATAGATCTTAAAAGTTCTCATTGCAAGGAAAAGAATCTGTAATTGTGTATGGTTGATGGAGGACTCAAATGCTGGAAAAAAATTTAGCTTCAGTTAATAGCTAATAAGCTCAGTAATCAATGAATGTAAAAAGCTATTGTTTCAGGAACTGAAGGTATGACCCACCCTGACTCCAGGGGACCATAAGCAGTTCCACCTTTGTGCCTCAGAAGGTCTCAAGCAATTCAAGAGGGAATCTGAGCCACTGTCCTCCAGGGCGAGATGCCGCAGCCCAGGACACAGATAAAAACCACTGCCCAGGTCACACGCGGTTAACTTTTCCTCTGAATTCCAATCCTCCTTCCTACGCTCCTCTTTTCCTTATAAAAAGAGTCTGTTTAAAATTAAATTTAAGACGGTTAGTTAGGGCACAAACCCACTGTGTTCTCTCAGATCACTGGCCATCTGAATAAAGTGTCCACAAAGATTTAACCTGTTGCTGCTTATTGGGTCTGGTAGGTGACAGGGAGCATGAATGCCGGCTGGCTTTTCTGGTTTTGTGGTGATGATTGTTACCTAGACTACTGTAATCATTTTGCAATAGGTACAAATATCAAATCATTATGCTGTACTACTGATGTTCTATGTCAAAAATAAACATAAAAATACAAACAAGTACAGCAAAAGAATTTTCTATTGGGTGGTGGAATGAAATCAAAGTCAACCTGTTTCACACAACTACTAAGCAGGGAACCACAATTCACAGCAACGAGCTCTTTCCACCAAGCCTCAGGTGTTTATCAATGTTTACTGGAGCTACCATATTTTTTTTACTGTTTTTTTACTTTTGTAGGTTTATATTTGGTGATTTAATATACATATATATTGTGAGACCACTACCTCTTTAGTAATCTCCCCACCCACATACCCCTGAACAAAGTCAGATCCAACTCTGATTAGACCTAACACTTCCCATAGTCAGTGGGGCCTTTATCTGCTACCCCTTTCCTGAGAGAACGAAAACATATGTCCAGTTTCTCTGCCTCATGAGACCAGGCCAAGTCAACAACAGAAAAGACGGCAAAACAATCAGACTCTGACATGCAAGAACACCTCATCTTAGACGACAGAAAACAAAAGAAGCCCAAAGTACTGCGTGCCACTTACTGGGAGGATACCTACTCAGGCTTTACTCTGTATTTTCTTTCTAATTCCTCACTCTCTCCATTATTTCCTTTCTTGCTTCAGAGGCAAACAGTAAAGTCAAAAAATGGCTGAGAAACTCCACAACGGCAGATAAGGAAAGGAGGAAGGTTAGGATTTGAGACACTGTTCTAGAAGTTCCATCTGATAAAGCACTGAGTTCTGCGACTAAGGGCAGCTGTGGACTGTGGGCCTCTTCTGATACCTGTCCCTCAAGGTGAAAAAAGATCCCCTGGGCAGAATGTTTCTATGCTAGCAGGCTCAACTGAGACCCAGCTGACGGAAGTGTTGACTGAGTAGGACAGCTTTAAAATATTTCGAAAGTCAGCTGATAAAGGTTCAGCTTCCAAAACAAGGTGATTTTTTAAATCTTACATGTCAGAGGGACACTGCTCAGTTCATCTTCCTAGAACAAATGTTCACAGTCCTGACCTTTGCCACCTGAGTCATCTATCCAGTATCCAGGGGAAAAATGGCCACATAAGGCAATCCTTTGGATTGAAGGGAACACGACTAAGAAGAGGTAAGATAAGAGGAATCTTATCTTTCTTCTCTGAACTTTTAAAAGAAGCCTGCTTTTCTCAAAAACACTGGTCAGTTCCTATCGTATGCATAATGTGAATCATATGATGTTTTCCATTTTGCTCCGGCCACCAGGAATCCCCGAGCCAACGTGCATGCCGTATTGACAACTGATCTGAACCTAAAGACTCAGTGCTGATACCTAAAGAGCCGGTGTTTGTCTCCTGAATCCTGAAACAGTATGTTGATCCCTAGCTACACTGAATTCCTGCTTCAGGAGAGAGAGTCAGTTGGTACTAGGGGTAAGAGCGTGATGCTTGTCCCTGTTGCTACAGCTTCAGGTGAGCCACGTTTTTTGACATGCAGCAGAGTTTGTGCAATTCTGGACACATCCATGACTTAACCCCTTTTGCCATTCAGTTATCTGTAACTTCAGTATTGTGGGGCTTTCTCACAGGGTGTGGTCGTTAAATAAGTCTAGACAAATTCTGGTGCCAGGCACCATGAAATGGAAAACGAAACAAACCTGAGGTTATGTGAAATAAAAACACAACTGCAAAAAACATAAGTCTTTTATAGCTGCTTACACATTTTGCTTTAAGTCATATCTCACTTAAACTCAGAGTCAGGCAAGCAAGTCAAGTAGGGCTCTGATGTCCAGGCTGTTAGCCCCCCTCACATTGTGTTTTCCTAGGTCTTTGCTTCTCCTCTGACCAAACTGTTTAAGTACTAATTGACTTGAAACTTTTCTGCCTCTCTTAAAGGTTAAAATAACTAAGTTAATAACTGATTCTTAAAGTCAAGTTATGAAACAAATGAACAAATCACTCCACTACATGGACTAACTACACTTTATGAACTAATTATCACACACAAAATGATGTTGCAATCTGCAATGGATTCCTTTTGGGTTTTACGTAATAGGAAGAGCTCGGCAGAAGCTTTCTGGTGGCGCTTGAGTGACATGGGGGTTTTGTCTCACATCTAACTAGTAACCTTATCCTTTCATCCAGAATCATCCAGAGGTACCAAACCGAGAGGTGACGGCAAAACCCAGGCCCTGTTCTCTCTAGTCACATAGCTTTTTCTATTAGATTCCCAAAGAAACGCCTTCCTGGGTTGCTGTTGTGATGAATATACTGAATGTTTGTAATTCTAGACACAAACCACATAAAATCAAATTAAAAAAGCGGGCGGGGTCCTGGGATAGCAGTAATAAATAACAGCTCCTTGGACCACTGAGGAGGCGGCGTGACTCTGCCGCACAGTCGATCTCCGAGTGGATTAATTACTCCCTCACAGCACGCTGACTCGGGTGATGGCCACGCTGACTCGGGTGATGGCCACGCTGCCTCTCCCTGTGTCCAGTGTGGGCTGACAGAAGGCTGACAGCTCTGTTCCCACCTCGCTGTGCGTGCTGTGCTCACCCAGACCCAGTCACAGTTGCTTCCAAACATGTTTATGTAGGCTGGACTTGCTTCTGTTGTTACATCATGTAATTAAATATTAAGCAATCAATGAAATGCGAGTCTGAAAAAGTGAACTGTTGTTTCTATAAAACCAAACTGAATGCTGTAGAAACACCTGACACAGGTAAATAACTAATGCTGTTACCAGCTACCAAGACAATGTTAATATTCTGAGGGGAAAATGTGACAGACTCTAGACAAATCCAGTATTTGGCTGCTTTGAACGTTTTGATGTTCCAGCACTATTTTAAAGAACTAAAGTCTGGCCCTGGCCAAGTTGCTCAGTTGGTTGGAGGAGCATCAAGTTATGCATCAAAAGGCTGCAGGTTTGATTCCTGGTCAGAGCACATTACCTAGGTTGTGGGTTCAATCCCTAGTTGGGGTGTGAATGGAAGGAAATAGATTGATGTTTCTCTTTCTCAAAAAAAAAAAAAATCAATAAACAGCCCTGGCTGGTGTAGCTCAGTGGATTGAACACGGGCCTGTGAACCAAATGAACCAAACAATCATGGTCCAATTCCCAGTCAGGGCACATGCCTGGGTTGCAGGCCAGTTCCCAGTTGGGGGGCGGGGGCATGAGAGGCAACCATACATTGATATTTCTCTCCCTCTCTCCTTTCCTTCCCCTCTAAAGATAAATAAATAAAATCTTTCTTAAAACAACCATTAAAAATCAATGAACAATATACCCTCAGGTGAAGATTAAAAAAAAAAAGACTAGCCATTGTGGATGGTACATTATGAGTGTGATTTGTGCAAGAAAGACAGCATGGAAAACATATCAGACAACCCACGTTCAAGAAACTCCTGACACAGGATAGTGAGAAGCTGGGGAAGTTCCTTGGCAAGTAGAACAGGGAAACTGAGAAAGACGATGCCTGAGCAATTTGCAGCCAGGTGCAGATGGTCGCCAGTGGCAAAACTGGGAAAACTGGCAAAATCGGGAAAACAAGGACCTTGCCCCGGGGTTAAACCTTTCCTCCCTGGAGATAACAGCTAGGCCTCAGTTATGTTTCAGCTCCAGGCCCAGAAAAGCAGCCAAACCAGATGGGCGATGCCAGGACCAACTGCAGTGACAAAGAACCCCCTGTCCTCTCACTGACAAATCAGTAAAGACCACAACCCTAAAAGGACACACCTGGAAATCGGATGAACATTCTGCTGAAACCCTCCTTTAAGATCTCCTCGAAGAATTCTGCCACTCCAAGAGACAAAAGCCTCAGGATAAGCCCCAAAGTGCACGCACTCTCCCTCTGGGGGGCAGCCCACGCCCTGCCTTTCCCCTCTTCTCCCCCACTTCTTTCTTCACAGGCACGCATCTCCTACACTCTAGGGCAATGCAGCTGGCAGCCTGTCCCAGACTGATCCCCGGAACCTGTCCCCAAAGCCCCCTTTTCTCTGACTTCCCAGCAAGCCTTAGCTCTGGGGCCCAGGCTCTCTGTTGCTTCCTCTATGCTAAGCCTTTCCTGTCCCACTGTCCCCAACTTTAATAAACGTACCGTCATAGTCACCTGGACTCATGTTGTGAAATCTTTCCTACACGACGTCAAGAACCTGCGCCCATAGCTGGCCCTGGGCAGACCGTCAGGTAGCCACACTACCTAAAAGACTGACCAATTCTGAACGTCAATACTTCTACATTTAATGAGATGTTTTTGGTGGGTATGTATCATTTTTCACTTCTACCATTAACTGATTAATCATCTAACTGCAGGTCCCAATTATATTTGATAAGACCTTCTTGAAGGAACTAAGCCAAAGGTCAGTATCCTCCCATATATTTTCATCTTTCCTTGATAAGGAACTCCAGCAAAAAGGAATGGGGAAAGTTTGCCATGAGGACACCTCACCCCCTTTCAGGGCCCTTCTCCCTGAGAGTGTGCACTTCCCTAAGCTTCGGGGGATGCAGCCCCCAGTCCCACCCCCCGGCAGTCAGGAGTGAACACTGCCTTTTCTCCTCTTCCCTTTGCCTGTACAACCCCACTGTCTCAAGGGCACGTGTGCTCAGCTAGGAGTTGGGCACAGCAAGGTAAAGGCAATTCATGCTGCAAGGTATGTTTCTCTTTGCTAAGATGCTCAGATGTTTGTATCTCAGGAGATCTATGTTCACGTATTCATAAGTGGCAGTGGTTCAAGAGCATATACAGAGGAAGTAAAAACAAAAACCATGGCTGTGGAAGCAGATATTTTGGACCAGATAGGAAGGAGCAGCTTAGTCTTAATGACTTATCAAGCAGAAAGGTAACTAGATTTAAACGTCATCTGTGACTGTGGGACGAAGTCGGCTTCCTTGTATATAAAAATAGGATACTACCACCTACTTCAAAGAATTAAATAAGACTGTTACAAAGCAGCTAGTACAGTACATGCACAGAGTAGGTGCTCAATGCATCATGGCTGCTTCAGCCGTCTACCTTCTTCCATCCAGTCCCACCCTACCCCTACCATGACATTCCTCTTTACAACATCTTTCCTCCCTCGATTTAAGAACAAAAAGATTCTCCCCCCAAGAGCTCCCCAAAGCCACAGCTTAGGGGCGCTCTTATGAAGAAAGCTGTAGAGGGCAAGGTCATGTTACCTGCAAGCTATGTCCTCCACCCCTCAGTACAGACTTGGGAGCTCTGAAAGTATAGGGCACTCAAAATGCAGTATCAGCTGCTTAATTTATATTATTAAATTTACTCAAAATTAATGTACAGTAAGAACAAAAGCAAAGAATTAAAAAAGCAGCCAGTGGATTCTCTTTACATCAACACTCCTAACCTACTTTCGTTCAGTATGTCATCACCTAAAGATCCCTGATGTGGTGGCTAGATTTAGAGAGCCCAGCTGTACCCTCTGCAAAGAGCAGAGGATTCCCCTTGAGGTGAGGGTTCACTGCACACCTAGATGGGAGCTCCCTCAGGGCGGGGCCGTCTGCAGGTAGCCGGCAGGGCATAGGGGCGTGGTGTCTGCTCACATCATCGCTCCCCAGTTCAAGAGAAGGACATGTTGAAGAGTACAAGAGAGACCAAATATAATTGACCTGGTCTAGTTTCTAAATGAAAGGAGACAGCCAAGATGCCAAAGCAAAGGAGAAAGGCGAGAAGAGGGAATACCGCTGGCTTAGTTTTAACAACATTCCAGCTACACAGACAACTAATCACAGTTCACTCCCCTTCCATGAAAGAAGAAAAGCTTTTTAAGTTCTGAAGAACAACGTGTCTGGGTTTATGCAGATGTCTACATCTCCCCACCTCTGTGCAAATGAGCTGTCTTTTCTGGATAAGCATCAACTACTACCCAGGCTTGGATTTTCCCCTTAGAAGACAAACACACGTTGAGAAAGCCACATTCCCATTTGCCAAAGATGATAACATGTAACAGCTTTTAACTTAAGCAACTATTCAGGTTTCAGAGGTATTCCAGATAAAGCTGTTATTTCCTGTGAAGGAAAGCTTTTCTCCTCCTCAGGTGTTAATTACTGGCTCCAAAAGAAGCCCTTAAGAACAGCAAATGGGTTATGGGGCTCTGAAGGGCTGATGGGGGCAGGATCTATCTGCCTTGGGGAGGCGGAGTGGCCTGTGAGGATTGTGATGCTAAATCATTCCACGTCTCCTCAGTGCATGACTCAACTGGGGATACCTTCTGCTTACTAGACACACTTCAAAAGGCTAAACACAGAAGTAACTCCATCCCTGGACTTGGTGCTCTGGTGTGCTGATGCATGTTTTAGAATAGTTAGTATCATACTGCATATTTTTCTCATTAATAAAAGAGGCAGGATTGTTCTTTTCCTACTCTCTCTGATCTCCTTAAAAAGCGGAAGTCTTTGAAAAATAGTAATTATTCACTTGAAATGAAAATTAACAAGAAATATATATGTACTTCAAGTGGAAACTACCAAAGTGGATCACATGAAAAATCAGATTAACGGTTCTACAAAGGCAGGGAGTAGGCATCTAAAGTACATGCAGGAACCATCGGATTTTGAAATATTAAATTGAAATTATCCTAAAATTTTACATTACTAGCTTTTAATTCAAAACAGTTTATAAAAGCAATAAAATAGTAAAAAAAAAAAGTTAAAATACTTATAAAGAACTTTTAGTTGTTTGAACACTACAGAGTTATTCAGGCCAAATAAACTGCACAACTGTCTGCAATATGAAGCTAACAGTGCCCAAACAGGTCTGGGATATCATATCGTGAACTTTCTGGGGTCACGTCTCAAAGGCGAGGCTCCTGACATGTCTGCAGAAACAGCACATACTCAGGTCTCAACTAAATTAAACCAGGAATCCCAGTGACTATCAAGCTACCGCCTGAAGAAATGAACTAAACCTGCTGAAAACCATCTAACAGTTCACTTTTGATACGACAAGTATTCCTGAGGCGGCCTCACAACTGTAGAGGTGGTCTGTCTTCTGCAAGAGAAGGAGAATGTGTGTGTTATTATTCAAGATGGCACTGAGCCCCAGTATGTATAACGCACAATTCTAGCTGGGAGTTTTATATGGGCCGAATTATTCAAAAGAATAAGAATATTATTCATGGATAGTGAATTCTTAACAGTGACGGGTTATATGAAATGTCCAGAAAAGGCAAATCTATAGAGACAGAAAATAGATCAGCGGCTGCCTCAGAATGCAGACGGCAACTGAAAGGCAAGTGGGAACTTGAGAAAGATGAAACACTGAGACTGGTTCGTGGTGATTTCACAACTTGGTGAATCTGCTAAATATCTCTGAATTGTACACTTAAAAGAAGTGAATTTTATGGCAGAAGAAGTGTACCTCAATAAAGGGTTGGTTTTTTTTTTTTAAGTGATGGAATGATCATTTGGACTTAGCATTTTAATTGGGACTGGGAAGAAGTAACTAAGTAAGAGTGTGCTCCAATCTTCAATCTTGAGAATGTTCACCCCAGTTTCTTCTAGTAATCTGAATTTCAAAAGAGGGTTAACTAAATCATAGTGCTTTCATACACTACAGTATATGCAGCTGTTGTAAACGATGCAGGGAAAATCTGACAGCAATCTAAATGTCCATCAACACAGGTAGTATATCAAAAGAAATGGTGGTACAGCCAACCTCTGAAGTTAGGGCAGTCCACACCACACAGTCAATTAAAAATAAGTTAGACTATACACAACACATGCAGAAATATGTCCAGGACACACTGAGTGAAGCGGTGTCTAGCAGAACAAGGCATATAGGGGGACACATGGGGAACATGTGTGGATCCTCTACGTATGTACATGTGTTCGCATGAATAGTTGGAAAGATAAATCCAAATTGTTCATAATGCTCAGCCCTTGGAAGTACAAAGGGACAGGAAGAGGATTTTCAACGAAAGTTCAAGGAAAATAACTGGAAGTATGTGCATCCAAGGGCTGAGAAGAGTTGTCACTGGGTAGGTGGGATTTATGCATCTCTTTTAATGTTCTTTTAAACTGACTATATACTTTTGGGGAGGAAGGTTAGCACAGTGGTTAAGAGATGGTCCAGATTTAAATTCTGGCTCTTCTGTTTATTTGCTGTGAGATCTTGAGCAAACTGGTCAATCCATCTGTGCTACAGTTTTCTACCTCTGTAAACAGAATAAGAACATCTACTCCATAGCCTGTGAGGATAAACTAAGTATATTATGTGTACAAGGCACTTAGAACAGGGTCTAGCACATACTGTGTATTCCTTGCTAATGCTCAACAGCATGTATACCAGTACCTTATTAGTAAGACGAGAACATGACCAGAGACTTTATTTTTGCGGGGGGTGGGAGAAGGAATAAAAACACAGGCACTAACTGACCCCAGGTATGTTCAATACCAGTAAGTGAGCAGAATGTATTAGGTGCAAATCAAAGTCTGGACGGTTGTCAGAGCCTGATTTATGACCAACACTGAGGTAACCAACATCCCCGTGAGTCACACTGAGGCCAGAGAGTACCTGGGCGGGAAGCTCCCAAGTGCCCTGGCTCCATGTGTTGTAACAAACTCATAATGTGAGAGATAATTAGCGTGTGTGTGACCGGACCAATGGGCAGAGGACACATGAAACATGCACCAATATAAACACATGCCTAATAATTGACCTCAATGGGACTTGTGGCCTCATCTTGGGACATAGCAATATAAACTAGGGTCAATTATCTGACACTTGAAACAGCAAATGGAAAAGTCATTAATCATCGCATTCTAATCACACAAAGCAAATCCACCATTTTGAAAAACAGCAAGTTCTAAAGCACCCCCATTTCCCAAACCTCACGGTGTCAGAGAACTTTAAACTGCAGTCGTCCTTAAGATCTTTTCCAATGGCCACCCTCTCACTCTGCACAGTACTGGAAACTCCTAAAGTAAGGCCACTTACATTGTGGACTGATTACTATGTACCAAATCCATCGATTGCTCTCAAAATTCTTTGCGGTAGATACTTTAATCTCCATGTTTACAAATTTAGAAAACTGGGGTCCAGGGAGAGTATATTCCTGACTCGGGTCCACCCATGAGTGGCGGCACGGAGAATCAAATGCAGAATCATCCATTTCCAATCTCTGCTTTCCCAAGCACTATCAATCCTGTGGGTTTCATCCTTAAAGTGCTTCGTATTTTTCATTGTAACTGCAAAGTATATCCTTAAAAAGGCCTATACACCATCAACATGTAGAATACCTAACCAAAAATATCCCCTCACAGCTCCTGAAATTTTCTTAAAGTATATATATATATTTTTACAGTGGACACAGTTGTTATTAGCATTTTATTTTTCAGTTCTTTATTTTCCCAAAGCCGACTGATTTTTAACACAGCACCGAGGTCTCATCCACAGGCACGTCTCCATTGGGTAGAACAAACCACAGAAACTCCTGCTTTCAGAAACTAATTTTTCAAAGTAGATTCTATTGACTTATTCGTTTATCCTTCAGTATAGAATGTCAATGACAAATTCAGTTGTGTTTCGTCAACTGGATTTATAAGCCAAAGCTAATCAGGCAAGGTGGCCCAAAGTGGTACAAAACTATTGTGCTAAAATCATTTGTGAACTTTCCTTTTACGGAGGTAGACATTTTTTAAACATCTCCATTTATCTTTCATTTTGATATACCATTTAGAAAACTGTCATTACCAAACTATAAGAAATTGGTCTGGTCAAAAGACAAATTAAGGACATCGGTTATCAATTATTTCATCAGTCTGGACTGAAATGGCTGCTTAATTAGTGCCATGACCATTCAAAACAATAATGGCTGGTTCTCTGTTGTTCTGGTATCTAATTATTTTTGCACTGAATGCCACTGAATGATATAGAAGTCAAAGTTTAGCATTACCTTTCTCAAAATTCAATCTAATTTTTCCTGTTGCAGGCTTTCCTTTCAGTAAATTCAAATTACTGAATCAATTTCCTTCATAAAGCTATGAAGAGATTAAACAAAGCCATTAGACATCTGATCGCAGGTCAAATGACATTAAAAAGAGGCCAAAATCCTGTGAGAAATTAAAATTTACAGAAAATTTCAGGGAACAACAAATGGCCATGTGTCAGTAAGGTATATATATAAGTTATTTGAATTGTCAAAGAATCTTAAAATCTTCTCTGGAGATATTTATTTAAATAAAGAACTAGCCAACTATTTTCCTGGATTTAGGTTGAGACACAGTTTACACAGTATGTAACAAAGCTATTTAGCCAATTTTTGTTAAACCAGAATCACTTTAAATGTTTAAAGCAGAAGTTTAGTACATGAAGAAATTTGGAGATAAGTCCATTCTTGATCTAGTCATTATTTTAAACTTAGATTTTAAAATAAAATTTTACATAGTTTTAATAACATTCAACTCCCAGGGGATAGATGTAATTACTTCTCACTGACCAGTCAAGAGAGATAATTACGTAAACACAAAGAAAGAAAAGAGTCAACGAATTAACACTTGGCACCAGCGCACTGTTTCCACATCCACTATCCTATAAAATTTATCATGAGAGGTACGCTATACCATTATCTTAGAACTCACCCAGCTGTCTAGAAGCTAACTGAATGGAGATAATGAAGAGAAAAAGTGAAAATGTTCTGGACTCTGTGGGTATATTTGTCAGGTATTTATACATGTAGTTGACTGAGCATTTCAAAGGGACTCTTCTCAGTTGCGTTCTCGATTCCCCATCGTTCTCCCTCCAGCCCTTCTTGCTCCTCCTCAGTTCCATATATTCATTCAACACACTGTACTTCATTCACAAACAGTGCGAAGTGCTGGGGACACGGAAGTTATACAGTCCTCATAACTGAGTTACTTGGAATGATCTCACCAGGTAGCTGACTTCTAATGTGTACAGACACGGCTGTTCATAAACTCACATGCTCTTAGGAGGCCCATTAAACTGCTGAGGGCCTGGGCAAATACAGAAAGGAAAGATGTCTATTATTCCTTAGGAGTAGAGTCTTCTCGTTGCAATAAGATGGTAGGGGGTCTCCAAGGCTGTGAGACATATGGGGATCAGTGGGAATGAGTTTTTGTCTCAAATTATAACTACCTGATCTTAAAAACAGCAGAAAGTATGGCCATCTTTTCTCACCCACCCTTTCTTTCATTTCTTTAAACACACACACACACACACACACACAATACATGTTTTATACCCCTTGCACCAAAACAAAAACAATGTTGTTAATAGGCATCAAAAGACTGGGGACAACACGGAAAAACTTATTTACAACACATACGAAATAAGACTGATTTCCCTATTTTAAAATGATGCATAAAAGTCAATATAATAAAGACAGGAACCCTAAGATAAAGAATAAGAAAGAAGAGGAGGTGAAAGAGGAAGAAGAAAGTACAAAGCAAAACACAAGAAGGGGCAATTTGCATAAAGAAATTCAAATGGCCAAAGAACCTGCAGGATCCTAAACCTGTAATTAAAGATAAGCAAGTGAAAACAGAGACAACATTTTTACTTATCAGATGGGCAAAAATATCACAGCGTGGTGATCTGTGGTACTGGTGGGGGTGTGGGAAAGATACAACCCTGTTTTGTTTTTTTAATCGGTCTGCATAATCTTTCTAGAATACAACTAGATAATGTTTATCAGAGTTTAAAATGCTTTTATCCTCCAACCTAGCAATCTCACTATTAGGATTTGAACACTGACCCACAGATACATCAGCAAATGTTTATATAAAACTATTTACAAATGGGGAGATTATTTTAAAAACTATGTCTAACCACAATGCTGTATACCCAACATTAATATAATGTTGAATGTCAACTGCCATTGAAAAATAAAAAAAAAATTTTAAAGAAAAATTGTTACAAAAAGGCAGACATCAATAATTCCGAAAGCTGGACTAAATTTCTCCTCCCAATTATCTGGTGATTACTAAAACATCCAGAAAGAAGGCAAAGGTCAAGTCAGTCATGTCCATCTGTATAATAAAACCTCACACACATTAAAGTGAACAAGGAATGATGGGGGGGACTTAAGAATTGGAGAATTTTTGTTTTAAGTAACAGTTAATAAGTTTAGTAGTTAATGCATGTAAAAGCTATTCTTTCAGGAACTGAAGGTAGGCCCCAGCCTGACCCTAGGAGACTGCAAGCAGGCGCGATGGTATCTGAGCACTGTGTTCCTGGGAGAGACACCCCGCTGCCCCGGACACAGGTGAGGACAAGGCTGCCCCGGACACAGATAAAGGAGGATGCCAGGGAAATGGCAGGGCTGCAGCTTTTATCTGATTAACCTCTTTCCTGAATTCCAAACCCCTTATCTACACTTTTTTCCTTTCACACTTTTGAAAGGAAATGTAAGCTCATCTTTTAGGGTATATAACCCTTAGGGTATATAACCTGCCATCTTCTCAGATGGATGGCCATCTGAATAAAGTGCCCATTAAGATCCCATCCCTGCCTCTACTTACTGGTTCTGGTGATAACAGGCAACACAAACAGTTTTAGGAAGACTGGTGTGTAATGATGGGAAAAACCTGTAAAAATATAATAGGAACCGTACATACCAAAAAAAAAAGGCTCCTGAAAATGTAATCCCTTTATTGAATAATACAAAAAGCAGAAGGCCAGACAGATGAAGATATGTATATCAAACACACTGTTTTCCTGGAAGGAATCATAAGAAATGTAGTAACAGCTATGGTACATTAATAATAGGGAGGCTTTGACCTCTCTCTTTCTGTACCTTTGATACTACTTGTATGTTACCCATGTACACACAGTTTTAATTTCTTTTCAGTGTCATTATGGGTTACCTGAATGTAAGATGAAGGGCAATTACCTTCTCTCTCTTTATATTGTTTTTCAACAAAATCTACTTTAAATATACTTAATGAGTTGATGATATTTTAGGGGCATTCTGAAGGAGAAAAACAAAACAAAATAAGAAATGGAGTACAGAAAAAGAATGCAATGCAGACAGACAAAACAGCAACTTGGGTTCAAGAATAAGGCGGAGTATTTTTTCCTTTTTTTAATGTTTTAAACAAAAGGATAAATTATGCATTGTATGGTAGTAGCAAGCAGGAGGCAACAAGGAAACCCTAGAGTTCAAAGCTGTGGAATGTAGAAAACAACCTGGAAGAAAATTTTTAAAAACAATTCTGGAAGAACTATTCTTCCAAATTCACTAAAAAGAAGTTAAAAATTTTAGAAACTCACCAAAACCAAATAAAATCATAACCTGACAAGGTGTTATGAAATACTTTGCCAAAAACTTGTAACATCTAAAAGATAAAATGCCCAGATTGAATTACTTCACATGCAATTATAATTTTAGATTGTACTAAATATCTCCACAGGCATTAAACAAAAAAGCCTGGAGTGTCATCTTGCTGGGTGTCATTTCATAAATAGAGTTCCAACTCCTGATTATCCAGGTATTTATCTTAAGTTTAAGAGACAAACAATAAAAATGAAAATTCAAGCAATTTAATCTTCAAGAGTACCTTAGGAATAAGTCACCCTATGGATAACACAGGTAATCAAACCATTCAGTGTGAAAAGTGTGCAGGAAAGGATGACATCTCTTTGAGGGGAAAAATGTTCAAATCACCTAAATATGTATGTATGCATCGTGATCTACAATTGCCTGGTTGATGAAAGAGAAATATAGAATTGGTGAAGAAGGGTGGGATTTTTCCTCCCCGTGCCAGTTAATCGATTTACTGCCTCTCAGATGCAAATTCACCCTTGACTACCTGATCTGCAAAAACAGACCTGGCCCCTTAAACTTTATGTTAGCTTGCTGTCTGGCATGAGGCTAAGTGCTGTCGGCAGAAGACACTGGAAGACACTGCAGGGGAAGGAGTCATGGCTGCTGGTTTTCTGCACTCCCCGGGCAGGCTCCCGAGGCATGTGCAACTTGTTCAGCTCCTGTCTCGTTAGTGGTTTTGTAGTGGAGTGCCTCCAATTGGACAGCTCCCGTTGAACAGCCTTCCCTGGCATCACAAAGGGAATGATGGGTTTTCCGCAAGTTTTGGAGGGTGGGTTTTTAGCAAGTTCCATGAGCTTGGCACTACAAATTCTCTGCCATACAGTGTGTCACAGGAAAGAAACATATTTCACACAAATTCTAAATGATGGATGAAAACTGCTTGATTCTGCATACCTGAATTGGGAGTGGCATTAGGTGTTCACCTTATACACAAGGTGCTCAGCTAAAAGGTCCCAGCCAGTCTTAAGCCTGTTGGACCACAAATCACCCTTCTGGTCCCTAACTCTGCTCTGCATTATCACAGGGAACCAACTTACTTGCAGGCACTGGCAGAAGAGTGGAGAGCAGAAGGAATAGGGAAGCTGCTGGGAACATTTCACACCTTCCCCTGGGCTGACATCTCATCTCCTCGGTGGCTTCGGCTCCCATCTGCCCTGACCTCCAGTAAGAACCTCCACTTGTCCCTCTAGCCAGAGGCTAGTAGTGACTTCCTGTCGTGGTTAATCTCTAAGTATTAATCAGCGTGCCCCGTGGGACTCTCTACCACACCATCGGGTGGAAGTAACTTCATGAACTTCCCTCTTCTACTACTCAGGCCCTGACTGACCAGCTGTAACATAAAGGCAGCACGTGCACGTGCTGGTGACTACAGCTATTCTCTGTCATGCAGGAGTCCAACGGTTAAACTTCAGGAAACCTAAAATTTTCCAGTAATTTGCCTTCATTTGGCCTAAAAGCGCTGAAGTTAAACCCTAGAAATGTGCTGGTTTAAATGGGAATTCCTGGAATCCTGGAAAATGTACTCAGTGTCTTAACATCTATTACATTTTTAAAGCTGAATCATCTTCCCCAAATGAGATGATGGAAATGTTCTGTGTCTGCGCTGCCCAGCATGGTAGCCACTGGGTACTTGTGGCTACGGAACGCTTGAATGTGGTTAGTGTGACTAAGAAGTGGAGTCTTTAATCTTATTAAGAAGTCTCATTTCATGTAATTGAAATATCTGGCGGTGGCTAGTGGCTAGTGACTACCGGGTTGGACAACGGGGGTGCAGCCCATGATCATGCGCAGTGGGAAGGACTTCTGCCCCCGGTGGCGTCTCCGCGTGCTTGGGTGGGGCACGGTGGGCCGCGGGGAGATGTATGAGCCCCTCTATCCCTTCTAGTCAGTTTAAAACTGTAACAACCCCTAGCCTGCTGACCTCTGCCCACACAGACATAAAACTTATGCAGATAAATTTGTTAACCCACTTTCAGAAAATAAAAGGCCTTTGGACACAGCAGCTGGAGAATGAAGAGGTGTAGAGGAAATGGTGGTGGCTGAGGAGAGGTAGAGACCCGGTTAAGGGGAGGAGCTCTCTGGGGAAAGAGGCAACAGTAGAAATTCTTGCTTTGTCTCCTCCTTCTTCAACCCAGTGGAAAGGCTCCCCTGCTTTTGCCCTAGGAACTGTCAGGGCCCCTCCTTACTCTCTTCCCAAGAGGATTCACCGCGGGTCTGACTGGGACTATGAAGTCAGCATAGGACTGACTCCCAGCGATTGTGGCACTCACTGCTGACACTGTGAAAGACCTTTCCTTTGATTGAGACTGATGATGACTAGTCTCTGGGCTAGAAACGTTTAATTTCACATCTCTGACCTTTACACGGACATAATCAAAGTAAATGACATTAGGCACCCGATTCTCCTGAGAATTTTGTTCCTAGAAGTAAATGCTAAGGATTTTAAAAGGTGACTCACCCAGGTCTCTGGACTAACCGATAGTTATCCAACAATTGCTCAGCTGGACAAAAATCACTAGCCACAGTAGATCAATGCAGAAAACTGTTTCGGTACGTCAGTGGGAATATATGAATATTAACAGGACAGTCTTATATGAATACAGTTTAAAAGTACCATAGCTTCTGAACCCAAAGGCCCCCAAAACTTGGGCATATTATTCTGAGAACCAAAGAAAAGTATACTTTATAAATCTATAATAACCTTAGCAGTCAAAACCCTAGTGTAAAATCCCACGGTGAAATTTTGGCTATGAACTGCTTTGACTGGGAACTTTTGTAGTTGTTCGGTAATTTATGCAATTTAAATGAGAATTACAGGATTTG
The DNA here is from genome assembly GCF_014824575.4 of Sturnira hondurensis. Classification (NCBI taxonomy): domain Eukaryota; kingdom Metazoa; phylum Chordata; class Mammalia; order Chiroptera; family Phyllostomidae; genus Sturnira; species Sturnira hondurensis. The sequence continues at coordinate 4,397,257 of NW_028089315.1, forward strand.
CTAACGAGCAAAGGAGGAATTAGTGAACCTTGTAATTGTAACTATTATAATGCATTCTAGTTTGTTTTACCCATATTTACATGAGTTACTCAAAGAATAGCACACATTTCCAGCTTATTTAAGCACTTAGTGACACTCCTTTTTCTTCTCAACATTTTCTAAATACAAAAAAGGCACTAGTGTTATGGTCATCACACTCTTATGGTGCAGGTCAAGTCAAAAAGATAACGCTGGGAAAGCCAGCTGGTCTGTGCTGGTAGACGTGCACCGTCCAAGGCTGGTCCTTCATCTCAGAAATTCATAAACTGAGGATCAGGAGAGGGTTCACGCTAACCACACTCGTGGTGACATTAAGGTAGAAATGCCAATGGACTACGCTGTTGTGAGAAAGATAATCCGTCAGGCAGACTGGACGCTGGGAGCCACTGACTGCGTGTCTCCCACAGCACGATCACACAAGGAGCCCCAGTTACGATCAGAGGGTGCGTGCTGGCTGAAAATACATGTGTGGCTCCGCACTGCGCTGTGCGGTTCAGGTGAGCTCAGTGGTACTCAGTGACTAGAGCAAAGCCATATGCTAACTCAGGTCTGAAACCTCACAGTTTGGTTTCAAAGCCCACAGGGAGCCCCACCACGGAGCTAAGACCCACAAGGAGGCCCGTTCAGGCTACACCAGAGGCTGGGTACCTTCTCCAGCAGGTAGGCCGGGCTGACCTCTCCGACTTGGTCTCCTACCCTAGACTCCAAATTCCATTCTGTACATTCCTCTTGAAACAAATTCCCTTTCAGTCTAACATGTTAGTGGCTTTAACCAAGTTACAATTCTACTCCACACACTATTGCATCTTTACTTATGTTGTCTATCTTTGCTGTGGTCCATTCGTCACACGTGTTTTATAGTTTCTTTCGGAATCTGACCTTTTTTCCAAGTCAGAAAGAGAAAGGGATCTACCTGTCGACCCTCACATACAGCACACACATCACACTTATGGTAGAGGCCAATAATTCCACAGGGGAAGGGGGGCACCTTAAAAAAAACTACCCCCACAACCTGTATCTAAAAAAGTATATTAAGGAATTCATGCAATACCAGGCTTCAACTCTTTAAAAAATACAAGCTAACATGAGTAATCAGGTATATTGTTCTACTCTATCTTGACATTTTAAATCTATTTCGTCTATGTCTAAAATGTGTGTGGGCCTTTTGGTGAGACTCCACTTTCAAAATGCAAAGAAATCTATCTTTAGATTTGTTGATTCAGTACAAGTCTAGAACTTGAGATTTTGGTCCAAAATACCAAAGAATTTCACCAAGCTGATGCCCAGGAGCCTAGGAAATAATCAGCCTTCAAATAGTTTCAGCAACATTTTCAGAAGCTCACAGACTTTTCTAGTCTCATCCACATCAGAGAAATCAGTGATGAGGATACACCTCAAGTGGAGAAATCATCTATCAGGTTTCAAGGACTATGGTCACCGGCACCATCTAAAATTGTAATTTGTCTATGACATCTCTTTTTGTTTATTATTAACCTGACTTGGGGTTGGTTTGAATATAACATTCTTGCCTTCTGACCCCATAGAGGTATGTAATTTTGTGTATCCAGTTCAGGATTCTGATCAGAATCACTGAATTTCTGTCAACATTGCCTAGCCTACAACGCAGGGGCAGCTTAAGACCGTGAGAGTCTGGAACATCAGCTCCTATTTCTGTACAATTGGGAGATCTAAGTTTGAAGGTTACAGCAATGACGGCCTCCAAGCACAAACAGGGATCAGTCTGCCTTATAAAGTTCTCAGAAGTATGATTCAATCCACACATTATTAATATTTCCATTCAATGTGCCACCTAAGCTATGACCACTGCGCTTCACCTTGGGGCAGCCACTGCCCTGGTGGTGTGAGACAGCCACGAGGTCTCCCCACTGCTCCAACAGGAAAGATTTCCAGATGCCCACAGGGAGGAAAGCTGCCGGGAGTAAGGCTGAAACACCTGCTCCCTCTGAGGGCTCAGGTCACGTACTTACGTGTGATTTAAACAACTCAGTGCAAATGCCATACGGACCCTGAGAAAGAAAATTAAGAGTAGCCTTCCTTTAAAAAATCACTAACTTCAATTCTCCAACCTGAGTAAGAGTCTCTCCCTAGTAACCAGGGAATTTTTCATTGCTGGGTCTCTTATTGCTACAGAAACAAAGCAGACAGCGGTGAGTCGAGCACACTCAGGGATATTTCTATTAAACCCTACAGTAAAAAAAAAAAATCACACTCTTACATACATTAACTTCCAACAGATGTGATGGATATGCTACGTACTGCTATCAGCTACCATAGCAGTGACAAAACACTGGGACTCGTGACTGGGACTCCAGACTCCTAGCTCCACGGGTAACACATGCATGGAGGTGACGGGACGCATGACCATGTGAAAGCTTTGCTGCATCATTTGGGGGGAGGCTGAGAGGGTACTGGAAATCAGGGAGACTGCAAAGTTGACACACGAACATATACTTCAGCTGGATGTGTTGCTTAGTTAGATCTTAAGATTAGAAAATATGTTAAGAAACCATAATATCAGTATCAATCATAAAATTTTAAAAATAAAGCACATTACAATGCTTAAAAACGAACATGTTTTTGTAGTGGAGCAGTTCACAAACACAGGTTATATTCTTGGCAAGTTCTAGACAAATATAAAGTACATGACTCCTGTTTTCCATGCAGTTCACCCCCCCCACCCCACTTCCCACTCCCAATAAGTGCTTCTCACCTCAGTGTATATTATGGCCCTTCCCTACAAGGCCCAAATTACACTCCCAAAGATATCTCCCTCTCCTAAATTCTGAAGACAAGAAGTCTTTCTGTTTTTCATCTTTTAACTACTAAAAATCTAATTTCTTTACTCATCCTCTTTCCAAATCTTACATTTTGTCAGCAAAATGTAAGATTTCCCTCCTCTCCCTTCCTTTTCCCTTAGCCAAAAAAGGAAAGTTAACTTACTTTATTCTTATTAATTTTTTTTAGGGTGAGAGGAAGGAGGGAGGGAGAGGAGAGGGTAGAAAGAGAGGACAGAAGGGAGGGTGGGGGAGAGAGAGAGAGAGACATTGATTTGTTGCTGGTCTTAGTGCTGCATTCATTGGTTGCTTCTCACATGCGCCCTGACCAGGGATCAAACCCAGGACTTTGTGTATCTGGAGGATGCTCTAATCAACTGAGTGACCCAGCCAGGGCAGGAAGTTAATTTGAAAAACAATGCCTTAACATTATGCCTAAAGACAGTGCCATAAGATTTACACACCTACCTTGTTTATTCCTGCAAACTCTATGACAGGGGTTGGGTTTTCACAGAGAAAGAGACTTGCCCCAAATCTCGCAGCAGGTCAGATCAATAGGGTTGAGATTCAATTGCAGGCTTATCTGACTCAAACCACTGTAGCATGTTTCTCCAGGGAGTGAAGTAAATATTATTCTACTGTGTTGCTGCTGCTAAAATGTATATGCTGTATATATCTGCAGACAAGACTACATGACCTCTCAAAGGTCCTTCTGTAAATATACCCTTAAAGCTACTTTATGATATTGCTAAAGCAAAAATTAATATTCAAATTTCACACAAATGAAAACACATATACTGAAGAGTTAAGCCAGGGGTTCTCAACCTCAGCACCACAGACACCTGGACAGGAAAACTCCTTGTGGCGGCCGCTGTCCTATGCACTGTGGTGTGTTAGCAGCATCTCTGGCCTCTACTCACCAAATGTCGGCAGCGTACCTCCCTACCCCAGTTGTGTCAATCAAAAGTTTGTCTGGACACTGCCAAACATCCTTTCAGGGGTAACATCACACCCTGTGGAGAACCACTGAGCTAAGCTGATTGCCAAGGATCACACAAATGGCTAAAGATGGTACTAATGTCTGGAAGGAGATCTAAATCCTAGCTGAGTGGAGATTTCTCTCACACCAAGCTATAGCTCCTTAAGAGACAGTACTTGTTAGACTAGGTGAGATGTACAGAATTCACAATGTTGCCACTCCATTTTACAAGCACTGTGTCTCAACTTTTACACTAAGGTAGACATCCCCAGGGTCTTCAGCCACCTTTCAAACAGTTTCTAGACCCTCTCTAAACCCCGACTGCCCCATTCTGGACACACACTGAAACACAAACCCATGTACGCACACAGCATTGCCTCGGGTAGTAAAAGCAGGAGCAGCAACAAAACACTGACACCTAACACACACGATTCACTGCCGGGCTCTGTTTTTAAGCACTTCACCTGGATTATCTAACTTAGTCCTTCAACATTTTCAAACAGCCTGTGAGGTAAGTATTATTATCTGCATTTTATGAATGAAGGGACTAAGGCACAGAACACACAGCTTATCCAAGGTCAGGCTCCGAAGTCCCTGTTCTTAACCACTTATCCACAGTGCTTCAAAGAACTGTGAAATTATCAACTGTTGGCTCTAAATACTCCATCTCTACTAATGTCTGAGTTTTCCCCCGAGCTGTATCAAGTGCCCTACTAAAGGCACCTTGCTCAAGTCTGACATCACTCTGCTGTCATCTCTCTTTGAGTATGACAAGGTATAAAGGCACTTATCCATTTTGCTGTCCAACTCACATTCAGCAAACAAATGTTTTGCTGAAGCAGACATGTCAGATCTATAGCAATGTTGATACACTTGTCCAGTAACTATCAAGAAAGAAATGAGGTTAATTGGAGATGAGGGATGCTAAATACTGATCATCAGCATGCTTTCTAAGTGATCCCCATCTGTCTTTTCAAAAATATAATTTGCAATTCTGCTAGGCACCAACATAAGCTATGAATCTGAAGTTCCTGGAATTTACCATCTCCCCTACTTTTGAAAATCAAGTCGTTTGGCACACTTCCTCCTTTCCATGATTTTCACAAGATTTACCCCAAGTGGTTTTATCATCGTACTGGCATGTTCTTTCAACATCCTCAAGAACTCAAGGCACTTAAAGCAGCTCGGATTGAGAGAGGTTTAAGGAGGCCAAGACACCCTTGCTGGCTTGGGAAGGTGAGTGGGTGTTCGTGTGAAAAAGGTGGTGACAGTGACAAGGTGGGGGTGTGAGCAACACCCAGTCCCGGAACAGATGGTCTTCGGAGAAGGGGGCATTGTGCACGATGACATCGCAACAGATGACCCGGCAGATGGACTCTCCCCGGACTGGCTGCACCCGGTGAGGCACACTGAGACTTTCCCATTTCCATCTACCAAGAAAAGCTTTCGTGCTCACGGAGTGCACCTTTGATGACCTCACCATTCTAAACAAACAGATCCAGTGCTAACAAACATGCTAACAGAAATGTTACAGATTTCACACAGCACATAAAATACAGCAGGTGTGCATTTGCACACAGAGAATTTAACCACTAGAAGCCCATGGACCCAGCGGCGTGGTTTTACAAGCAAAGAATGCCTGACCTGCACTTTGTGAGGAGCAGGAAGAACGTGCACATCCAGAACTAAAAGGGCTTCAGGGAAAAAACGAGGAGAAAGTCACTCCAAATCAGCACCCATGAGGCAGTCACATGTTTTAACAAGGTTCAACCAAGAGTGGGGCTGGCTTAGTTAATATTTGAACACCACTGGCTTCCAGAGTGAATGCCTTATTCCCTGAACTTTGACATTTTCGTACTGGGGCAATGAGGAACTTTTAAAAAATCACTTCAAAATCTGCACTGAGCCAAAAACCTTCTCTGGATTATTTCACAGAGAAAAGTCAACGCTGTTTCGTTAGGAGCAATTGGAGCCACATGGGGAAAATACAAACCTTAAATGCTAACTTCTAGTGTAAACTAAATTAACTAGCTGTGAAATCTGGAGCAGATTATGTAACCTTTCAGAGGCTGTCTGTAGAACTATAAGACAGAGATAATAATATAATACCTCTACCTCTTAGCATTATTGTGAAAGTCAAATGAGGCAGTGGATGCAAAGCATCTCAGTGCCTGATAAAAGCAGGCTTTTTAAATGTTTGGTTCTGTTACAATCCATTAGGGCAAAGCTTGATTTTAGCCATCTCAGAGCACAGGTGGCAAACACGAGGTCCACGGGCCGAATCCAGCCCTCCACCTTGTTTCATCCAGCCTTGCTTCTACCCGGCGGCAGCACTGAGCTCTCGCTTAACTGTTAAGGAGTAGTTACATTTATACAGTCCTAAAATTACATTCATCCCTTTGAAGGCAACCTCATAGCTGACGTGGCCCCCCGTGAAAATGAGTTTGACACCCCTGAATCTCTTAAATGAGTTAAGAGATTCAGTAAAATATGTTCCCATTCTTACCACCTGAGGGGGCTTTCCAACTACCCCCGTGGAAATAAGGCCATGTCTCTCAACATCACAAGCTCTTTCTCAAAAGACATGTGCTCTCAAGTTACCTCTCACACATAGAGGCACTTAATTAGTTAAACTCAAAGCAACTGAACTTAGCAATTAGCCTATGAGCTTGGAAAGTGCTATTAGTTCAATAAGTAAATAATTAAAAATTCTAACACATTACTTTAATTATTCCATTTAGAAGTGATCGATTTCTACAGAAGTTTCTTTTACAGACCTAAAAAAGTCAGTTGCAAAGAACATTTTCTTTCTGTTACATAGCCTGTTATATTTGTAATTTCATGAGTCAGTTTACAATCTTCCTGTCATTCTTTATGCTACTGGGACGTCCCCCACCTGCACTTCCCAAGACAGTCAGTGCTTCTGACGGTGACGTAGGTCCGCTGCACTGTGTATGTCTTCAGTAGAACTACAATAATCACAGGATTCTGCTTCTCCTGTCCCCTACCTCCTCATCCTCTTGCAAGAAAATAATTTAGTTGTAGCATACAAATCTCTATGCACTGCTAATTTCTTACATAAAAAGCAGATTTTTAAAAAGAAACTCACTGACTTTATTTTCACATAAATTTAAAAGTGATATAATTCAACAGGCTTAAGAGTGGAATGGAAAGAGGCCTTAAAGCTGTCAATTCCCATTGTGGTACAACTTAAGTAACAACTCCAGATAGCACACACAAATAGGAAAAAATAAAAATAAAAAAAAAATGCCATGCACTCCTCTCAGTGTACTTATTTCCACCAATTCCACAAGAGCAATTACCTGGGCACAATAAATAGAAAGCATAGCTGAGGAGTAAACATGCTCATTCCACAACACCGAGCACGTGCGTCCTTCTGGCGCTGAGCACGGATCTCACTCAGCAGGAGTCGACTGACGGACCTTGTATTTTATTTAGTACTGAGACTGGAGTTTGAGAAAGTGAGTATTTTCCCCAAACTTAGTAACAAACAAAATACAATCCCACTCCCTCAAAAACCTGCATTACCAAAGTCTGGTAACTCCAAACAGAAACCACCGCCTGATCCCTGGCTCCCAAAAGCACCCCACAAAATCTGAAGCACTGAGGCAGCGTACCTATACGTTGACTCACTGTTACAGCAACTACACTATGAGAGCTCTCAGTTGTCAGTAGCTACTGCCCATTCTATCATCACTCCGAGATCGGGTACAAACTGAGTCCCTTTACTTCGCCATAGCACAGGGAATGGCTACGACTGCGTTAGTGGCCGTTGTCTGCAAGGCAAAGTCTGTCTCTCCCTACTTTTTAACCAGGTCCCACCGTCTGCCAATGCTACACCGCCTGCCCCACACGGTAAAGAACCATAGCATCCTAGACGAAGCAACACTTACGGTCTCTCCTCGGTGGAGGCAAAGTCTCGGGGAAAGTTCCTGGGGCACTAAGTTTGCTCGCGGCTCATACTCGCCAAGGGCGCGCGATGCCTGCCGGCGCGCAGGCAGAGACGCAGACGATCAGCGGCGCGCTGCCCTGGGACCCTGCTCCTGGAACGCGCCCGCGCCTCCGCCAGCCCGGCCGCGGCCTGCCTGGCCGGCTTTCAGCAGAGCCGGAGTTTGAGAGCCCTGCCTCTGGCGGGCGGGTCCTCTCTGAGGGGGCAGCTGTGATCAGAGACTCGGAGTCCAACCCCTGAGGCTCCAGCAGACAGGTCACGGGTGTAGCAGGACAGCAGAGGTTTTTGGAATGCTGGGCGTGGCCCTCTAACTGCAAAAAAGAAATGAGTCAGCCCGTGCAATCCTAACCAATAAGCGTGTTCAGTTGGTTAAGGCGGAACTTTCCTTTCTTGATTTATATAGGGCTTAGAAGCTTTTTTATCCAGCCTTTTTTTTTTCAATTTAAGCCATTAGCAACTTCAAGAAAATGTATATGGTCTTTTTAAACTCTTATAAAACAAGGATTAAGGTGGTTATGATAGACACCTGAACAAGGAATGTACGTTAATTTCTATTCCTTAGTAAAGTTCTTGAGTTAGGCAGCATCCAGGATGTAACGAGGCTGGTAGCATCAGGGCTCCAAGCAGATTTGGATCTGACCTCTGACACTGTATGACTTGGGGCAGGATAATTACGTGCAATGAGTGGGATAAAATGCTCATCTAACAGAGTTTGACGTACCGATGACAGATGATAGGCAGTAATCCATGCAAGGAATTTGGCACAGGGCTTGACAGAGAGTAGGCACTCAAACAATACTGTCTTGTCCCTCTGAGTTCTGTGTCAGAATACCCAAATTTGTGGACAAACTGCCCCATAATTTTTCTATTATTCATCTCAATGTTAAAATATCCAAGGAATTTCAGAGCTGAAATAGTTCTTTGGTGTTGCATGGTCTGAATCCCTTATTTAAGTGGTGAAAAACTGAAGAACCTTTTCAGCAAACGGTTTAGGATTCTTGGACTTGGTGTTCTTATTATACAATAGAAATTTTATTAGCAGTAGAACAAAGGGCTTAAAATTGGAATGATTTCATTTATGCCACAAGTAAAACAACTTAAAAAAATGTAAGAATAATTTTGGAAATACTTTTTCTCTGGGTCATTGTGCCCTAAATGATATTTTGAAATAAAAATATTTAAAAGAAACTTTACATAGTTGGGAATTGCCAAATTATAGGAAACTATAGACCTCCTAAGTCCTCAGGACCAATTAAGAAATAAGTTGATTACCACTAAGGGTAGGGAGTTTTTACAGAGGAAGAATTTTTTTTTAAGTTACAAATTAAACCTTCTTGACCTTGGGGAAGATCTCCTGAGTTTAACTTTCTCACATTTGTTTAGAACCAGTCATTCTATAGGCCAAGATTTCTTTAAGATACTCAGCCAAATACAAGATTTACAGTGAGATCAAGGGATCTAAAATGCTATTTTTTCTAATGTGTCAGCAAATATGTTCTACCATTCAGTGGGTTGTCTTTTTATTTTGTTGATGGTTTTCTTTGCTGTGCAAAAGCTTTTTAGTGTGACGTAGTCCCGTTTGTTTATTTTTCCTTTTGTTTTCCTTGCCTGAGAAGATATATCAGAAAAAATATTGCTATGAGCAATGTCCAAGATTTTACTGCCTATGCTTTCTTCTAGGCTTTTTATGGATTCAAATCTAACATTTAAGTCTTTATAATCCATTTTGAATTTATTCTTGTATGTGCAGTCAAGAAGGTGGTTTAGTTTCATTTTTCTGCACGTATCTGTCTAATTTTCTCAGAGCCATTTATTGAAAAAACTATCTTTACCCCACTGTATGTGCTTGCTTCCTATGTCAAATATTAATTGTTATAAAGTTGTGGGCTTATTTCTGGACTCTCTATTCTGCTTTATTGATCTATCTGCTTTTATGTTTGATATGGGGTTAATATCCAAAATTTATAAAGTACTTACAAAATTGAACCCCCCAAAAAACAATCCCATTAAAAATGGGCAAAGGACCTAAATACAGTTCTCCAAACAGGACACACAGATGGCCAACAGACATATGAAAAGATGCTCACTGTCACTAATGATCAGAGAAATGCAAATTAAAACCACAATGAGATATCCCTTCACACCTGTCAGAATGGCTATCATCAATAAATCAACAAACAACAAGTGCTCGTGAGGATGTGGAGAAAAGGGAATCCTGGTGCACTTGGTGGGGACACAGACTGGTGCAACCACTGTGGAAAGCAGTATGGAGTTACCTCAAAAAATTTAAAATGGATCTGCCTTATGACTTGGAGATTTATCCAAAGAATTGGATAAATCTGGGAATTTATCCAAAGAAACCTGAAACACTAATTTGAAAGAATGTAAGCACCCCTATGTTCACAGTAGTATTATTTACAATCGCCAAGATACAGAAGCAGCTCAAGTGTCCACCCCTACAGGAGTGGACAAGACAGCTATGGCACATTTACACAGTGGGAGACCACTTGGCTGTAAAAAAGAAGAAAATTTTATCCTTTGTGGCAACATGGATGGACCTGGAGAACATTATGCTCAGTGAAATAAGTGAGTCAGACAAAGTCAGACACATATGACTTCACTCATATGTGAAATCTAATGAACAAACAACTAACAAGCAAAACAGAGACAGACTCAGATGGACAGCAGGCTGATGGCTCTGATGGGGGAGGTAGGGAGGTGGAGGGATGGAACAAAAGAGAAAAAGGACTCTTGAACACGGACAACAGTGTGGTGCTGGTGGGGACCAGGGGGTGGGTGGAGCTGGAAGAAGGTATAAGGGGGATAAATGATCATGGAAATAAAATAGAATTTAAAAATAGATAAATAAATAAAATGCTATTTTTTTCTCCAAAGCAGCATGGAAGACTAGGAAACACCGCAGCAGGAGCCGAGAGCTACTGCCCCGATCCCAGCTCTGCCAGTGGGTGGCCAGGAACGTGGCCCTCAGCGAGTTGCGTCATCTCTCTCTGAAGACCCCTAAGAGTTCTTCTACCTGGAAGACGAAGTTATCATCAAAAAGGGCCAGCTCTAAGGTACAGGTCAGAAAATATAGTTAATATTATTGCAATAGCTACACATGGTTCCAGGTGGGTAGCAGACTTATCAGATTGGTCCCTTCCTTTGGTATATAAATGTCTAAGCACTATGTTGTACACCTGAAACTAATATGATATTGTATGTCAAATGTAACTAAAAAATAAAGTTAAAGCAAATACTCTAAAAAAAATTTAAAAACAAATTAAGAAAGGGTAGGCACAAGATAAGCCTGTAACTTAACATCGCCCTTAGCAACAGACATTAAGTTGGTCCTATTTGTTAGATGATACAAAGCGGCTAAATCTTTCTTGACTCTCAGACTCCTCACAAAGGTAATTGTTCTGGACAGTCTAAGTTAAGTTCTGGAATCATCTGAGCTCCCTCTCTCTTGACAATTCACTATCAGCAGGTCTGAGACAGCTTCCTAGTGTGTTTCATTCACCTCTGGGCCATTGTTTCTATTCCTGGTTCAGGCACTCATCCCCTCACGGCAGGGTCCGACGTTGCGTGTCTGCTGAACTGTTGTTCCAGCTGCCGGGTCTCTCACCCTGTGCTCCCAGGGCAGTGTCACCATCACGTGATACATGTCAAAGTCCAGCATGCCATCATGTCATGAACCTTTACTCTCCCTATCAATTGCACAACCTAGTTTCACAGTAGAGATCAAAACGAAAACATTTGCTTTACAGGCAACTTTCCTTAAACATTCACGTAAGTAAATACACATTTTTAAGCACATCAATTATCTGTTTATAAAACTATTATGATTGATTATATTGTACTAGCCCAACTGATTACACAAAAAAACAGCAGCTCTCTTATATGAGAAGACTACATATATAAAACCTACATGTGTATGAACAACTCAATACATTTCATACTACTACATTCTGAAAAATGCAACTGCATGTGTGTATGCAGCCACAGATACACTGGGATAGATGAAAGAGAAAGAGAAACCTAGCACCTACGGGAAAGAGAAAGTCCTGTTTGTTTCTATTGTCTGGAATCCAGTCAAGGCTTAACATTCACAGAGTGGGTGCTCCACTAAGGAAGAAGGAGGGCTTTGTAAATATGTTCACTGGCCAATCGTAACTCAAAGCACATAGAAGAAGCTTATAATAATTCTTATCCTTTGGATGTAAGGATGCAATTAACAACATTTTAGAGCATCGTCATAGTGGAAAAAGGATAACAGTTTTGAGGATCTCTCTGTTGCCTGAAGTTAAAATGCAAAGTATAATACAACGATTGTCATTCCACAATTTGTAAAAAGTGACAATTACTTCACAGGCTCAATGATGCTCAGTGATTCAAAAGTTGGCCTCCACCTTTCCAAAACCCACCTTTTACTTAAAAAACCTTTTGCAAAATAAGCCACCCAGTCCACTTGTTGTTCCCCTAAAGCAGTGTGCCTATTACCATGCCCACACCTGAGCCCACACTGTGCCCTCTGTCGGACGACCTTCCCTCACTCTCCTTACTAGTCATCACCTTCCAGAACACTCCTGAAACGCTTCTCACTGGATCATGCCCTGGGGGACTCTCTGCTCCTCTAAATGCCTACAGACCTTTTCTTTGTATCTCCACCTCAAAACTGACTTACAGAACTTTAGGACCTTACTTCTTTTTGAGACTGCTGAATTTTCTTTCTCACCAGATGACAAAAATCCATCTGAGGCCTTGTACCTCCCCAGGATCTAGTAGATTCTGAATAAATAGTCATTGTTGACATAATAGTATTTACAGGATATAACAATCATGAAAGAGAAAGTAAAACTTTCCTTCTGACTATGACACATCAAGAATAAACAAATATTATAGCTGTTCAAACCGGCTGGCAAGCAGGACGCAAGTGGCAGATAACGTTTCTTTGCTCTTTACGACACGCTCCAACAATACAGAACGCTACTACCAAAAGTGCAAATCTGATAGCTCCTGAAGGGAAGTAAAGTTCACAAGTGTGTTGTCACATAAAATCTCAGTTCCCCAAACACTAGCCTAGTGAAGAGAAGAAAAGCATTAAGTCATCCTATCTTCCCTTTCATGTAAGGAACACAAATGTACATATTTGATAGTCTTGACAAAGTACCGGTTCCTCCTTAAATAGAAACATCTCTTTCAATGTACATGGTATAGCCATGGACACCTACCTGATTACCTTACAAGTGCTCCCAACCACAAATGGTAGCAAAGGGCACTTCTGCAAGGCCACTCATAACTACTAGAAACATCTTTATTAATTTTTTAATTTAATTCTTGTTCATAGAAACACCTTAAGTATCCATTTGTTTACATGGTTTAAAATCAAAAGTTATATGACATTTGCCTTGGAGTAAGCCTCTGTCAATAGACTTAAACACACACACAGTCACTAGTATCCTATGATTAGTGCTACTACATACTTTATGTATACTTTATGAGATGGGAATAAATGCCAGCACTGTTCTCAAAAGGCTCTGCCATAAATCAACTGCCTACAGTGCAATTATATTTATTATAATTGCCCATGACAAAGACACTGACTTCTTAACTATTCCCAGTATAAACAACCAAATGAATTTGTCAGCTCTATTCTTTCACTTGCAGGTTAACAGAAATGGCACTCGAAGCACCACCAGTGAAAGCACGGTGGGACGCATGGACTCTAACTAACCCAGAACAGGAAAGCCCCAGCTGAGCTTCAGGATCAGCTCAGAGGGAACTCCATCAGGACAAGATGGCATCTTTGCTTCTACAGTGGGACTTCGTTCTTCCTTCCGGAGTTCTGCCTTCTTACACTTAACTCCTTGCCGTGCCACAAAGAGGGACTATTTGACAGTGACAGTTTTCAAAATTCTCAACAGGAAAATCACACTCTTCCAGCTTGGGGTGAGGCACCCCCCTAGTGGCCACGCCCCATGTTTGGCTGCGCCACACTAGAACTAATAGCTGCACTGGCAGGAAAAATGGTAAGTTCTCCAGAAGGCGAGTCGATTTCCCCGAGGTGGGAAGGAGGGCTTGTTTGCCTGCCCATAAGTACCACCGCTAATCAAGAAACCCATTTATATCTACTACGAAAGCTTATCTAAGCAGTCTTAAACCTGGTTAATAAATTACATTCTAAAGCTCACTTTTTAGAGTCTTAAGTGAATGATCTCTTATGTGGCACTTCAAATGCATTCTGTGAGAGATGAAATGTAGAGACCAGTTTCTCTGGCCACTCTTTAAAGGCCTACTAAACTCATGACTTATCTGAGGCATAATGTTAACAATATTTCTAATATTATACTCAAACCCCATTCATAACATTGGTCCTATAGGAAAACGTATTTGAGATTCCACCTGGAACAAGAAAAAGATGCTCAATGTGATCCATTTACTCTGTATCTAGTGGTGACAGTGGTTTGCACGGTGCACACATTATTTTACATTTAATTTGTACACAACACAGCAAGACGAGTGTTAAAAACTGCACTAAACCCACGAGGAAACTGGGGGGTCAAGAAGGTTTTGGTGCCTGAAATCAATTGTCAAGATCGCTCAAAGCCAGATTCAAAACTATATATGCTTGACCCCAACACCGAAACTATTACGCCCACTATGGCAGCCAGGTAGGAGTGGGGTTACAATTGAGGAGGCAGAGAGCTCCCGTTTCAGCCTCTGCGAATGTCTAGGTTGCTGTGCAGGGAAGGACTGGTGGGCAGTCAGAGTCTCCAGTCAGATACTAACTTCCTGGGTCTTCCTGAGAAGGGACTTTTCTGTGGTGGAACGAAGGGATCTATTTCTCAGCAAGCCTAAAGCTCTACTGATCCTTCATGTAGCTTATATGAAGATCACCTGGCAAACCAAGCATCTTCATTAAAATAGCACCTTCATTAAATAAATAGCATCTTCATTAAACGTTTCTTTTGCCCTATTGAATAAAAAGCGTACTACCTATGACAATGCCTTTCTAAGGTGTTGCAAAGAAAATCACTAACGCAAGAAATGATTCACTCACGTGACTCAGTGCTGCCAAAGTTAGTCAGGCAATGCATTTAACGTCATTCACTACGCTTTACACTTCACGCCATTTTTGCTTATGCAGTATTTAATACACATAAGAGAATATATTCAACATATCTGTCAGGAAACTAACTTTCACATCAATAATTACGAACCTCCCACCCAACCCGAAAAGCAGACGGTTACCAGTAGGCCACGGTAGCTCTGGGTGCTTCTTTCTGACTGACTGAGGCTGCGACCATTTCTTTCTGCGCGTGCTGGACAAAAAAGTCGGAAGGCCCTTGGTTCAAGATGGGACTTTAATAATACATTAATCCTGTGCCTTTTGACATGAAAGCGAGTAAGTGGTCAGAAATAACGAGACAGAAAACAAGCTGAATCCATAAAGGAAGGGAGCAGCTTCATTATTGCTTTAACCCAGAAACTGCTCGTCAGACCTCCAGGCGCTTTGGTTTCACTCCTGGTCCAAAGCCAGAACTAGACACTAGGAATATAAAATTAGGTTAGATCTCCTTAACACCTGTCAGATTATGAGGCACATGACCTGATATATGACAACCAAACTCCAGATTATTCCAAATTGAGGTAATGCATTACTAAGCCAAGATAAACTGGTTCTCCCACGCATAGCCTTAAACATGTCAGACACCATAAAGAGAAAAAAAAAGGAAAAGAAAAGAGAACTTTAACAATAAATGCCAATTCATGTACCATGAAGAAAAGAACCAATAACATCGGGAGGGGGGGAATCAAATTAAACAATCAATAATTTACTAAGAGTTTAATTTGTTTGTAATAGTGTGTTAAGCAATCTATATTATGGGGGATCAGTTAAGATATGTCATCTGTAAAGTCAAATAATTGATCATATATGCCAAAAGAAAGGCCATATAGCCTAAACTACTGAATGAACCAGAATAAGCTGTTTCACTAAAGAACAAACTGAGAATAAGGAAATCTAACATGTGTTACAAATTAAATGCTATAGTAAATACATGCTGCTCTGGCTGGTGTGGTTCCACAGGATATCGTCCTGCAAAGCAAAAGGTCGCAGGTTCAATTCCTGGTTGGGGCACATGCCTGGGCTGAAGGTTTGGTCCTGGATCTCGTGTTTAAAAGAGGCAACCAATCGATTTTTTTCTCTCCTATCAATGTTTCTTTCCCTCTCTTTCTACTTCCCTTACCCTCTCTCTAAAAATACATACATAAAATCTTTATAAATACATGCTCAGGAAGAAAAGGAAAGGGGAAGAAAAGCTGAACTAACATAAGGCAATGACACAAAGAACATCTTAAGGATGGCATACAACCAAGTGAGGACCCCTGCATGAGCACAGCTCACGGATTATCAAAGTGGCCCTTTCCTGGGGCACTGACCATCTGCCTTGTGCTGTAGTTACTGGGACACACGGCATCCTACACTAAGACTCCCGAAGGCTGGGTCCGGGACTTGGATTATTTTAAACCCCCAGATGTCCAGGCCTTAACACAGCACATGTTCTACAAAGGTTTGGAGATTAAAAAAAAAATGAAGGGTCAACACGGTCAAACTTGAATACCTTAAGAAAATGCCTTATTTGAAGCAATAACCTCTGGTGAAGGTTTTCCTCTTCCACACAAGAAAAAGATACAGTACAACAATTGTAACATACCAGTTCAGGCTAAATTATGCTGCAGTAACAAATAGCATCAATATTTTGGAGGCCAATGACCTTGGGGAAAGGTTTGTTTCTGGCTCCTGCTCGTTTCCTTGCAGGGAGCTGTGGCTGGCCTCCATGTCCTCTTCACTCTGCCACCAAGGCAGAAGCAGCTCCCCTCACTGAGACACGCTGGTCTCTCGGCAAAGAGGACAGAGAGATGTCACAACGAGGCCTTGTCTATCAAAGCTTCTCAGAAATGGCATGTGTCGTCGTTCACATTTCATGGGCCACACTGAGTCCTCGGGCCAGGGCATGGGGATCCACCCTGGATGGGGTGGGAAAGCGTAATCCTCACACAGGGGTGGAAGGTGGGTAGGAAGGAAGAGCAAATGTTTGACAAGAATATAATCACCACAAAGGCAATGGAAAATAGCTAGAGAAATGTTTTCTTCCCTCTACTAATGATAAAAAATGTGTCCAATTATAAAAAGGCAGTCCCCCCACTTCTATGATACTTTATGCTGTGTTTGTAACCTTCAGAGGTTGTGCTACTGCGTCCTCACACCATCCCAGCAGGACTTGCCCAGGGCCCAGCGGCACCGAACCACAGAACTCCATGTGTGGTGTGCTCTCTCCGAAGCCAGCCTTCCAGGCCTCCAGTTCACTGCGAGATGGCGATAATCCTACAGTCTTGCTAAGAAGCTTTTCCAGAGATTAAGTAAAATGAGGTACACACACACACGAAAGCACCCAGTAAAAATAAGACCTCGTTATTATTGCAGTATGTGTTCCCTCATTTTTACATTTTAATCATAAAGCATAGAAGATACATTTACTGATGATGTTTCCTTCACTTTTCAAGACCGTAAGCTCTTCTCCTCTTAGTTTTTTCTATGGATGTAGGCGCTTTTCTCAGCTTCTATTACCTGTTTGCTCCCTGATGGGTTGATTTTTAAGATTCAAAATGTTTTGGAAAGCAGAATTATTAATAATTTTCATTTCTCTCCAAAACAAGGAAAATTAAGAAAAAATGAAGGTATTCAGAATCTTTATTTGAAGGATGATATAGATTACAATATGGCTTCCACCTGAGAATGAATAAAGGGCTGAGCACCGAAGACCCTCTGCCTTCTGCCTCCTGCCCTCATTGGCCATGTGCAGTCCACTCACCACAAGTCCAGCCTTTTCCCAGAATGGGATGTTCCCTTCCCACTTCTGCCCCTTTGCCCAAGCTGTCTCTTCTACCTACAGTGTTCCTTCCCTAAAGCACCATCGCAACTCTATTCAAATATCCTGCACAAATAATTTGGTAAGTGCACCACACCCAGTTCATGAACAAAGAGAAGTTGAGAGCAACTAAAATGCCCACTAATGTAGTTAAGTACATTGTAAACCACATATTCATATAATGCTATATAACAATAACAAAGAATGATGAGGATGTATATTTATCGATGTGGCATGGTGTTGATATACTGTCAATTAAAACAGGTTTCAAAATAATAGTTATAATGCTCTATTGTAGGGACGAAAAAACTGTGTGTCTAATCTAGGCATAGAGAGAGTATGGCAGAATATAAAAACCCCTAAGATTAATAATGGAATCTCTGGGTAGTGATAATATTGATGAGTTTCCTACTCTTAATAATTTTCACATTTTTAAAGTTCTTCCCAATTAGCATTGTTCATTTTTATAATTTTTAGAAAGTTATTTTAGATCAAAGGCATTCATCATTAAATACACAGTTCCAATGCCACCTGCTCCTGAAGCCTGCCCTGACCTGGCCCACTCTGGCCATGCGGGTAGCTTCTCTCTCACAAATGTTCCCCGAGTATTTAATACAAGGTGGGGTAAAAGTAAGTTTACAGTTGTTTGTATAGAAAATAATACAATAATTATAATGCAAGAATAAACTGTGCTTCGCATACTCATGACTGTAAACCTAATTTTGCCCTACGTGGTATATTTCTTATAACCTCAACCACATTTGTTTTGAAATTATAACTTTCTATGTTCAGGCTTGATTGTCAGCTCCCAAGATGGAGTAAGCCTGGCTTATGTATACGGGAATTCACCCTCATAACCCAGGACTCCCAAGTATCCAACAAACTACTGAGTATGTTGATTTAATTAAACCCAATGCAAGGCTGTACAATTTACACATTTGAAGACTATATACCCAGTGACTCCCTAGTCAAAATTTCATCTATACTGGAGGTGTTCACTAAATACCATAAGGTCCACTGTGATGAGAGAAATTACAAATCAGAACATTTTACCTGGGTGAAATGTCTCTGTTAATTATTACTTCCATGTTTGTTTTCAAAGCTACCAAGATACCCTGTTCAACTTGATTACGACAGAGGTCAATATTTCCTAATCCAGAGGCAAGTCTCTCAGATTCCACAAGTTTCTGCTTGAAATGAACAAGAATAACTTTTGCAATAATCCAAGTCCATCCCTGGCTCAGTAGAAACCATAAATGCATATGGTGTTAAGAAGAAATAAGGAAAATAATTTTTTAAAGATTACATAAGGGAACTGACGTGAACGAATGTTTTGAAATATCCAAGACATTTTTTAAGGTTCAATAAAAAATGTGCTTTGAAAACTAGGTGGGTGAGATTTAAAATAAAAACAACCACCACAATCTTAGCTGTTACTTAGCAATTTCAGGCTTCAATTGTTCCCTTCTAAAGGGCAAGTCAGAAAAACGAAGAAACTGCTTCTTAGAAGAAACACGGAAATATCTGATCCAGGTTCCTGTCTTCTCTCCATTTTATTCTATAAGATTTTATACAAGGCCCTGTGATCTTTAAACTGCCCAAATTTTGTTCTATTTTGTTTCCCTCTCTGGAGATAACTCACTTTCACTAAAACTTAATTTCTGAATCAAAAAGCAAAGCCTCATGCCATATAAAAATTTTCTTACAGAAAATTCACCTGGTAGTCAAAAGAATTCTGGAGGGCTAACAAAATTTTACTTACTGATGATTTAACAAAATTCTTGTCATCTTGGCTTCCTATAAGTTACTGGCTTTTCCCATTGTTCCGGTACATTTCTGTCACCTGTCACGAGGAGAAGGAATACGGTTAGTTTATGTCACATAAAAACCATTTCTTGGTTTCTACATTAGTCCTTTTCCTTCCTTTATACCCAAAACACAGAGAAAAAAAATTTGCCTCTTTCTTTCTCTCCAATCAAAAAAAAAAAAAAGAAGAGAATAACAAGAGAAAAAAAATTAAAGAGCAGTATTTCTACTGTTGGCTTCTGGGACGGAGATCACCAGTAATACCCACCCTTTTGTTTTCTGGAGGAGATCTTTCGTCTGTTTCCTTGGGGGAAAACAGTATTAAGTAACTCACTTTCTGTCTGTCCTCCCCAATTCCTTCCTTCATTCTTCTCAAACCTGAGTGACTAATTTGCCTGGGAAGACTAGAAAAAGGGCTGGCTTAGTGCTTGGCCACTGCACTGGGCTAGGCTGAAGGGGCCACCTGGAGCCCACTCATTTCCACACTGCAAACAAGACAGCAGGCTTCCTGCTTCTGAGAGGCCAGCCAGCTCTGTCTGCCCCAGCTCTCTCCAGCTGTCGCTGGGTGACTAGGTCAGGGTTTCTAGGATCCAATGCATGATTTAGAGAAGGAAGTAACTGGCACTTCTGTGTTCTCTAATTCTGCTTTATCAGTAATTATGCTACTATGTTGACTCCCATTTGAATGCTTAGTCTATTGCCCAAACTGTTGAAAACTTACAGGATAGGAAAAGTAAATAATTAGGCAACCCAAACCACCAAAAGGCAATGCACAGATGTACAACCTTGGTTCCAAGTCCTACCACTATAGACACAGACAATAGTGTGGTGACGGCTGGAGGGAAAGAGGGGTGAGGGTGTGGTGGAGGTGGGCAAAAGGGAGAAAATGGGCACAGCTGCAACAGTGTAAACAATAAAAAATAAAGTTAAAAAAGAACTCCTACCGCTTAGTAGCCATGTGACCTTGGGAAAATCATTTCATCTTTTCCCAGTCTCAATTTCTTCGTTTCTGAAAAAGGATCAAATGCCTCCTACTATACTGTGTGCTTTTAAGTATCAAATATAATGAAAAATACCATCTGTCAAAGTCAAGCATGCTGTGATCGGACAAGGACATTATCTCAGCATCAGGAACACTCAACACCCAATGATCAGATTTACTACTTTGTCCATACATCTAACCCAAACACTGGAGATTTATATAACTCATGAAATAATGGAATATGCCCAGCAAAGTGCCTCCCTTTTTCCAAGAGGAAGCCAGTCAGAATATTTTACTTTTTGTCTTTTTTTAAAGATTTTATTTATTTATCTTTAGAGAAGAAGGGAAGAAGAGAGGGAGAGAAATATCAATGTATGGTTGCCTCTCATGCCTCCCCTGCTGGGAACTGGCCTGCAACCTAGGCATGTGGTCTGACTGGGAATCAAACCACCATTGTTTGGTTCGCAGGCCTGCGCTCAATCCACTGAGCTATACCAGCCAGGGCTTACTTTTTGTCTTTTAATTTCATAACATTATAGGGTCTACAACCCAGGAATAGGAAGTTCTGCTTTATTTCCCTTCACAGAAGGGCACCCAATCAAAACACTCAGCTTCTACCTGTCAGAACACAACTATCACTCATTTTAGATGGAGAACATCTGGCTCCAAGTAGACAACACATAAAATAAGGATCTACCAACTTTATTCATTTGAATCCTCAGTGTTAAGTCATTTACAGAGATTAACAATAATTGTAAAATGACTTCATACACTGATGTGCCATGAGAGACAGAGTTGCTTCAGTTACAGAATAGACAGAAACCTCAGGATATCGAAACCACTCGGTGGTTGTGTATGTTATGTGGGTGACATAGAGAAGGGAGAAAATGAAGCAAACACCATGTAAATCAGAGGGTTTCCTACTAACAAAGAAAGAACTTGCCAATATCAGTAAGAACAGCGGTGAGGGCCTGGGGAGTCAAAGAACATGCTCACTGGCTAGCTACAGCTTTAGATGCCTGGTCACTTGGTATTGTTTAGATGCCTTTTAAAATTATGGGAAATGCAGAAGACTTCATTACTGGCTTAAAATACATAAGCTTGAACTCTACCTCTGCTATTTAACTGCAGTGCGGTCTTTGGTAGGCAATGTAACCCTTCTGAGCCTCAGTCTCCAAGTCTATGAAATACCTTGGAGAGTAGGTATTTAGATTAGAGATGATGCATTATAGTGCCCATCATAGACTATGTCCCCAAAATATGATAGCAGCTACTATGTTCACTAGTCCAAGTATGACAGTCTATCAAATTCATGGTAACCACTGCAATTATGGTACACAGCCCATTAAATTCAGAGCCTTCCCCTGTGTGAACGTCTTGAGAGATGTTCAAGTCATACTTTTGACAACAATATAAAACTTTCTATTTTGTTCTGGAGTGTTAAATAAAAATCCCCACCTCAGTTGGTAGCCTTTGCTGTGCAAACAGAAAGCTCTAGCTATGCATTTGTTAGCATTCTTCATATCAGTGCTGAGGTTTTTTTATGATACATTCTTAAAAGAAGTCATGAATCATTTCTATCGGTACTAAATCTTCTGGTGTACACTGTAATGTCAAGTACTCAGCAGATGTCTGTGGGGAATAAAAGCCACACAGAGAATGGCAGGCACCCTACTACCTCGGCTAGCTTCACATGACAGTCTAATCACTAGTGTGATTTGTGAGCTCTTTTCAAGAAAAAAAAAAAGGACACACAGGTGAGGCAATACCAACATTTACACAGAATTTTCTGTCTAAAAAAAGTGTTCCTTGACCCCTTCTAACGCATCCCCCTCGGGACTCACCCCAGTGACGCTGACTGCTCAGAGTGAGTTGAGCACTCACTCTAAAACCACCGTACAGTTACTGCCCACAAGAAAATCTGTCTCATCACAGCTTAGTCACTCCTGATTTCTGAACAAAAAACACTTTCTTTTCTAGAATGGAAACTATTTTAATAGATTCATGGAATCCAATTTACCCTCAAAGATGTAATCTGCCACCACTACGGTTACTTAAAAGAATTCCAAGTGACTTCAACAACCAACTTTAATGAACTAACCATTTGGCAGAAGTCGCTGTGTTAAAGTATTGGAGGTGGGGAAAGGGGTATAAGGTGGTTGAGATGAAGTTCATTTAAAAGAACACAGTGCAAAGGCAGTATTACCAGAATGTAAGCAATTAAGTTAGCTGATGCATTTAAAGGGAATGTTCTGAATATACAATTTAAGTCCTGCATAGGTTCATCAAAAGCCCAGATTTCTTATTCATATTTCATACACAATGTTGAGATTCCACAACGATCATGCAAATATGTGGCCAAAAAGAATACGCTCCTTTTGGAATGAATGGTCTCTCCTCTAGGGCAGGGCCCAGCTTAGGCCCCCCAGGTGGAAGGAGTCTGGCGAGCATCAAAAGCAAGGGCACTCAGAGCTAAGAGGCTAGGGGATGGCATCCGCACTGAGGCTGCAGAAGTGGATGAAAGCTTTTATGCCCATAAGACATGATTGTTTTGGATTCTTAGGCTCTTTCCTCCTAAGGAGTTAGCTCACTAAGAGGGTCTGGGCTGCCTCTATGGGAGACGGTGCCCCGTGGTCATTAAGAGCATGTGTTTTGCAATCACACAACACCTCACTCCCCAGTCTGCTCTGAAGTCCTTGAGCATGTTGTTTAATTTCTCTAAGCCTCAGTTTCTTCCTCTATAGAACGGAAGTAATAGCAGTACTACAACTTAATATTGCTATATGGGTTAAAAGACACGATGCCCGCAAACAATTTAATAAGGGTCATGGCAAACAGGAAGTGCTCCTTAAATGTGGTTGCTACTGCAAGAATACTGTCCTTATCCTTAGGAAGCAAAGCAAGTACCAGGCGACAATCACGTTCATGAAAGAAGAGCTGTCCTCCCTAGGCTTAAATATGTTCCAGCTCAGTTCACCAGGAGACCAGCAAATGGATTGGGGTCAAGTTTCATTTAGGAAGAAAGCACAAACTGCTCCTCTATCTTGGGAGAAAGTGTGAGTGGCGGCAGCTTTTGGCCAGTGGAAAAATAAAAAATTTTAATACCAGCCATATAGACACAAAACTGAATCTCTTGCTCGAGATTCCTCAGCTAATAAAGAGCAGAGCTGTGATTCAAACCGAGGCAGCCTGACTTCATTCCTTGTTCTTAACCAGTAAATGACACTGCCTCCTCAGCAAGGAGAAAGAGCAGTAACCGAAGACTGATGGAGACCACGGCAGGCCATAGAAAGGCAAGACATACCCAAGAATGAGTGAAGAGAAGAGGGAAATTATACAAAGGGGCAGTCAACAGGGACAGAGAGTAAAAGAACAAAAACTGCTACTGACTGCAAAAACAGTTACAGCGAGAGATCCTAAAAGGATGCACCGTGAAAGTGAACTGGATTTGGAATTCAGCACTTGCTTAAAGACAACAGTGACCAGAAGACAGATAAGCTGAGAAGATGACACTTAGGTCCTTTATACAACATAAGCCACATTATGACTTAGAAACGCCTGCTCGGGAGGGCGTCACACACTCAAAGTTCTAGCTGTCACGGGAGGGCCCCACAGCAGGAGAGTTGCTTACCAAGAGTTTCTACTACCTTTTTCTTGCATTTCTATAGCCAAAGAGAGAAGGAAAAGCACCTGGGGTTGTTGAATTCCCTGCAGGTCAGAACGAGGAAAGAAGACAAAGAGATGGAAAATATTCTCCTAGTTAAATAGGGGGATGCACAGAGAGGAGGGTAAAGATGAAGAAAAGCCATGTTCCTGGCCAGCTTCAAATGTGGCTGACTGTAGAATGGCTAACAGGATCCGGGTCTCTCATTAGCCACGACTATGGAATCCCCTCCCCTGGAGTGGGGATGGGGATGGGGATGGGGATGGGAGGACCTGGTATCAGCTTGTAACCAACAGAACGAGGTAGAAATGATGAAATCC
Organism: Sturnira hondurensis; assembly: GCF_014824575.4. NCBI lineage: Eukaryota > Metazoa > Chordata > Mammalia > Chiroptera > Phyllostomidae > Sturnira > Sturnira hondurensis. The sequence goes on from NW_028089315.1 coordinate 4,421,744, forward strand.
ATGTGGTTACATTACATAATATTGTACTGTCCACACTACTATAAAATCCTGTCCGCTGCTAGCTTTGAAGAAGCCAGGTGCCACGGGGTGAGCTGTCTATAGCATGTCATGGGAGGGCCTCCTCCAGGACACAGACAACAAGAAAGTGAGGCACTCAGCCTGAGAGCCCACAAGAAGTTTCTAACAGTCACATGAGCTCAGAAGCAAATCCTTTCCAAGTAGAGACTGCCTCAGAATTATAGGGGTACCAGAAGGGGAAGGGGAACAGCCATGAGTGGAAAACTTATTTGAACAAATAATAATGGAGAACTTCCCCAGTCTGGCAAAGGAAATAGACTTCCAGGAAATCCAGGAAGCTCAGACAGTCCCAAAGAAGTTGGACCCAAGAAGGAACACACCAAGGCACAGCATAATTGCATTAGCCAGGATTAAAATGAGAGAGAATCCTAGAAGCAGCAAGAGATAAGGGGACAGTCACCTACAAAGGAGTGCCCATCAGACTGTCAGCTGATTTCTCAAAAGAGACCTTCCAGGCAAGAAGGGGCTGGAAAGAAGTATTCCAAGTCATGAAATCCAAAGACCTACAGCCAAGATTACTCTATCCAGCAAAGCTTTCATTTAGAATGGAAGGGCAAATAAAGTGCTTCTCAGATAAGGTCAAATTCAAGGAGTTCCTCATCACCAAACCCTTACTATATGAAATGTGAAAGGGACTTATCTAAGAAAGAAGATAAAAATATAAACAGTGAAAGGACAGCAAACTCACAGTTATTAACAACCACACCTAAAACAAAAGCAATCTAAGAGGACAGCTAGATCAGGAGTGGAGCCACAGAAATGGAGATCACATGGAGGGTTAGCAACAGGAGATTGGGAGGAGGAGAAGGGGAGAGAAGGTACAGAAAATAAGTAGCATAGACGGTGGGTAGAAAATAGACAGGGGGGAGGGCAAGAATACTATGGGAAATACAGAATCTAAAGAACTTGTGACACATGGACATAAACAAAAGGGGGGGAATGGTGGGGGAGGGGTGTGCAGGGTGGAGGGGAATGAAGGAGGGAAATAGGACAATTCTAATGGCATAATCAATAAAATATATTTTAAAAATTAATAAAATGATGCAGAAAAAAAAGAGAGCATTCTAGCTAACATTTGACTTCAGCCTTACTTACCAAGTACTGAGCTAAATCATGACTAGACTCCTGAGCCACAGAAACCGAGATAGATTGTACACCGATTAAGCTGCAAAGTTTGTAGTGATGTTGTTCTGTAACTACAGATGACTAATACAGAAAGGAAGTGAGGAGGAGTCCCTGATGCAGTCACGTGTCCTTCTGAGAGAGCAGGGGAGAAGAGAGGAAGGCCAGGGACCGGGAGAGTGATCCAGGAATAAAATGTCCCCAATTTCTAGGCTTATCATTTGGTCTTTCCTTTGCTCTGAAAAATACAGTGTTTCAGGCTGGAAAAATACATTTAAAAGCACTCTTATTCAGTAATATTCATTTCATGCTATAGCGATACTTCAATGCAGATAACTTAAACTACATGCTTTCTTATTCAAACTGTTCTTAGTAGCAATAGTTTCCTTAGTGTTACCTGAGCAAAAATTTCAAAAAACTAAAAAAAAAAAACAAAACAAAACACACATTTATTTCACAATAAATTTAAAAGTAAAATTCACTTTTTCACCAATACATGTAAGTGAACGGAGTCAGCCACCTGGCACCATCAGGTTTACAGACAAGAATAAACGACGGCCGTGGCTGGCGTGGCTCAGTGGGCTCGACGTCCTCCCGCAAACTGAAAGGTCGTGGGTTCGGTCCCCAATCAGGGCACATGCGAAGGACAACCAAGTGATGTTTCTCTTTCACATGGATATTTCTCTCCCTTTCTCTTCCTCCCTTTCCCACTCTCTAGAATCATTAAAAATAAAAGAAGAAAAAATGACAGATATGCTGGCATTTACACACCTTGGTCCTTAGAACAATCCTAATTAAGGTAAGGCAGCTGTAGTGTTATCCTCGTTTTTAGAAAAGGAGCCTGAGGTTCAGGGAGGGACAGTGACATACCTCGGCTTACTTTCTAAGTGGCAGGGCTTGACTTTAAACACAGGTCTTCTGGTGGAGCCAGAGTTTATGCTTTTCCTCCCCAGGCCACCAACAAGTGAGAGTAACGGGAAAAGCCTCCAGGAATCTGCAGTGAGCAAAACTGAAGAGGAGAGGGGTTGCAAACACTGACAGTCACACAGTGTGATGTGATGTCATGTGATGTGCCAGCCCCACTCACTCACCAGCGCAGCCTGGGATAACTGGTTAAAAAAGGGGAGAGAGAAGAAAGAAAAATCGGGCAACGGAGATGACAAACAGATGGCTGTGGAAATGATGAGAAGAAACACCAAGCAAAACAAAGAAATTATAGGAAGCATTTGGTTACAGACTATGCCTAAACCAGTGGTTAGCAAACATCTTCTGTAAAGGACCAAACGGTATTTCAGGCTGTGCAGGGCACATGATGTCTTTTGCAAGTACTCGACTCTGCCACTATTGTGCAAAAGCAGCCGAGGGTAATATACAAATAAATGGACATGACCACGTGTCAATAAAACCGTATTTGTAAAAACAGGTCTCAGGCCAGATTTGGCCTTCCAGCTGTAATTTGCTAACCCCTGGCTGAGACCGTCGCCTGGCTTCCACAGGAAACATGAGAAATACTATAGAGACAAAGAGAATGATGCTACAGCCACCATAAAAATATCTAGGGACAACGTAACTATTCAGCTGGCAGCGAGTGGCAGGGGGTACCACTTCCACAAGCCCCTAGTCTATGGGGTGGGGGGATGGGGTCAGCATGGCCTTTTGATTAAGAGAATGAGTGATGCATTCATTCAGTCTTAGTCTGTCCAAAGTTATTAACATTCACAGAAACAATCTGTGTCAACAATGACTCACAGAACTGTTACATGGATGATTACAGGAAGAATCACCCCAGTGTTCCAAAAGTAAGAAAACTGTCACGAACAGAGGCGAGTGAATGAATCCAGGCAGTTCCTCCCCCTGGGAAACTTCCTTTCCTTTTCCTGTCTCATTTTCCTACCTAAATCTTACTCCTCATTTAGGTGTCAGTTTAAACATCTTTTCTCCAGGAAACTTTTTTCAAACACCCCAGATGAGGTCAAGACACCTGCCATAAACTCCTGTAACATGAACTTCTTCATTGTTCTCAGGATACCCATAATTCCTCCCTAGCTCAACATCTGCTTCCTAGCTAGACTACGAACTTCGGGAAGCTACCTTGCTCAACGCCAAGGTACAAGGATGGTAATGAGAAGTTGATTGAATGGTGTTTCAAATAACACTCTTCTGAGGGTAACTAAATATATAGTTGGTGATGATAGCAAAGCATGATTTTGTAGAACGACTTTAGGGCTTTTCCAAACTATACCACGTATAATGTGATAAACCTGAAGAGAGATTATGTCCAGGTGCCAGCAAGCAAACTGCCCTCCATGGAAACAGAGTAAGAGCACACCACCCACCCCTGAATTTGTTAAAGTAGAAGCCTCAAAGAAGTTTCTTTCACAGTCCTCAGTTTAAAAAAAAAGCAAATGTGGTTTCAGCTAATGATAAAGTTTTCATGACCTTAGGCCCCAGCATATTCAGAGATATTTAGCAGGATATATTTAAAACAAGTGTCTGTACATTTTCCTTTTGTTTGAATAAATACATGCAGCATATATAAAAGCACAAACATTCACACACATATAAAACTGCCTGAACTAAGTGAGAAAAAAAGCATATTATAAAATACTATATAGTATGATCCATTTTTATACATGAAAAAAAAAAAAACTAAAAGAACATATGCCTCCCAAATAGATGTGCCTGTTAGAAGGATCTGGGTTAATTTCATTTTCTTCCTTTTTAATTGTTAGTATATTCTTCTTTTTATACTATGACCACATGTTTTTGTAAAGAGACTTTTAAAATATTTCCAACAAAAATCTCTTGCTGATTAGGCAACACTTCAAAGTTATTTAAAAGAAACATTACACACAGGGAAAATGTGGGATAGGGCAGTGCTATTGTTATTTAACATAGTTGTGTTGACAGAGTATAAAAAAATGTTTCTGACCTCCTTAAATATTCACCCATTCCGACCACCGTCATAATGATGACACATTTCACCACAGTGAGTATCAGCAGACAGATGCTAAACAGTACCAATGCTGAGGGTGTCGATTTCTGTTTCTAACTACATTTTTACTTTTCCTGGAGCATGATGTATTTTAAGTTGGCCTAATTTTCCTCTGGTCTTGGGCTCTGAGAACTGCACAGCTTACCTGGCCAATTTTAGTGACCAAAATGCATTAGGGGCAGATAGGAAACTTCTAACGTGAGATCTCTTCTCTTCAAGGTGATTTAAATAGGTCAGAAATTAGCAGCCAGACATTAGGAATGCTGAAGTGGTTACTGGAAATTTATTTCCAGTTTACCCTGGAGTCTTCAAATACATGCAACTAAGTATGTTAAACTTCAGTGATGTGGTTATCTAAAATCAGTCTATGCTTAAATCAGAGAGATTATCAAATGCCCCATCTTGAAGTTTGCTTTAAGGTATTACATTTATTTTCACAAATACTAAGAATTTCGTGAGTACTGTCTTGTTGTAAATAATGCCCAACTGGTGAGTAATAATAGTTTCATCTATTGTACATGACTTAGAGGCATTTTAAAATCACAGATGAAAATATGAGTCGGTGCCTCTTTCTGATCTGAAATCAACCACCCAAAGCACATCCTTTCAGAGACTGTCTTTATGATGGTGGTGTTGCCCTCCATGCAATAACAATTATAAACTGTGAACAAATATGAAATACACTTTGAAGGCACCAGGAAACAACCAAAACTAAGCAGAAACTGGACAGTCTACGGCCCCTAACAGAAGGGAATCACACTGGATGATAAGTTACATGTATACAGTTATCCCTGAGAGCACAGCCAAGTCTGTGCCTTGGCAGATGGAACTCATGCAGCGAGCTACAGTCTCACTGGTCGGAAAAATGCTTCTGCCGGGATGGCTGAAAAATGAGGAAGACAATCCCCCAAACAAGGAAGCCATGGAGGCTGAAGTCCCAAATTTGCAAATAAATTCTACATGTGTTGGCAAAACCCCAAACTATAGAAACTCCAAGGATCTGGGGGGAGGGAAGGAACAACAGTCGAAGAGTTTTTAGAAAGTTGCCAGATTTTGACAGTGGCCTGTCACAGAGGAGTTTAAAGCTCAGCATGTGCCAGGTTTTAGGGGCTGGGTAAAGGCCTCGACTTGCCCTTTTTTTCTTTTAAATTTAATCTTTATTATATCTTTTCCCATTACCATTTAGTCCACTTACACCCCTCTCCCCCCAGCAATCACTAACTACACTGTTGTCCACGTCCATGAGGCCCTTTTCTTTTTTGCTCAATCCCTCCCCCCAACCCCCTCCCCTCATTAGTGTCGTCTGTTCTCCATCTATGAGTCTGTCTCTGATTTGCTTCAATTTTTTCAGACTTGCCTTTGAATCTGCATAAGAACCATGGCTTAATCAATAAGGATCACTTATCCTGACTAGGAATATTTCCAGGGAAATATAGACAAAATGGAAATAGCAAATCATAAAAATGAGCCTACAAAATATTCAAGTTGATCTGCCATTATTTTACTGTTTGTTTCACCATAACAGAATCCCAAGTGTCTATGGTGTAGTATCCACAATGTGCAGCATACAATGAACACTTCAGAGACAGCCTTGGACAGCGTGGCTCCGTTGGTTGGAGCATTGTCCAGGGGACTGAAAGGCTGTAGTCTTGATTCCAGGTCAGGGCAGGTACTCAGGCTGCAGATTTGATGCCCTCGGGGTACACGTGAGAAGGCAACCATCAGTGTGTCTCTCTCACATCAATGTTTCTCTCTCTGTCTCTCTCTCTGTCTCCCCCTTCCTCTCTCTCTAAAGCAATGAAGAAATGTTCTCCAGTGAGAATAAAAAAAAATCCGAGATACGTGAGGCAAGTGCAAAATGTAAGTATATAGTCAAAGATAAATCAGTCCACAGAGAAATCAACAAACAACCCAGAAAAAGGAATTAGAAGGCCAGAACTTTAAAATATAAATGCTAAGTACATTAATGAAGCTACAGAGAAAGCTAGATATAATGGGTAAAAAAATAGTAAATTTCAGGAGAATTATAGAAACTGTAAAAACAAACAGAATTTCTAGAACTGAAAACTACAATATGAAATTTAAAAACCCAGATCAGTTTAATATCAGATTACACATAATAGTGAAAAGGGACTGGTGAACTTTAAGACATGTCAATATAAAGAATCCAGGTTGAAGCACAGAGAGAAAAACAATGTTTTAAAAAGAGCTGCAAGGACTTCTGGGAAGTATCAAGTGATATAATTTACATCTTAAAGGAGAGTAGATAGAATGGAGCAGAAAAACATATGCAAAGAAACACAGGCCAGAACATTTCAAAACTAAGCAAAAGCAGTAATACACGAAGGCAGGAAACTGTTAACCACAGAAAACACCCTCACCATGACAACCAAAGATAAGATAATAACAAAAATCATCTTAGAAGTAGCCACAGGAGGAAAGGTATATTATACATATAAGATCAATAATAAGAATAATGGCAGACAAATGATCGAAAACAGAAGGCCAGGAAACACTAAACAACATCTTTAAAGAGCTGAAAGGGAAAAAATGCATTAATGTAGAACTCTGTACATGACAAAAATATCTTTAAAAAATAAAGCATCCTTATATGAATTCAAACTGAATCTGTTGCCAATAGACCTACATTGCAATGAACACTTTTAAAGAAAGCGCTTCAAGCTGAACAGAAGTAATAATAGCCTGTGCACATTTGGATCAACAGTAAGGAATGAAGAGTGTTGGAAATAATAAATGTGCAGGTGAAGATGGAACATCATTTATTTTAATGCCTTTATGATGTGGTTATTAAATATGCAGTATTAAGTATTATGTGTGCATATACTCATACTTTATATATATGTGATGCACGCTACACTGAAAGTGTAGTCCTGTACTGTATAGTTTGTGATGCAGTACGAATATAAAACACAAGAGGACAACCGTGCAGTGGCCGGCGGGTAGCAACTGAAACCACATTGTAGGTTTCATATTTTTATACACTGCAATAAAACATTAATTCAAACAAAATTTTCTATTACGGATGAATACTGCAGAAAAACTGCAAAAACAATAATGCAAAGAGGTCAAAGAGGTATAGTTGAAAACTTAAGAGAGAAATTGCCCTGGCTGGTGTAGCTTAGTGGATTGAGCATGGGCCTGCAACCCAGAGGATCGCGGTTCAATTCCCAGTCAGGGCACACGTCTGGGTCGCAGACCAGTTCCCAGCAGGAGACACACAAGAGGCAACCATACATTGATATTTCTCTCCCTCTCTCCTTCCCTTCCCCTCTAAAAGATAAATAAATAAAATCTTTAAAAAAAGATTCTCTCTAGAAAACTTAAGAGAGAAATTAGAATGAATACTAAAATACATTCAATTAAACAAAGACAAGGGAGAAAAGAAGAGACAGGGTTTAAAGGTGTCTAAAGACTAGAACATTTTGAAAACAATAAAATGGTAGATCTAAAACTAACCATATCAATAATTATAGTAAATAAATTGATTGAACATTGCAGCTGAAAGGCAGAGACTCAGACACATAAAAAAGCAATACCCAACCATACACTACCTACAACAGATGCATTTTAAATGCAAAGACATAGATGGATAAACAGGTGGAACGAGATACACCAACATGAACGCAGCACAAAAACCAGACAAAGGCAAGAAAACACTACAGACCTATACCACTTAGAATACTCATATGCAAAAATCCTCAATAAAAGACAGTATTGGTTATAAGGACGCATGAAAAGAACAACAGAGCCAAATAGAAGGCAGAAACAGACATATGCATACATGGTCAACTGATGTTTTCTGACCGAGGTGCCAAAATCAATCAGTGGGTATAAGGATAGCCTTTTCAGTAAATCAGGCAGGAACAAACAAATACCCACACGGAAAGAAGGGTGAGTCCTGACCTCACAAAGAACTAGCCATCAGAGCTACAGCCATACATACGGCAGGCAAACACAAGATGATGTCTTTGTGACCATAAAGTAGGCAAAGCACACGAGTAAAAGATAGCAATGATAAACTGGACTTCATCAAAAATGAGAACTTTTGCTTTTTACAGACACAGTTAAAAAAACAAAAAGGCAACCATCAACTGCAAACTATTCACAATGCACACTCGTGCATCTCACAAAGGACTTCTATCTAGAATACATAAGGAACTACTACAGTTCAAGAATTGAAGAGCAGATGAGGAATAAAAAGTCACACAACCCAAGTTTTAAAACAGCAAAAGTCTTGACTAGATGCTTATAAAAGAAAACACATGGAGGGCCAATAAGTACATACATGAAGAAAATTGTCAAGATCATTATCACCAAGGAAATCACAGAAGGCCACAGATGCCACAGTCCACCCTCCAGAACACTGATACCGAAAGGACCAGCAGCTGCAGTGGCTGGCAAAGACCTGGAGCGAACCGGCCTCTTCAGGAAAACGTCTGACAATTTTTTATTGAACTAAACATACACTATCCAGTGATACACTTCTAAGTGTATATCCAAAGGAAATGGAAACATATTCCACAAAGAGACCTGTGCAATAATGTTCACAGTAGTCATATCCATAATAAAAATTGTAACCCACCCAAATGTACATCAACAGGTAAATAGTTAAGTTCATACAATGGAATACTACCCAGCAACATAAAGAAACAATATATCAATACATGTTAACAAGTATAAATCTCAAAAACACAACTAAGGGAAACAAAAGAAGCCAGACATACAAATACACCCTATATAATTCTATATAAAGTTCTGGAAGAGATAAAACTAAGCTCTGTCAACAGAAATCATGCTACTGTTTACCCCTGGGGTGGGACAACTGACTGGAAAGAACACAAGATAATCTTGTGGGTAATGGAAATGTTCTATACCTTCCGGGAGATGTTGGTTCACTAAACTGTTCAATTAAATTTGTACATTGCATAGTATATGAATTATGCCAAAATTAAAAGTTCACCAAAATTTACTTGAATTACTTACAAAGAAAATACAGTCTCCCATAGTTCAACACTATTTCTCTTCTCATTACCTTAGAAAACAAAGTTCTGAAGCAAAAACAGGTGTGTGTGGTTAGTACAGTCATGCCATTTTTAAAATACATACCCAAGAAAAGCAAAGGAAAAGCATTCCCTGCTTCCTATGAATACAGTCTTGGGATATTGCTCTGACCAAGAGGAATTTAAAACAACCTGTTCTCTAGGTTTTATCTAAGTTTATTTGTCCCATTAACAATATAAAGGTTGGCCCTGGCTGGTGTAGCTTGGTGGATTGAGCACGGGCCTGCGAACCAGAGGATTGCGGTTCGGTTCCCAGTCGGGGCACATGCCTGAGATGCAGGCCGGTTCCCTGCAGGCCAACTCCCAGAAGGGGACACACCAAAAGCAACCATACATTGATGTTTCTCTCCCTCTCTCCTTTCCCCTCTAAAGATAAATAAATAAATAAAATCTTAAACAAAAAAAAAACAATATAAAGGTTGCTTTTAACAACATAATGGGAAAAGGACTGAAAAATAAATTATAAAACATAAATCCAAATGTTCTAATACCTTACTCTAAAATATATATTAAATTCCCACTGTGTTTATGTAAAATGATAGTCACCAGGGAAATGCAAACCTTACACCCTACTGTTGAAGTGCTCCAGTCTGGTGGAAGAGATATCCATAAATAGTTACCTTTATTTTAAATAAATGTTCTTTAATATAGATGGGTAAAAACCTCACTTGGAGAAAATAAATTACTTCTTATCCCTCTAAAAGCACAACAATTAATACTGATGAATACTATGCAAAAAGTAAATACGATAAACTCAGTTATTCCTTTTGGAGGGCATAATAAATTTCAGAAAGAAAAACTTAGTAACAAACTCCATATAACCATGTTTCTTAGCCCAAGGAAAAACAGCGCGTATACTTTTTAAAAGAAAATTAAACCACCCTTGGGGCAAAAGGGGTAAGGCAACTATATCTTGAACTGCTGGTCCACATCCTCTATTCCAACCTCATGGCTGGTCTAAGTGTCCTGTGCAAGGTAAATCTGATGGTCCTGCTCAAGCTACGCCTCAAAATACTTATTATTATTATTATTATTATTGATTTTTAGAGAGAGAGGAAGGTACAGAAAAAGAGAGAGAAACACTGATTTGCTTATCCGTGTATTTATGCATTCATTGGTTGATTCCTGTACGTGCCCTGACTGGGACTGAACCTGTAACTTTGGCATACCAGGACAATACTCTGACCAACTGAGCTACCTGGCAGGGGCTCCTGAGCCTACCTTTACCCCCTACTCCACTGAAACTATCCATTTCAAAATCACCAGTGACAGCACTTTCTTTTTTTTTTATTTAACTTTTGTTCAAGTACAGTTTTCTTTCTTGTATTCCCAGCCCTGCACCCCCCCAGTGGTCCCCACCCCCCTCCCATCTCTGACCCCCATCTTAGTTATTGTCCATGTGTCCTTCATACTTATTCATGTGAGTCCACCCCCTTTTACTCTGTGCTTCTCTCCCCTCTACCCTCTGGACCCTGTCAGCAAGCACTTTCTTTACATGGCCCCCAGAGCCCCGATCTCTTCACTGGCCTTCCTTGGTCCCTCTCGCTTTCCTAGGTGGGCTCTTCCTTCCCCATCTCTGCAAGTGTCCAAAGGTTCCATTCAATTCTCAGCCCTCTTCCCTCTTCTATCATTCACTCTCTAGGTATGGTTTTCAAATGCTTTGGTCTCAGGACCCATTTGCACTTTTAAAAACTAAAGAACTCAAAAAATTCTTGTTTATGAAGATTATATCTATAGATAGTCCCATTTAGATATCTCATAGGCATTATTTTAACTAAGAAGAACCTGACTCTCCATCATCCTCACGACATCCTCTTCCTGCACTTCACCCCCATTCTGGTAAAAAGAGAACTTGCACTTATCAACAGCTCAGGTTGGAATCTTTGAAGAAATCTGGAATGCCCCACTTTCTCTCAAATTGACATCTCACCCATACCCAGATTCTACCAGCTTGTCTTTAGACAAATATCCAGATTCCCACCACTTCTCATCCCTCCAGCCCTCCTCCCCTCCCAGCCCACGCTTGTGTACCTGGGCCTAGGCTTTGGCAACGGCCTCCTAACTGGTCTCCATGCTCCCTTTTTGTGTTCCCCTATGGTATATTCTTCACATAACCACCCGTGGGATTTAAAGCCTAAGTCGGAACACACCACTCCTCTGCTTAAGACCTCAGGTGTCTTCTCATTCCACTCACAGCAAGATCTGGAATCTCATATCCTGTAGAGACACTACGTGATCTGGCCTGACTACCATTCTGAACCCGTATCTTTCCACTCCCCATGGTTCTCTCCACTCTGGCCACACTGGCCCCTTTGCTGTTGTTCATACAATCTCACCTCAGGTTTTTGCAACTGCAGTTTCTTCTGCTTGAAACACGCTTCCCTCAGATACCCTTATACTGAGGCTTCTTTCCTCAGTCAACACTCAAACCAGTCAACATCATTTCGTACCTTGTCTCTGCTTTATTTTTCTTCCTAAAACTCACCATTATCTGACATGTTTGCCTGTTCTTTGTCTGTTCTCCCCCGCCAATAAATGCGAAGAGGGGCTCTGCCTGGTTCCATGCTGGATCCCAGTACCTAGAACAATGCCTGCTATGTATCATAGCAGGTGCTCCATGCGTAGTGTTTGAACAGATGCCAGTCCAGGTGGCACAGAGCGTTGGAGGTGAAGTGATGAGGCAGAGAGGCCAGGATAGCCCATGCAAAGCAGCAGCTTGAAGAAGCAGAAACTATAAACGTGGGGAAAGTCGCACTACTAAAATAAAGGCCAGGAACGAAAGGAGATGAGAACAGCTTTTGGGCAGCACTACTGCAGAGGCCAAAGAACTAAACAATTTATTTAGTTAGTTATTTCAAATAATAGGGCTTCTTTATTTCAAATAATAGGGCTTAAAATTCACTCAAAACATGCAAACATCTTAGGAAAAACAGGATTTCCCTTGAATGCCACCTGAATCAATTCAGTACAATCTTATACTCTTTATATATTTAAATATATTATACCTTTCTTATACAAAAAAATGAATGAATGGCCTGTGCAAAGGAAAGCTTTCAGTCATTCTCACAACTGGTTCCAGGGTGGAGAAAACACTATAAGTGTCGTATTAAACTAGGTTCTTGTTGACACTGAAATTCAGTGAGTCTGAGTAGAAAAACCAAACAGCACGTCACTTCGGTTAGAAATACAAGAATGTGTCAGGGCTACTTAACAGCAGTTAATATCAAAGTCCCCACCACCATAAACGGCACATTAGTGGACACATATTTTATCCAAAAAAGAATTTTGAAAATCGTTTCTCCATTCTGGCCAGGGAAGGAAAGAAGCTCCTAGGGACTCAAATCACGGCAGGAACCCCAAAACTCATTCGCCCTCCGTCCCGCAGGGAGTGTGAGAGCGATGGGGAAGGGGTATGGTGCTCGGTACCAGGTAGGCCCCTACGAGCAAGGCGTTGGGCTCACAGTCCACGGCGGCCCTCCACTCAATCCACTACCAATTTAATGTCTCATTATTCAGACTTAACAGTGACACTGTCCGTCCTTGTCCTAGGGAGCCACCTTTTCACGGGCTCCACACAACAGCAGCAAAGGCAGCTCAACAAAACAGAGAAAAAAGTGACTCATCTGTCGCCGTCACACTCCCCCTTCCAAGCTACGGCTTGTGCCGCTTTCTGCACCATTAGTGTATTCTTTTGAAATCTCACAAATAAAACACAAACAGGGATTTCTCAAAGCAAAATAATAAAGATGAAAAAGAACTTGAAGGAAAAAAAACAAAAAGGGGAGCTCCCTACAAGTTATTTCTTAACCCTCTTAAGAGACTTGAGAAAGGAGGTTAGAATTGTGAGGTTGCACTAGCTGAGCAGAGAAAACTAATCTGTCTACCTATTTATTTATTACTTTGCTTAAGAGCAGACATGGTTAAAACATCTGTGCTCACCATGTGTAACATATTCTGCTGGGAGCTGGAAAGCTTCCTAAGATGAACAAAAATTTCCTTTTAGAATCACCCAGGGTGGTGGAGAGAGCAGAGGCTTTGACTGACAGGTCTGGGTCTGGACCGGCGTTCGTTCCTGGACTGACGTGTTGCCCTGGGTGAGGCTGATTGGATTTGCATTTGGGCCTGGGTACTCACTGTCATCTTGCCTGGAATGTTCTTCCCAGACATAGCAAGTTCTTATTCCCTCCCCTCTTTCATGTCCTTACTTGAATGTTACTTTCTCATTGAGGCCTTCTCTGACTTCCCTACTTTGTATTACACAGAATACATCACACACACACCACACTCATACTCACACTCCCATCCACTTCTCCACTTTATTTTTTTGCCAGGACTCTGATCATCATATCGCATACATGCACTCTACTTATCCATCGAATCTACCCTCTTACTTCCATTAGGCTATAAGCTCTAAGGCACGGGTTTGAGATTATTTTTCTTATTCACTACCCAAAGTATCTAAAGAAGGACCTAAAACATAAAGGCAACACCAGAAATCTGTTGAATAAAGAAAGCTCATGGAGGCCCCTGCAAGCCTCCGGGATTTTCATTAGAGATCATGTAAATGATGAAATGCCTCTGGATGTAAAAGGCACTCAGGAAATAGACATCATTACCTTCAGAGAAGAGATTAGGTGAAATTCTACATAAAATATATTTTTTAATAATGAGAACAGCAATGTCAGACATGATACAAGACAGCTGATTCAGTAGGAAAAGAGTGAAAAAAGAGGAGAGAATTTGGAGGGTTGAAAGGACTGGGTAGAGAAGAAAAAGAATTCGTGTACATGGACGGCACACAGTGTGTGTGGGGTGAAGGTGGAAGAGGGTAAAGGGGGGATACATGGTAATGAAGAAATACAATAAAAATGAACTATAAAAAAGATGTAAGAAATAACTGCTATACATCTATGGGCATAAAATCATTCTGGGTTACTGTAATGACAAGAATAAGACATTCACACATTTCTTCCCAGGAAACAAAGTTTAAGACAGAAATGAGTTTGGCAACAGATTCTGAATTACTAGTGGATGTTACCTGTGTGTTCTTCACCCGCTCCCTGACCACTCACCCCGAAGAGGGCTCAACCACTGAGAAAGATAACTAAATCAGTTTTGTTTTATTTTATTTTATTAATTTTGACACGACAGAAAAGCAATAGAATGTGAAATATCAGGACAATAATGATGCCTTCAAATATTTTTCTTATTGATTTGCTGACTGTATGGGAGTTTATAAGTGGATATATTAATAATGAACATTTTCCCAGCAAACATTTTGAGAGAAAAAGATTCTATAAATGAGTATTTATATTTGTATAATCTGTTTTCCATTACATTTTTCCCAAATTAATACAGAAATAAGTACATAAAGTCAATGTAAAATTACCAAACACACCTCTGAATGTGATATTTAAAAATTATCAAACGAGTGCCCCAAATTAAAAAACCCTGAATAAAAAGGAAGAAGACTTATCAGCGTCAAGGAAGCTGCCCTCATTTTACTAACGGATTCCTTAAGAATTTCTTTAAAATTAGTGGACTGTCCTCGTCAACTTAAACATATTTGATTTATTAAAAACATCACAGCTATGTTTCAGAAATGCACTCACTGCATGGAAAATGAGTACATGGAAAACACTAGGAATTTGTATTCTCGAATTCTGAGCAACAAATGATAAGTAGCTAGTGCTTTGAATTAAATAACCTAAAAGCCTGAAAATATCTGTAACACGAGATGTAAACCATTTTCCTTAGAAACTATTGCCACCCATGCCAATTCAACAGAAACCATACAAGATTTTAAAAACAGCCATGTTCATGACTAAATGTCCCGCTATGTTATGCTAACACAGTCGACAAAATTAAAACTTCTAAATATAGCTATTCAAAAAAATCCAAATAAATAAACTTCTCCAAGCCTCTCAAATATTAATTTTAAAATTTGTAATCATAACATGGTCTTGCGTAAGTGTGCAGCTGACTAATCATGCTATTAATTAATACAGCCAGCACACCTACCAGGCTATATATCTGGCTCCTTTCATGACAGATATTTAAAATATACTATTAATTCTCAAAATTTCAAATTATATAACTGAACCAGGCAATCATTATTCCTGCTCTAATCACCATAACTGGAGCTTTCTTCCAATCTAAACTGACATTTATAACATTTGCTTAGCACCATAATATTCATAATAAAAATTATCCACTAGTATAAGTCCTGCCAAATATATTGGTCTTTCCTGGAAACTGTGTTCTAACGAAGCAATGCAGACTGAAGGATGGGCCCGGAGGGGCTCTGTGCAGTAAATCAGGAACAAGACAGGAGGTGCTCATCTGCACAACTCATCCAGTAGGGGATTCTCAGGGAGAACAAGGTTTCCAACAGTATGTGAGTCACCTAGGTTAGTGAGTGACAGAGGTGCATGTCACATATTTCTTCTTTTTTAAAAAGATTTTTTAAATTTATTTTTAGAGAGGGGGAGGGAGGGAGAAAGAGAGGGATACAAAGATCAATGTGTGGTTGCCTCTCATGCGTCCACTGAGGACCTAGCCTGCAACCCAGGCATGTGCCCTGACTGGGAATCAAACCGGTGACCCTTGAGTTTTCAGGCTGGCATTTAATCCACTGAGCCACAGCAGCCAGGGCACATATTTCTTCTTGAGACTGATTTCCTTTTTGTGATGAAGGCATATTCTCCTGATTGCAACTCTTTTCACTATATTTCACTAATTCAGAATAAAATGAAATAACTCTGAATTAAATAACCAAAGTACATCAGAATCTCTGAGGACATCATCACATGGACCCATAGCCAATATCATGTAACAAAAAAAACTTAATAAATAACCCCCCAAATGAGGGAGTTATTTAGAAATAAAACCTTACTTAGAAGGTTAAGATTATATTACATAGTAAAATATTAGGCAAGTAATTAATCAAGTCCATGAAGAAAAGGCAATCTCCTTTTAATAAGTTAATATATCAAAGACATCATGGTCTCTGCCAACTCAGAAAGCATAGTGAGACCAATTATTCTCCACCTCATTCTTTACTTATCCAAACATTCAAATTAAATGGGGAGTCTGAGCTTGTTCCTAAGCTTTAAATATTTTATTTCTGCCCTAAATGTCTTCCCACCTCATCTATTAGAAGTCCCTACTAAAAACAAAGCAATAAAAATAGGTCTTAGCATTTCTGCAGAATTACATGCTAGATACCTTAAACTGCTCCTCCAATAAAAATAACTACTGAAGAAGCAACGACATTTTTTTTCCCAATGCACCTGTGAAGTGACAACCAAGTAAGAAATGGGAAAAGTGAGAGAGACAGACGGGAAGCAGGAAGCAGCTAAACCAGAACCCTGGTCGCCTTACACTTCCGATTTCTTTATCCTCAATCCTCATGAACAATACATCTCATTTTTCCCTGAAATGAATTTAAAATTTCTTTTTATGTGCTATATGCTAGCAGTTAATTATTATTTTTCAGTTCAGGTTTCACAAACTACTTAAAAAAAAAACAAGTTATCTCATTTTCCACCCCTGAGAAACATCTTAGTTCCTTAGTTGCTACAGAATACACAATTTGGACAGAGGAACCTCACCTTTTCCCGTGAAGAAAGCTGGTGAATATAACAATATTGGTAGTACAAGAAGCAAACAGTTAGCAAGACATAGGTTGTATATTTTAGATCAAATTTAAAATAGTCTTTCCTGCCCCAAGACACTCTGTCACCCTATTTCATTGTCTTCATATCACTTTCCAAGTCTGAAATTTTCTTGTTTACCTACCTCTTTGTCACTTGTCCCTAACCACCCTGCCCCAGGCACTACCGTTCGTTGACCCCACCACGAAAAGGTTATTTTCCACCACAAATTTTTGTGAGGCTATCACACCATCTCTCCAGCCTTAGCACTTCTGGCACAGCTCATGGAAGCCCCCGTGCTGGGAACAGGTCCGTCTGCAGGGGTCCCAACTAGACGGCCTACGGTAAGTGCCACAGCCCAGGACTGGGTGTGTCCCTGCAGGAGAATCCGGGCAGAGCGGAACTGGAGGCAATGCCCTGGAAAGGCTGACTTCCCCTTGCTTTTCATCCTCCCCTATGGATAGACCGCAGTGTTTCCCAGTCTTTACTCCCCCGAGCAGCAGTGCTTTTTTTATGCATAATTCTGTGGAAGTTCAACACATAAACATAAAAGCAGAGCTGCTGGTTGACAAAACAATAAGGCAGTAAGGCTCTGTCCTTCCTCTGCGCCCCCACCCCTAACTCACGCCCAGGCATGTTAGAATCCCAAGGGCAATAAGATACCCCTGAATGAAAACCTATGGCCTGCTGAGGATGACAATAATGATGATTTAATTTAATAAGGATAGTTTATAAGATAAGAATAAGAAATAATAGTAATAGCCCCGGCTCCATATCTGCCTGAGTGGAATGCTTCTGTGAAACGTTCACTCGTGTCAGTGGCAATCGCCTCCATCTGCGCCCTGTGATCCCTGGGAGCACAGACCTCTCCAATGTGGGAGAAGCCATGCAGGACTGCTTTGAGATGATCTCTCCAAGAAATCACAAAAACAGCGTCCCTCGTGACGTGCAGCTGCCTGACCCAGGTTTGGTCCACATGACATATTCAGCCAAAAAAAAAGGGGGGAAAACATTTCATTAACTTGGACATAATGCTTCCAAGCATTATGCCCAATTAAAATTATCCATCTTAATGCTTCACTAAAATGGACACTAAGCATTAATTACATTTAAGCAGGTAGCAGGGCCAAAACTCCTGCAACTCAGGATTTGAGAAGTTGTATCTAAGTATGGAAAAACTGAAGTTACTTATCATAGGTGAGTCCCTTCCATGAAAGAACAAAGAGTTGTCAAATTTCCCAGGTCAAAAGAGAACTTCTAGTGTTCCCTTCCTGTACAGCGCTTGCACCGGGAAATTTGTACGTCGGGGTCATTGTATGGCACGGCGAAGGAAGTGGTCTGGGTTTTCTCACCATATTCTTAACCATCATCAGTTACTTTATCAGATGTATGAAAACTGGCGGTAATTACAGAGTTCTTGTTTATGTTAATACTTCTGTCCTATCACTGTGGCCTAATTTGGAGAGGTACTAACTGAAATGAATGAGGATGAGGTCTACTGCACAGCAGAATGGAATAACCTATGCTATTAACCATATGGAATACTCGGTAGCCACTTTTTAGCATCTTGCAAAAGTATATTCTAAAACAAGGAAACAGAAGTTATACTAACTAAGAAGCAATCTAGAACTCTGTAATTCTAACTTTGTACTTTTTAAAGAAGTAAACACATTCATAGGGATAAAATCTGGAAGCATCTACATCAAAATATTAACAGTGGCTACTTTTGAATGGTGTTTTGTATTTTCTTGTTTTCAATGCTTACTGAATTTTCTATGTAGAATCAGGAATAAACATTTAAAAACAAAAAAATTCCTTACAATAAAATTGATACGGTGTACCTGGAATTTTGAGATTTGTACATTTTGTAAATTTTTATATTCATATATTGAATGTAAGTGCCTGGGCTGTTCTTAACTGTGGGGATATTTGGCTAAACTCCAGTCCCAGTTGCTTTGAAAGGAATAGCTTATTCGTGCAGCTGCTAAGGTGAGCTGAGCCCAATTGTTCCTGGCAACATAGTAAGGGCATTGTGGGAAATGGCAAGTGTTGGGAGGAGACACACCTCCCAGTTCTCAAGAATGGCTTAGTCCCATCAAAAACCAGAATTGTCATGATTTGGACGCCGCCTCATCAGTGACGACACCGGGCCTTCAGTAGAAGCAATCATTTCTGTGAGGATGAGGCCTCTTCACTCGTGTAAGACTGCCTTCGTATTGATGCAAAGCCTAACAAAATTCTTAGACATGTTTGCAACCTAATTGTCATCGCTGCATGTAATCAGCAAGGACGAGCGACTGTTCAAAGCACAGTTAAAAACTCCAGGCTCCGGTTCTGGCTCCACCATTCTCTAAATGCATGAGCTTGGGCAAGTTTTATTATGTTACAAGTCTCAGTTCATCTGTCTTTCAAAGAAGGTTGACCGTACCTAGCTCCCAAGATTTTAGTGCAAATTTAAAATATTTATCAGTATATTTCCCTGACTGGTGTGGCTTAGTGGGTTGGGTATCCTCCCACAAGCCAAAAGGTCGCCAGTTCAATTCCCAGTGAAGGCACATACCAGGGTTCTGGGCCAGGTCCCTGGTCGGGCACCTGTGAGAGGCAACCAATGAATGTTTCTCTCCCATTGATGTTTCTCTCCTTTCCCCTTGCTCTAAAAATAAATTCAGTATCTACAGCATGTGGTAATTTAATAAAAATATTTTAGAAGCCTAGATCCACAGACTGTCAAATCACGTAGCCCACTATGAAAAACTAAAGCGGATACTAGTTATTTTTAAAACGTACATCCTTCAGGCAAACTTAGCCCGCTATAAACACTGAAAGTGGTCCCAAAGCCCTCACTAAGCACTTGAATAGCCGTTCCACATTTTAAAGGATTCGGGCTGTGAAACCACAGAAGATTTTGGGCAACGTCTCAACATTCTTCTCCTATATCATCTTCACTAGCTCTATACTTAAGGGACATGAGTAATGGTGCAAATGATGTCACAGACACTATCACATTGTATTAGGAGTATAAAAGTCCACTCCTATCTCCCACACTGGCCTCATAATCACCTTAGAATGTAGCAGTAAAGACAAGAGAGCCTGTTAGAAAAAGGGCATATTTTAATAACATCTCAGATCAACAATAAACTCTCGGTAACATGAAACAGTAATTGTTGAAAATATTTAGTTTTGATATGCTAATTAAATGTTGTAAGTAGAATTACAAACCAAATAAGATGCCATGAAATGGGAGAAAGTAGAAAATAATAGCTAAAAAAAAGTAAAGAAGAAGATTAAAAATTGTACAAGTATTAGGATATTTGTCAAACCCTGCTTCACAAGGGGAGACAGCATGGTGTACTGTTTCTATAGCAATGAGACAGACAGACCTGGTGCGGGACCCAGATTTCTGTCACTCACTCTCTGGGAAACAGTAGGCCAGGTATTTAACCACTTAGAACCTCAGTATCCTCATCCAGAAAATTAAATTTATTTAATGTCTTTATGATGGTATAATGATCAGAAATGTAACATACTTGGCACGGGATGTGCCTATAGTGTTCTATACTGGTAAATGGGGAAAAAAACCCTTAAAAGATCATGGTGCTATATAACATGACACAGGCTAGGCCATAAAAAAAAGGACCAGTGCATCAAAAGCCAGACACCCACCGAAGGTCACAGGATATTAAATAATGAGTGACCCTGACCTTGACACAAAAGTTATTGAGGAGGTAAGAATTAAAGGCCATAAAGCAAGAAAGTTAAGTAAACATGTAATGCAGGATTGGGGCTCAAGAAGATAAACAGGTCAATGTTAATGACTAACAGGGAACAGTCAATCCCATACAGCCACCAACCAATCAGATACCGCCTCGACATCCTTCAAGGTAAGAGTAAAGCCAACAAATAACAGCTGATTCCAAGGACTCACATTCCCAAGCTTTGACACTGACTGCCCTGTTCCCCCAAGAGAAGAAAGCAGTGAGGTCTCTGGCTGGAACTCTGTTAACAGTTTCATCTGCCCAGAGTCTACCGTGGCCGCTCTCACCTCTATTGTTCTTCAGAAATTAGAAAGGACTCTAGAAGGGCCAAGTCAGAACTGCTCAAGGAGGACACAAGAGTGACATCCCACCACACAGCCAAGTTTAGAGAACAATGGCCACTAGTGTATTTGAGAAGACAGGATGAGGTCCTGTCCTAAGCACAGTCTCTATTCCCAGACAATGGCTCAACTTGACTTAGGACAGTAGAGTGGGTCACGCTACATTCAACCATGCTCAAGGCTATTGCCATACATACCTCCAACAGCCACTGTTACACATTTATCGACGGCGTCCTCTAAAGTTATTCTCATGTACACTTCCTGAGGCAGGGTCTTGTCTTCTATTTCATAAGTTTCCCAACGAGACACGCTTGCCAATCCCAGAAAACTCAATGGTGTACCTAGAAGACAATAGCAGTTTAAGCTTAACCACTTTGGAAATGGAATCATAACATTTTAAAGCTGAGAGTTTATAAATTCAGTAGACCTCACTATAAATAAAAGCATTAGATTATTAGATTGGAAACAAAACATTCGCAATTGACCTTTCCCACCACCCACCCCAATCTTTGAACAATCTCCCTCCCTCCCCTCCTTCTTTGTTGTTGTTGTAAACATACATAACACAAAACTTACCCCATCTTTTCTTAATTGAAAACTAAAGTCTGCAACTTTCTATCACATAGAGGTATTTTTTATGTATTTACTGATTATCATCGTCAACGAATAACTGATTTTCACAAATTAAGTACAGCAGCATCAATATGAAAGCAAAGGGTAACTGATAGCCTCCTCACAAGCTGAGTGATAAAAAATGGTCATTTCTCTAAGACCCAAACATTACCCTCATAAATAACAACTTTTAGAGTTACACATGCAAAAATGGGTGTTAACATGACCGGGAAGCTAATGTTTTGCATCTGACAGAGAAATAGGGTGTTAGTTTCTCATTTAGTTCCCCATTTATAGTCATTTCTACTTACATGTGAAAGAATGTGGAGTCTAATGGTAGCTAGCAAGGTAGCATTTTAATTTTATCATGTTTAATTTAATCAATGACAACCTATTTTTTTCCCTAGAATACCCTATTAAAAATGGGTTCTCAACCCTTCTCAGGATCACATAAGCCCCACATCACTGAGTACCCGATGAAAGCAAAGCCTATCCTACCACCACTCAAATTCACAAGGATCTTGAACTCTGTGAGGCCCATCCCTGGCACTTCCATGTACCAAACTGAGTAGCTAGTATCTTCAGCCAAGTAACAGGCTTAACTCTGTGAGAAAACAATTTTTGGAAAAACAACAACAACAACAACAAAAACCACTCTTGAAAGTGCCTGAGGACCTTGTCGTATCAGGCAATCCCTCATTTACTCATTCTTCATCCTGTCAGAAATAGTGCCACACTTATAAATAAAAAGTACAGTAGAAAGCCACTGTCACAGCTAAAATAACAAAGGAATCTCTTGCCATTATATTAGCGTATAAGCATTCAATTAAAGGTTCAGAGTAAAAAAATTTTTACATAAAGGGGGCATCATCTGATAATATAAATATTATACACACCTTAAGATCAAGGGGGAATCAAGGGGTTCCCCTAAAATATTTCAGGAAATAGGGTGCCACCTTACATTCAAGGCCTCACTAAGTCTCCTACTAAAAACAAAAATCTGTTTATTTTGAATAATACAATAATTAATAAATAATTAATGCTAGCTTTGGATATTTATATGTCACTTGACACAGAAACTGGTTAACAAAAGGAAGCAGAGAAATAAACTAAATAATTATTTTTGGAGGTAAGAACTGACAATACAAAATATAAGGTACTATTTTTAAAAACCCTTTTAAATAATCAGAGAGATGCAAATTAAAACCACAATGAGATACCACTTAACACCAGTCAGATTGGCTATCATAAACAAAGAAACAAACAACAAGTGCTGGAGAGGTTGTGGGGAAAAGGGGACTCTAGTTCACTGTTGGTGGGATTGCAGACTGGTACAACCACTATGGAAAACAGTATGGAATTTTCTAAGAAAACTAAAAATGAACGTACCTTTTGACCCAGCAATTCCACTCTTGGGAGTATATCCTAAGAACCCTGAAACACCAATCCAAAAGAACCTATGCACCCCGATGTTCATAGCAGCACAATTTACGATAGCCAAGAGTTGGAAGCAACCTAGATGCCCATCGGTAAATGACTGGATCAAAAAACTATGGTACATTTACACAATGGAATTCTATGCCGCAGAAAGGAAGAAGGAACTACTACCCTTTACAACATCATGGATGGAACTGGAAAGCATTATGCTGAGCGAAATAAGCCAGGTGGTGAGAGACAAATACCATATGATATCACTGTTAACAGGAATCTAAACAAAACAAACAAGCAAGCAAAATATGACCAATGACACTCAAATACAGAACAGGCTGACAGGGTCCAGAGGGGAGAGGGGAGAGGGGAGAGAATCATAGGGGAAAAGGGGATGGACTCACATGAACAAGTATAAAGGACACATGGACAATAACTAAGGGTGGGGGGCGGAAATGGGAGGGAGGTGGGGAGCATGGGGCGGGGGGTGGGCAGGGTTGGGAATATAAGACAGAAAGCTGTACTTGAACAAGAATTAAATTAAAAAAATATATTAAAAAAACCTTTTAAATATCATTTTAAAAAGCAATACATAGCCAATGGAATAGGGTTGTTTACCTCTGCTTCTTTCTGAATCCCCATCAAAATCATAGTAAAGAGAGAGAAAGATTTAAATCCATAAAGAAAAAAGAGCAGAAAAGTATATTTGAGCAGACACCAGACAATAATGGTATTTTGGAAGCTGAAAGCAGAGATGACTGCTCAACTGAGCAGAGAAGGCTAGAACCTCACAGCCTGAGAAGCCAGCAAAAAGCCAGCCGTCTGCTCCAGGACAGGGCTCAGGAAATGGAGCTACTGGTTCCCGGGAAGGAGCGGGAAAGAAGGGACTGGCTGAAAGGCTGTGTAAAAAGCAGTGAGACCCTTACCTTCCATCATATATAAAAACTAATGCAAAATGGATTCAACACCTAAATGTAAGCCCTGAGACTATACAATTTCTACAAAAGAAAAACCACATAGGGGCAAATCCTTACGACTAGATTTGGCGGTGGTTTCCTGGATGTGACACAGAAGGTGCAGGCAACAGACACAGACACAAATAGGACGGCACCAAACTGCAGAACAGCAGCACAGCGAAGGAGGTAATGGGGATGAAAGGGCAACCTGAAAAACGGGAGAAAACCTATGCACATGGTATCTATAGTAAGAGGTTAATATTTAGAATCTACACAGAATTCCTACAAATCAATACCAAAACAAATAACCCAGCTGAAAATGGGCAAAGAACTTGGATAGATATTTCTCCAAAGATGCACAAATGGTCAAGAAGCATATGAAAGGATGCTAACCATCACTAATCATGAGGGACACGGAAGTCAAAACAAAATGATATGTCATCAAATCACACCTGTAAATGTTACCATTATTTTAAAAAAACAGAAAATAACAAGTATTGGGAAGAAGCAGAAAAAGGAAGCCCTGGTGCACCCAGGTAGAAACGTGAAATTGGTGCAGCTGCTATGGAAAACAGTACGAAGATTCCTCAACAAATTCAAAACACAACTGCCCTATGACCTAGCAATTCTACTTCTGGGTAAAGAAAACGTGGTATATTTCTTTTTTCTTTTCCAGAAACAAAACTTATTCTTTTTTTTCTCCCAGACCAAGTTGTTTATTTCACAAAGAATAGTTGGGCTATCATTTGAAAATCAAAGTAATCCACCATATTAACAATAAAGAAGAAAAGATAGAAGATTATCATAATAGTTGATGAAACATCATTTGATTAAAAAATCATCATCCATGTATAACATTATTTTAAAAATAAACCTTACAAAACTACAAATAGATGATAACTTCCTTAATCTAATAAAATGTAGATACCAAATAAAAACTACGGAAAACATATACTTAAAGTGAAAATCTGAAATCAGGAATGAAGTAAGGTTGCCAGTTACCACGATTTCTGTACAACATTGTTCCTGACCTGTGTGATGAGGCAAACAATAAATTAAAAGTAATATTATTTATTCTTAAAAAGAAGGAAATCCTATCATATGCTACCCACATGGAGAACAGGAAAGACATTAGGCTGAGTAAAATAAGCCAATCATAAAAGGACAAACCCCAAACGATTCCACTTACACAAGGCATCTGAAGTGGTCAAACTCTTGGACGCAGAAAGAACGGTGGCTGCCAGAGTCTGGGGGCGGGGAAAGAAGGGTTGTCCCCGATGGGCACAGAGGTGCAGTTTTGCAAGATGAAAAAGTTGTAGAGATCTGTTGCACAACAATGTGAATATAGTTAATATTATTGCACTGTACACTTAAAATGGTCACGATGGTAAATTTTATATGGTTTGTGTTTTTTACTACAATAAAAGAAAGGGAGAGATTATCTAGATTATCTAGGTGGGTCCCATGTAATCACAGGGTCCTTAAAAGTGAAAGAGGGAGACAGAAGAAGAGGTCAGAGGAATGCTGACCTCTTGTTCCTTTAAAATGGGGGATGGGGCTGAGAGCCAAAGCGGGGAGCCAGCCTGCAGAAGCTGGGAAAAGCAGGGGAGGGTTTCTCCTATAGATAGAGCCTGCAGCCCTGCTGGCACGTCCAGGTTAGCCCAGTGGGACCCATGTCAGACTTCTGCCCTATAGAACGGCAAGATAATAGATCCCAAGATCATCTCCCCACCCTCAGAGTCAGACAAGCCACCCCTAGTCCCTTAACAGGAGGCAGTTTATTCTCTGGAGAAAGTGATACAGTGAGACTTGAGGCTCAGAGGCATCCAATAGGCCGAAAGAGAAGCACTAAGATCTAGCATTTATAGGCATGGACAGTGAGACCTCTGGCTCCTTTTCCCCCACATTGTTCCCTCAAATCCTCACAGGCAGGTTTTCAGAATTTTGGAGAAACTGAAAGGTAATTAAAAAAGAGAAAAAAGCCTGCAGATTCTGAAATCTATAGGAGTCACCAACTCAAATGGCCTGGTCCCTGCTCAAAGCTCAGGAGGCAACAAATCTCTAGTCCACTTTGTACCGTCTCACTCCCAGATGTAAACAGAAAACTAAAGCCTCCCCATTCCTCTGAGAAAAGCTTCTAACATTAAAGTCAGGGACCAAAACAAGTGCATAGAAAGAGGGAACACAGGAAAAAGAAAAGTGTAAAAAGCGCAAGAAAACAGCAAAATAATACAATTCATATTCTCAAAGGAAAAGAGAAAATATTGCATCCATGAAATAAAAAGACGACCCCTATTTAAATAAATTACTCAATTTAAAAATTAAATTGAAATTACAGATATGCTAGCAGAAATTAAAAGTTCAATAAATCTAAGAAAACCCCTCAGAAAGTAGAACAAAAACACAAAGGGATAGAAAAGAGCTAAGAAAAGACATGAGAAAATTAGAGAATTAAACCAGTAGGTCCAAATATCCGATAGACAGACTTTCAGAAAACAGAGAATAAGACAGAAAAGAAATTATCAAGGCAATAGTACAGGAAATTTTGCCAAATTTGAAAGATATGAGATTCTGAATTGAAAGGACTGTGAACATCAAAAAACCATTAAGGTCTATGTCCCAATATGAAATTTCAGAATTCTGGGGATAAAGAAAAAAGCCAAACATTTTCCAGAGAAATAAAAGAGTTCATGCATAACTAACTGTGAAGCAGAATGGCCTGTGACGTTTCAATGCGAGTATTGTAAAGTTCAACCATGAACAAAACATACTCATAATAAACGTTGAATATTGATTTAACCACAGACCGTAACATGGCTGCACCCAGAGAATGGAGAAGCAGTGAGAGTGTGTACAGAGAGTAAAGAGTTCTGCATGAGAGGCAAATTCTCAGCCAGGGGATCTATGTATCAGTCTAAAATTTAAACAGAAACCAATAAATGGCACTTAAAGCCCACACTGTGTTGTTTAGGAATAGGTAGGTGAACACCAGAAAATATAACTAAGAGTGGAAAAGGGCTACCGTTGGCTAAAGGAGTAATGAAAATAGAAAATGAACAGGGAATGACTATTATACAGGGTGGGATAAAAGTAGGTTTACAGTTGTTCATATGGAAATAATACAATAATTAGTAATACAAGAATAAACTGTTTTGTGTACCCATGACTGTAAACCTACTTTGCCCCACCACGTTGCATTATTTGAATATGAAATCCTGTGCATTTAATTACCTCAAAATAAATAAAACAAACTAATAAACAGATGAAGGAAGAGAGGGAGGGAGGGAGGGAGGCAAGAAGACTCTACAAAAGAAATCCACAAACTGTTCTGCAATGGAGTTCACATGCACAGAAACAATGGAAATGGCAACTGTCCTGACATTATGCAAACAGTCACTTGGGACTTAGAATAAGATTTCCAATTACGGCACCAGACATGAATCTCAAAAGTGCTGTATCACAAACTGAAATGATAACATGATGTGGAAAATGGTATCGGAGGCTTCAAAACTGTGACTCTAATAAAGAATACACTGATATCAAATATGTATATTGAGTTGGAAGGAAAGTATTCTGAGATAGAAAAAAGGATTATTGTTTTATATAAATATGTGATTAAATATACATACACAACTAAACTGATTAAATGGTACAAATGTTCATTATTGTATCTATATCCCCAAACCATTCTGTACATGTTCCAGTTAGCCACAGAAATTGTTTGTTTAGTTCTTTTCAGTGGGAAAATACGAACCAAGCATTAACAAATACATAAAGAAATTACAAATCCCTTTATCTGATTCACGTTATTTTTCTTCATCAGCCTTCTTTCCAATCTAGGAGAAAATACGTAAACTAAAGTTCATTCTTCAGGTAATAAGCTACTTTTAAGAAAAACCCTAAAATCCAAGGTAACTATTGTTCACTCTTTGTTCTCCACGCGGAGTAAAAACCGGTCTTTCCCACTTCCCAGGTAATTCCTACCTCGGCGTTCAGAGCAAGCTCTCCAAGGCAAACCCAGGCAGAGCAAGACGTGCACCCAATGCCAATGACTAACTGCACACCAAGCCCACATAATGGTATGAAACATGAGTTTTAAAATCACACACTTACAAATGATCTTTTGTCCATTCAGGTATATCACTGCTAATGAACAATATAGAGAAAGATAAAGAATCAAGAAAGCATATTTTCAAACTATAAGAATTATACCTATGGGTGAAAAGGGTAGCAACATGTTTAAATTTTCCTTTTTACCAAAACAAAACCAATACCAAGTGGAACTAGAGTCCATATACATATTTGTAGGATCAAAGAGCTTACAGAGTTTAACCTACAGCATCTCAAAGGCTTAGACATGCTTCCTCATTTAATTTCATGAAAGACATTCTCAACTAAAAATGAAATACAACCCTCTGAAAACATGTGAATACGGAGTTCTGTGCCACTTAACAACAGGAATATGTTCTGAGAGATGTGTCATTCTGTGAACGTCATAGAATGCACTTCCACAAACCTGGATGGTATAGCCTGCTACTCAACTGTATGTGGCATACTCTTACAGAACTGGTAGCACAGTGGGTCTGTTCGCACCAGCATCACCCCAAACAAGAGTAATTGTGGTGTAACCCCTGACAGTTGGCTTTTCTTTTTTGAATGCTTGAGCTTTGATTGTCCGGCCCAAGCCTCCACTTCAAAGAGGCGTCCCTTCAAGGAAGGCTATCTGGAATAAACACATTGCAGCCACAAGACCAGGAAGAGCCAGGCCACCCTGCACCCCTTCCCCCACCCCGAACTAAGGCACCTTTGTTTCAGAGATCTTGGTTGATTCAGATAGCTGACCAGTTGAACTACTTGTTTCTTTCTCTTCCTGAGCTTTAAATTCCCAACCTTATGTTTTAAATTGACCAGTAAAGAGTGAGCCTGGTCATTAAACCCTAAACCCTGACCCTGGACCCCAATAAAAGCAGAACCTCAGGCCCCTGCTCGCTCTCTCGCTCTCTCTCTAACCTCTGCCTGGCTGTGTGCCCCCTGGACTGCCTTGTCTCGTAGCTCCAGGGCCTGTAAATAAATATTTTTTTCTTCACAGTTGCCTAATGGTTATTGCTAAAGAGTGTTGTGCGAAGGAATTACCCAGGAGAGTCAGTCCAGTGAGACAGGAAGGGGTGCCTGTGGGAGACTCACCGGACCCGGGCCGAGTGGCCCATTACTAACCACAGAGATGGCACAAGCAGAATCTACCATGGCACTAGGCAACAGGAATTTTTCCCTTCCAGTATGGGAGACCACCTGAAATGCATTATGCAGCATGTAATAATAATTGTAAATGCATACGTGAATTATGATACCTGAAGAAAGGGGTAGTTCCCTTAAAAATTAGTGAATGTTTGTAACAATGTTTGTATTACAAACAGACAGAAAAGCACACAAGTCTTGACTGGCTTACTTAATTTTCCTTAAGGGAACACGTGTGTGGCCACCACTCTTCCCCAAGGTCACCACTGCCCTGACTTTGAATGCCACATATTAGTTTAGCCTGACAGAAAAGGTATTTTTCAGGGACCTATCCAAAAGCCTAAGACTTCCAATATCTGGACCAAAATAAGATGCTTTAGGAAGAGAGAAGCAAGTACTATATCACTGACTGCAAGAGGATATTATTTCAGAAAGCGCGGATGAGTCTGAGGAAGATGTTTTGACAGGTTGGGTGATTGTGTGAGGCCAGCTTGCAAGTTCTGTCTCAGAGACCGTGGGACAGAGAAGCTGGTTTGTGATACAAACAGAAAGAAAGGGGCCTTTATCATTCAGGATGAATGTACTGCTGAGGGTGAGACAGGAAAAGGGGAGCAGAGGGAAGAGTGGAGGGGGGCACAGGGAGTCTGGACCTCCTTTCTACAGGTACAAAAACAGCTATAAAGATAATAGACAAACCAGTATGTGCTAGAAACTAGACTGTTACCATTGCATCATCATCTCATTTGAGCTTCTAATTGCTATGAAGCCTACAGACAGATAAGGAGATCGACTCAACGCAGCTAAGTATGGTGCCCAAAGGCCAACACTTAGCAGAGGAGGCCACACTGCTCCCCTTTTCGGCTTCTATGAAGAACTAGAGACACCAAAAACAAAAAGGAGCAAGTTCACAGAAAAAGAGGTCATTGTAATTAGAGACAGAATATATTGTATTGTCCCCACCAATGAATCATTTCAAGGAAAAGAACCAAATAATTCAGGGTCCACAGTTGCCTGAATTACCAAAATAATTGAAGATTCTGTCACTTGCAAAGTAGGCCTGCTTATGTTTCTGTAGCTCAAAGAAGACGTTTTCAAAAGAATCCCTTGCACTTCACAAGGTCTGATTTTCTGACATGTTAACCCGTTTTATCTCTCTGTACACTTTCCCACCGCAGTGGGGAAAATCAGAAGAACGTGATGTCCCTCAGAGAAAGTCGCAGATGCAGACAGGCAACTTAAACGGAAAGTCATTGCCAACCTGCAGGAATACTTCATTCTATCGTAAGTACTCTCAAAAAGAAGGGGCCAAAATGGGAACACAATTCCAAAAGGGAACTTTCTAATTCTGCTACTTGAGAGGAAGAGGAAATAAAATATCTAAATAAGTTGACATAAGACTACATCTGATGTACCTATGAAAAGGCATGCGGCTAAAAAGGCCTTCCTGCATCCTCGTTGATAAATCCAAAATAGTACGTCAATGACAGTAACTATGACGGCCAGACAGCATGAACTTCTTCACATCTAATCCCACCAGAACCCTGCAAAGGATGAGGGGTTAGGATCCCTAGCTTCTCAGATGCAGACATTGAGCCCAGAGAAGTTACATAACTTATCCTAAGTTGCAAAATTGTCCAGGGTCAAAAATGTATCTAAGTTCACACTGCGAGGGAATAGAAAAGGGTTCCAAATCATGTCAGTTGGGAAGAGTTCTGGTTTAACGATGAAAGCAACCAAATCTGCTTTTCCATCCCAAATTGTATAACAGTTCTTTCACTATCTTTGGTTTCCAATTGCTTTTGTTACGTCCAGAGTAAAGGACAGCGACACCTTCCTCCTGTGAGACAGAAGTGTCTCGGTAGCAAGTGGCTTGAGGACAGGACACCAACACAGGTCTGGATGAACTCTTCTCACAGACAGGTAACTGCTAGAGTGCTGAGAGCCCTCTAACTCGGCTGGCTGGATTTTACAGCGGACGCATGCTGTGAGCATACAAGGTGAGAAGCGCTTTCCAGGACTAGTGTGTAAGCAACTTAACTAGGCTCACCTTGCAAGTAAAGCACCTGGAGGGAAAAATACCCAAATGACACTTGTAAGGCTCTAAACATTCAATTAAATCGGAGTACAGTAAGGCCAGAATCTTTGTAGATATTAACCCAATGACATCCAGAAGAATACTGGGGGAAGGTGGGGCAGAATGAGGTCCTCCCCCTTATCCTGTTCAAGCTGATGTCAAAGGCCGCTGTCCGCCACACACACACCACACACACCCCTGGCGGGCATGCTTCATTTCTGGCAGCCCTGTCTCAAAAGCCAATTTGAATGTGGCTGTTTCTTCTCAGGAGAAAGATGGTGTGTAATTAGACATGAATAATTTAGAGACCAGTAATAGCACAATATTGATTTCATTATACTTTTTAATTTTTATTTTACTTTTCTATTAAAATTGTACGTTACTAACAAAGTAAAAAGAACTGGAAACTTTCTCATCCTTACTCATAAACAGCCTGTTATGCACACGAAATCTTGGTTTTAAAGAACACAAAATGCAAAGTACAAACTTAGTGCTTTCTTCCTTTAATGTCTAACTCTCAAATCAACAGTTTCGTTGAACCTCTTCTCCCTTTCCCCTGCTTAGAGAAGAACCTTTACAATCTCTCAGAATGGAAGGATTCAACTACAGTTGAAAGACCCCTGGCACCTCCTACCAAAAGCTAACGCTGAAAACCTGAGTATGACCTCAAGGCAAACAACCAGCCCTGTCCTCTCTCAACTGGACAGAGAGGCAAGGAACCTAGTGCCTTCCTTGGCCTGGAGGAAAGAAAAGGGAGTCTATGCCTTGATTTAACAAACAGTTATTGATCAAGATACAGAAAGAGTGGTTTCCCTGAGGCAATCTCAGTTTGGCTAGGGGGGAAATGAGGGCACCAGTACTTACCTTTCTGCGCAGCACCTAATACTGTGGAGGTAAACATCAATGTCAACACACTCGGGCACGGCCCAGGTCCGGGCCAGGCACAGGTCCTGGGCACTGAGCGTACCCCATTTTAATCCCTGAAACCAGCCTGCGAGACGTCAAATGCCTTCTCCTTTTTACTGATGGGAGATAGGGTGCATGGGACACAGAAAAACAGTTTCCAAACAAGAAGAGTATTTTTTATTCTAATTAAATCTTCAGATATTCCACCCTACCTTCAAATATAAATCTTAATCCCTTTTACCTTTTGCAAGCAGCCCAAGAACAGGCTCTGGTTCCCATAACTTTTCCTGAGAAATCCACAAGGTGAAGAAATCATTTTCTAACAGGTCCTGTTATCATGGGCCCACTGATGTGCTAATGAAATCTTCCTCATATGTTATTCAATCACAGCTCCTTGAGGGCAAGGACCATACTTTATCTGTGCCTATTATGTCCTTATTACCTAGGACAGAAATTGGAAAGCACCTAACAAAACCCCATTCATGTTCATTACCAATTACATCAAATCAAGTTTCTTAGTTCAGCCCAGTCCAGCCATCTGGTTCACCGGCCTTTACTTTCCACACTTACTCATTATTTTCAAAACAGGATTACTGCCTGCTCTCAAAAGATTTATTCACCGCTAAACATGTGCTCCTGCCGTCCCTATAACAAATGTCCTTCCCCTGACCCTGTTCCTTCCCCTGTTAATCCATGTACATCACCTGGCTTAGAAAGAACAATGAGAACATATTTGCAATGATGGAGGAATTGTCCACTTGCCCTTTTTTGACTTAATAAAAACATTTTTCCTCAAACTATCATATGTGCCTCCAGTAAATTCTGATTGGTAATTGCCTCCACACAATATATGATTATAACTTACTTCCCACTAAAACAATCTTTACACAGGCTTATACCACCATCAAAAAATTTTAACTAAGATCAAAAATTGTTAATCCTTCCAAACAACTCTCTAGACTAGATCTAATCTGTCGGCCAAGCAGCTCCCTTGGAAACAGTCACGGGATCTCTCAACTGGTCAGAATGCCTCTACGCACAGATTATGTCATATCCCAAACAAACAGCTGGTGCCGGCCAGCAATTTAATAAATACTCTAAAAACTAACTAAATTCCTTGTCTTTTGAACCTAGATTCTTTTTAGATATTGAGAAGAATAAATATTTAATGAAAATTAAAGAAACTCAGAACAATAAGAACTTTCTAAATTTCCTTTTAAAATACTTTGACGTAATTTATGGCTTCAAAAGAAAATTGAGCATGAATTGTAAAACAAGCTACCAAAATAAACTTTGCAAGTCATCAAAGCTACCTTTTGTGTTCCTAAATGAGGTAAAATTTAGCTAGCTAATAAGAATATAAGATGGACTGTAAGGGAATCCCAAATTTACTCCAATATAGAAACAAATTAAAATATTAAACAGAGTTCCAACGCAGATTCTGAGAAATGTTTTTAACCATGAATCAACTTACTGAAATCAGCCTTGTAATAGACATATATCAGGGTTTCTGTTCACCACCCCTATCTGGGGTGGGGGGGGGCGGATTCTGCCACCCCTCAGGCTCAGTTGCCGTCTTCTGTACCATCTGATACAACGCCCCCCAGACGGTCCTAGCTGACTGGACCTGGAAAAACACCTGACCAACGGGCAGCCATTCATAGGCTAGCCAGCAGCCTGTGATTTGCATTGAAAAATATGGGCCAGCTGATCAGATTTCCAGCCAATCAGATTTTTCTGCCTCAAGAATGGAATCAAGAAACCCAAAGGGAGTTGCCAGTTCACTCTTCGGGCCTTGTCTGTCACAGAGAGTGAGAACTGAACCCAAGCCAGTTCCTAATATGTGATTCTCACATCCACCTCCCGATCACCACCCTAATCCCCCTGCCATCCCTCGTGACCCTGACCTAGTCTTTGCAACCCAAAGGAAAAAACACAGCCAACATCATAGCAACTGAAGTTAAAATTTCATGTAAAGACTTCCTATTAACTATTTAGAATGAAGCCACCTTCTTTGAGACTGAATGGAAGAAACAGCCCCTATCACTTAGTAAGAAACCTGAGGTCAAATTTCAAAAGAAATGCAGTTTTATTATTTTCATCTTCCTCTCTTCTCCGGACTTTAGGTTTCTCACCTGTAAAATGAGGTCAGGTTATGAAAGGTCTCGATGGCCTGCCGTGGTTTTCATCTTAGTACAGGGAGTCTCTGGCATAGCAACAGGTCCCTCGCAGACCAAGGAGGGCTCTAATTTTGGACAGTTTGGGGGCAGCGGTAGAAAACATCGTCTACTACCTGGGTTGTCACATGGTAAATACCCTATCAAATTCATAAATGGAACTAATATTTTCTTATAAAAATTCTTAAAATGAGTTGGTTCCCCAGGTTTCCCTATTATAGCCAAATATACATAGACTATTAGATGTTTTCACACTATTTTCTACTGCTCTGTCTTTTATGTAAAATGTACAATGCCACGAAAATGCCCTGCCTCTCCCTTAGTTTAAAGAAACGAAAAAGCAGAACACCTAAAGGACTGCCCCCAAATCATTCATCCATTCACTCTCTGCCCTGACGTCTCACACAGGCATCATTAAAGCAGCAACAACCATGGGTTTCAAAGTATCGCCCTCTTTAGGAGTCCCCCAAATCCTCAAATGGCTCAGTTATCAAACAAAATAATGAAGACTTAAAACTACCCAGACAAAAGAAAAATGACTTTCTGGGCTGAATTTTTTTTTCTCTCTTCCAGTTACTAAGAATCTTTGTAAAATGTACTACAATTTTTTTCTTACTTTCCCAGTTTGCAAAAGTAACAGATGTTCTTTGAACTGTATTAGTAAATAAGAATACACGCAAATAAGAACAAATGACCAACATCTCAGCCCTCAGTCAGGTCACTTACCCCTTGGAGATGCTTCTCCCTAGTTCCTTTCTTAGGGCACTGTGAGTACAGGAATCTTTCTTTATCTGACCCACTGGTGTGTGCGTGTGTGCGCGCGCACATATATGGTGTTAAATATGTTTTTACTTTTTGTTAATTTTTTGTATATTTCTTGCACACTTTATTTTTTACATTTTATATATTTTTGTATACTTCTTGCTTTATAAATTATTTTGTAAGTTTAGAACTATACATACTATTTCATAATCATTTCTCATGTGACAATATATGGCCACATTTCTAAGCTATTAAACTATTAAATATTCTTCTTTTTAAAACATGTCTGCCCCTCTTCTTTTTTTGAGAAATGGCTGAATCACTGCTCTGTCAAGAATTAGGATTTTCCCCTCCTACTCCTAATAACATTTGTGTTATTACATGAGTTACCTTGGTTCACCATAAAGTTTTGGAAAACATAGTGGGGTTTCAGTAAAATTGAGAACATATATGCACACTATTTTATAACTTATTTTCACTCACATTGCATCCTAAACACTTTCCTATCTCTTTAAATGTACTTCTGGGGTTATTTCCTGATTTCTTCCAAACAAAAATCCCCAGAACCCAATTTCATATGATGGTCATGAGTCAATGTCATCACCAGGAACACTGATAATTGCAATACTCTATAGCTATACATGCAAGTGATAGGTATACAAGTTGGGGAAAAAAAACAGGAGAAGCCCTATATTACTTCTGTGTTGTTAACTTTATTTTTTTAAGGAGTTCACCAATTTCAAGCTTTTTAATCAGTGGTCTCACCCTCATAAAAGAGATATAAAATAGCTCTCAATGCATTTAGTGTCTGCAAAGTGAGTTATTAACTCTGACTTTTCCCAAATAACATTCCCATTCTCTATATAATGAGAATACAAAGGAGGAGAAAAAAGAGAAGGGAAAAAAAGAGAAGGGAAAAAAAGAAGATGGAGATTTTTTTCCTGTTACTATGACTCAGGTGATTGATTTCAAAACCACCTCTATTTCTGATTCACTCATGAAAATGTATGTCAACAGTTTAAATGAAATTTTCTTTTCCACAGTCAGTAAGAAATGTGTATCTTTCAACACACCCAGATTTGGGTACAGGTATTTGGAGAAGGTGTGTTCCAACACCTGCAAATTCTCTCCCATCATTCATCAGAAGACATTTCTGCACTGGTCACAGCTTCCTCAGGCTCCGGGGCTTAACTAATTAACCACAGTGCAAATTTAAAGCCCAAGCAATTCAGTGAAATTAAAGATAATTTTTTAAAAGACATAATCATCTAGTGATCTTCCCTCCATCATGAGTCAACTTCATTAAATCTGTTTTGTAAAGTATATTTTACATTCTACACCACACAAAGAAGCAACTGGGGCCAATGCTGTCAGGGAAAGATAAAGCGTGTGTACCAGAGCTAACCCTCCTACTGTTCCTATCAAGTGGGCATTACCTTGTCTGGTTCCCTGAGTAGCTGTAGGCCTTTTAAAGTCACCTTTTGTTCAAGATACAGAACAGGAACAGAAACAATCAGCACCAAACAACAGACAAAAATCTATATCCAATTCATCCACAGAACTTAAAATTGTATCTGCCACTCTACAGCATTAAACAAAGTTTCTGAACAAGTGAATATTCTCAAACAATGACATTTTTCATTCACCAAAAATACTTTACCTCCATGAGAACCATCAGAATTAGCATACATGGATTATTAGACCTGTCTTGTATTCACT
The DNA here is from genome assembly GCF_014824575.4 of Sturnira hondurensis. NCBI lineage: Eukaryota > Metazoa > Chordata > Mammalia > Chiroptera > Phyllostomidae > Sturnira > Sturnira hondurensis. The sequence goes on from NW_028089315.1 coordinate 4,458,640, forward strand.
TAAATTTGGGGACAGCCTGTACAACACTTGCTAGGATAAGACTGACAAATCTCGACCGTAAGTGTCTGTTTTTTCCAGCAAGCACTTCAGTCCTTGCTGGTGTAGATCAGTGGATTGAGCATGGGCCTGTGAAGCAAAGGGTCGCTGGTTCAATTCCCAGTCAGGGCACATGCCTGGGTTGCAGGCCAGGTCCCCAGTAGGGGACACATATGAGGTAACCACACATTTATGTTTCTCTCCCACTCTCTCTCCTTCCCCTCCCCTCTATCTAAAAATAAGTAAATAAAATATTTTTTAAAATGTTCAAAATACCTTTTCCAAAATAGCCACAAACTTGTCCTGCAGTTCCATGGTGTGCTCTTTCAATTCAATTACATTAGCCCCCTCCAAATGTCTCCCTTTGAAAGGTCAAAATCACTCATTAGAAAATAAACACAGTTCAGTCAAATACATTTGCCTAAAGCAAACTGGTAATGCAAAGAAATGGCCCCCACCTAGATAGAGGTTGCGTCCGATCCTGCCAATTTATTTTTTGACTTACAGAAAGTCTTTTTGCCCACCTGTGTGTCTCTGGGTGGGTACAGGTTGTGTGTGTGTGTGTGTGTGTGTGTGTGTGTGTGTGTGTGTAATCCATATAACAGGGACAGGGATCTGGGTGAGATGCTCTCTGTCATCTGTGATTCTGTATTCAAATGATTTGCATTTACAATTATTCTAATTATTCTACCTATTCCAAATTATGAGCAAGAGTCAAATATGATTACTGTTGATTAAAAAAATTGCCATGGGAGGCAATGAAATATAATGGTAAGAGATAAGTGAGAAATTAAGACATGTAAATATGACACCTAGTAGAAGACACTAGAAATATGTGAGACATTTCCGATGGCACAGTCATTGGGGTCTCAATGGACATTTAGTGAGTGGGTTCCAGGGAAGCAAAATGTCTTAAAATATGTAGAACAGGCCCACACATGAGGCTCTGCCTCACTAACAACTGTGAGCAACACTGAAGAATCTAGATTTCGGATCACGTGACTTCTCATTGGCAGTGTGACCTTCAATGACCTACATGGTTAAGTCATTTAATTCTGAGCCTGAAGCTCCTCAAAGGAGCTTGGAGCAAATCCTGGTTCTACGCTTACAAACTGCGGGCCCTTATGTGTTCAGCAATGGACTCCTCTTCAGTTTCCTTGCCCATAAAACTCAGACAAAAAAAAAGTTGTGGGTTTGGATGAGTAGTGACTCAGTGCAAGTTTGAGGCTTGCCACCGTTATTGTTGCTACAGAAGTAGTTCTTACCGGGTGCTTAAGGTTGCCACCACTCCAGGGCCTTCTTATTTTTAATTTAAAACAGGATATATTCATTGACTGACTAATGAGGCACAGTATACTCAGGTTTCCAGCTGTGTCCCAAAATTCAACTGTGGTGATTATAACATAATTAACAGTCTAGAGAATTAAATGGCAAAGCCCAGGTTCCAAACACCAGGTTAAATACCAAAACATCTACAGAAAAACAGAAACTCAGCCCCAGTTTCTTTATACATCCTCACATCCTCCTGATAAGACTTAATTTTAGGAAGATGATAAAAAACAAACCCAATTTGCAGAAATATATCCATATTAACAGGAAGTGTAAGTGCCCATGTACCAGGTAGGTTAACATGCATGGAGCTGGAAGAAAATGTCCCACGAACTGATGGCTCCCAAGTGCAGACAGAAAATAAAGCGACAACACAGCCCTTCGGCCACGGTGAGTGCAGATTTCTCGGAAGCTTAGCACTTCCCACTAACAGACCCGGGTGCATCCCCACATTCAAGGGTCACGCAGTTCTTCACCTGGGAAAGCAAACAGCCCCATGTTCATCAGGGTTAGCGTGCAGTCCGTGGATTTAAACAAGGTGCCAAGGGCTCTGAATCAGGGCTGTTCCGTAGCTATCAAGAGAGGGGCTTACTTAATGATTAAATTGTACCTGCCTGAAACAACATGTGGTTGAAATACCTTACTTTTAGGAGAAAATGGTTAAGTAGATGTGATATATTTAATTAGCACCTTTTCACAATTCCTGGCAGGATGGAAACTGCATTCACAAAGCTCAATTCTAAAAGGTGACTGGTTTTTCATTTGAATATATGCTCAAATTCTAGCTTCACAAAGCCTAAGAGTAAGCCTCCCAAGATTTTCCACGTACACATACTTCAAAGAGAAGTTCATCACAAGGGATGTACCAAAAGAATATATCTCTCAGAATTGTTTAAAGACATGTTCAAGTCTAAATGAGGGCTGGTAAATTCTGGTTCTTCCATATATTAGAATCATGTAGCTATTTTTTAAAAAAGATTTTATTTATGTATTTATCTTCAGAGGGAAGGAAAGAAGGAGAGAAATATCAATGTATGGTTGCTTCTTGTGAGTCCCCTGCTGGGAACTGGCCTGCAACCCAGGCATGTGCCCTGACTGGGAATCGAACTGCAATAGTGTGGTTCACAGGCCAGTCCGTGCTCAATCCACTGAGTTACTCCAGCCAGAGCCATGTAGCTATTTTTAAAAAAATGGGTTACCCGTATATGTACTGACGGGTAATCATCTCCAAGAAGTACTATACAAAGAAAAGAGCACAGCATGGAACAATGAGCGCATGTATACAGGATGTTTGTATTGGCACAGAACATGTTGGAAGAATACACAAGAAAACTGAAACTAACTCTGGGGATGGCGAGGGAGGGCTAGAAGGAAAAGAAGACTTTCACTCTCTATCTTTCTCTGTTGCTCACGGAATTTTAAAAACCTTGTGCCTATATTTTTAATTTAAAAAAGAAATCGCTTAACCTTCTTTAATAGAGTAAAAGGGCAGATGCTCCCTGGCTATCAGTTTTCCTTTCACACTGAGTCCAATGCATTGAATGAAAAGCACGACCGACGCAGGTAGCTTATTTGAAACAAAATGGAAAATCACAGTTCCTTGCTTCTCTACAAAACTGCGAACCACCTTCCCTAAATTTTAGAAGATGAAATACGTACTTCCCACGGCCTCCTGCAAAAACATTTGAAAAGTCTGTTTTTGTATTATCGTATAAATAATTCTTCAGTGGCTGTAAATTTCTTGCCGCCTTTATTGTCACACAGGCTGTGCCAAGCGCACAGTTTTGTATAAAGTCAACACCACAGAAAGCACTCCGCTGGCTGTCCGCTGTTCTTTATTCCTCAGCCAAATGCCTAGGGAACTGGCGGAACCTGCTCACGTCAATAAATATCAACGTACGGCATACTTCCTAAATAGAATCACACTGTGTACTCTGCTGCTACCTCCGCATTATGCGCAGCACCCCCACCACTACCAGCATCCGGAAAGCAACTAGCCTCCTTCCTGGGTGCACACAGTACGAGCCAATGCCTCCAACTGGCCCATACCTCCACAAAACTCAGGCCAGCTCGGCTGGTAGGGTACAACAGCTGTCAACTATCCCAAGAAGGAGCAAATGTGGCCAGAGCTACCCCGGGGCTCCTGAACCTCAGTTTAAAAGCAGTCAACCACCCCTGGACCTCCCTATACTGCATTTCTGATGATCACATGGCTTCGGAAGAATGAAAAAGCCCCTCCCTTCAAGCACTTAGGCCCGCCTACCAGTATAAGCTGTGACATTGAGCAGACCGCTTAGCCTCTCTGCTCCTAACTTCCTTCATCTGAAAAATGGCACTGGAATGCCACCCACCTATAGCTCACAGAGCTGAGCGAGGATGCAGCATGTAAAGCTTTGGGCACACGGGCAGCCCTCCACGCGTGTCGGCTAATACCAGTGCTATCATCTTGGGGCACCACCCAGCACCAGTCTCCTGTGTGGTCTTGCTAATTCCACTCCAGCTTCTAGTCACTGCTAAGACTGACCTTAGAAGTGGGGAGGGGGGAAATCACCCAGTTACTTCCACCCTTCTCTCCCCACTGAGAGGTGACAACAGCCCCCACTGTCGGTGGTTGGAATGAAGTCCGGAAGCATTGACACAAACCTTTCCAGGTCACACTTTAACCATCATTAACTAGGGAAACTCTGGCTTCACCCACACCTCCTGGCCCCTCAAACAGGGTAAAGACCTCTGTGCCAAATGCTCCCAATACTCTGCTGCACTTTTCACACAAAGAGAAAGATGCCTAATAGGGACCGTTCTGCTCTAGACTGTGGGGCCCCTTCACCTCTACACTGCTAGCTCCGCATGGTGATGGGGGTGACTCAAGTAGCTGTCGACCATCTGGGAAGGTCAGACCCATCTCTTCAAGTATTTCAACCCTTACAACCCATAGAGTGTTAAAGCTGGAAGACAGGACAACCCGGCTTCATTATTGTATCCCATTAAACTTTTCCGAACTGAACAGGGAAGCAAGGAGATTCTGTAAGATAAACCCAAAGGTCCCTGGGTATTAAATTCCACATCCTTCAGCTGACCAGTTCAAACCAGGTGATTCACCCACGCAGCATCTAACACCGGCTTAGCCGAAAAGCATGGCTCTCCACTACAGGTTTCATTTTAGAGACATCTTGTTTACCCCTTTGAATATGAGCCCCAACACATTTCTGAGCTTTGCATTTCCTCTCAGGCTAAGAAAGCTGCAGTTAAAACCCTGAGTGAAAGTATGCTGATGTCACCCTCCAGAGAATTCAATTTCTAAGAAAAGCCCATTTCATTTGCATAGGACAAGACCAGAATGAAGACTTCAAGCCAGTTGGGGGCTAGGGAAATAAAACTCAGCATCTCGATGAATTCCCCACCACCCTCAATTTCCCAAAGAATGCTGTTTGGGTGGGTTGGAATAAGTTACCTTGCAAAATATGTGATTGAGATAAAAATCCCCTTCATCCTTCAGAGGGAAGAGTTCACAGCCCACCATGTCAATCCTTATTTTTTTCCTTTTCTTAATTATTATTTTTAATTGTGGTAAAATACACTTAAAATTTACTACTGTGACCACTTTCAAGTACATAATTCAGCGGCACAGAGGACGTTCACACAGTCGTGCAGTCAGTACCACCCTCCATCTCCAGCGCTTTTTCACCCGCCCCACGTGCAACTAACCCTGAATTTCCTAAACAGTGACTCTCCATGCCCTGACCCAGTGCCTGGACACTGCCATTCTACCCTCTGTCTCTGCAGCTCCGACTACTCTAGGTACTCTATGTGAGTGGAACCATATGGTATTTGTACTTTTGTGACTGCTTTATTTAACTTAGCATAATGTCTTCAAGTTTAGCCATGTTGCAGCATTCATCAGAACTTCCTTCCTTTTCAAGGCTGGATAACAGCCGATTGTTTGCACACACCGCATCTTTTCTCTCCATTCATCCAACAGTGGACACTTGGGTTGCTCCTGCCTCCTAGGTACTGTGACTAATGCTGCTATGAAAGTGGATGAGCAAATATCTCTTCAAGACCCTGTTTTCAATTCTACTGGACACTCAGAAGTAGAATTGCTGGATCATATGGTAATTATACTTTTAATGTTTTGAGGGCCCCCTACACTGTTTTCCATAGCAACTGTAATATTTCACATTCCTACCAGTGCATAAAGGTTCCAGTTTATCCTTATCCTTGACAACCCTCATCATTTTCTGGGAGGTTTTCATAGTAGCCATTCTTATGGCAATCCTTCATCTGTTTTAACTTTAAAACTGGTTAATTGAATTTTGTCCCTCCCAAGCAGTTTGGCTAAGAACATTAGCGAATCTGGGTCTCCTAAGCATGCTGAATAATCACCTTCTGAGAGGTCATTTTAACAAGGCAGTTAAGCTAAAAAAAAAAAAACAAACCCAAAAATCAAAAACCTTTGGACACAAAACCATGTTGTATTCAAATCTGAAACCACCACTTCAGAGGCAAAGTACCCCTTCTCTAAACTTCAGTTTCCTCCTTTGTGAAACGAATTGTGAATACCCATTTCTTAAAGTCGTGGGAGAACTACACTGCAAAACTGTAAAAAGCACTTGGCATGGGCCTCTAAGGAGCACAAAAAGAATACCAGATGTTAAGGAGGAGAAAGGTTTCATTATTACTAGAATACCAGTAAAAGTAAGTCACAAAAAGATCTCATACATTTATTCAGATCATCTTATTTGATACAATTTACACACATACTCCTCAAACCTCAAAGTTGTCACTGTAGCCACGATAGCATTTTCTTATCTATAAACATATAAACATAAATATTCTCTAGAGTAGGCAGGCTGTCAGAAATAAAGCAGTGGTAACATAGTAAAAAAATGCACCCTTTTCACAAGAATTTGCACCTCTTTCCTGAAAGAGGTAACATGAATTTGTCATATATTTTATACTTAACCCAGTTATAGTGAAAGCTAATAGAGCACATCGTGAGACAGAATAGTTTTTCTATGTTCTGTTGGTTAATTAATTGAAGAGTTAATGACAAGGGGCTACCATTTTTTTTTAATCCTCACCTGAGGACACGCTTATTGATTTTAGAGAGCAGGGAAGAGAGGGAGAGGGAGAGAAACATTGACCCAATTAACCAATTTTGTATGCCCCAGTCAGGGAACCCGCAACCTAGGCAACCAAACCCACAACCTAGTCATGTGCCCTGACCAGGAATCGAACCTGCGACCTTTAGGTGCAAGGGACGACACTCTAACAAACTGAGCCACACTGGCCAGGGCCAAAAAGGGTTATCTTTGAAAGCATGGCATAGGCTAAATTCACATACTGTATTAAAAAAAAAAAGCTTAATTCACTGAAGTTTTTCTAGGGTATATTTTACTTTGCATATTTATCTGACTTCTCATTTAAATTCACAGAACCTGAGGGAAAAATTTAGAAATCATTTAAATCAAATTCCTACCAAATAAATGCTGTTAGTTTGTTCTCTTTCTATAAATTTACTAACAAATTAGATGTAAGAGGATGCATGCATACTTCAGATTTTAAGCAAATGAAAACGGATTTTAAAATAAGAATTAAATCAGAAGGGTGCTAATTTATCATCAAAATCCTTAAAGACCCTTGATGTATTTGTGTGTGCCAGGCATTTTTCTAAGCACTCCACATTTACTAACACTTTCAATCTCTATATAATGATTCTGATTCAGGTTCCATTACTACTACAGTGCATTTTAAATTACTCGTTAAAATTCTGACACATTATTTATATAATTCACTGAAAAACTATCATGTGAAATAACACTCTAAAACCTTAATTACGTTACTTGCTCCAGGTTTCTGGACAGTCTCCATCTCTCTGTCCCGGCTCACAAGAACTTACGTTAACTTTTCTCTCCCATCCATCCAAGGAAGTGGTTCGAAACATTGGGATACGCTGACAATGGCATTTGCTTAGATTTATTAGTTCACTTTTAACCAGGAAACTGTTCCAGCCACTGTTATGTTAAAATGCTTTCAAATTACTTTCTAATTTCAATGACTATGGTATTTGGACAGAAAATGTTTAAATCTTCCTTTGGTGATTGGAGACTTAGTGAGGGAATCAGCTGATCTGCCAAAGAACTCTTTAACCCGTCCCAGGAAGGCTCCCGGTCACATCAGGAGCATCTACCATCCTGGGTCTCAGGGATCCCAGGGGCCTGGCAGAAGGAACTGGGCTGAAATGGAACCGACTGCAAAACATGCCCTCTAAAAATAAATTCCTGAAATCAGCGTCCCCACTCTAGAAGAGAGAAAGGCCATCATTCTCCACAAAACCGTGCGTTTCGAGTACCCGGCACTTCCTTCTATTCCCGCCTCCCACTGTGATTGCACCTTAATTTGACCACCAAGAAGAAACACACAGAGAGGGATGTCAGTGCTAACAAACAGGAAACCTTGCAGTCACTGTTCTTACCTTTTCCTCCTCCACTGGCTTTTGAAATCCGAATCCTACCTACCTCTAGGGGCAACAGAGTAAATCCTACGTTCACATCCTTGGAACTAGGTCTGCTGTTCAGCTTCAAAATTATATAACTGCCAGAGTCTCTGACCTCAGCACTCCAACCTCTGAGAAAGCACCATGGCTGCCACACGGCTTTGGGAACAGAGCCCGGACCAGAAGCCAGGCCTCTCGATTCCAATTCCAGGGATCTCACCCCTGCCAATCTCTCACCTCCTGCAACACAGCTCAAGCCACCCAGACGTGTGGTTTGTGAATCTCGACAACGTAGCCAGAGAGCTAAACTATAAATAAGCATTCTCGCTTGGCTGTGATGTTTCCCTGGCCCCCTCTGCATATTTTAATTTCATCAGTCGTCTTTATGACCTTTACAGCAGTTTCTTTTTCCCTGGGATCCATCACACTGTTTTTTACTCTTACTTCTCCTTAGTGTCCTATTTAAACTGAAATGGTTCTTCAGCTTCTATGTCTCGTGCCGTCAATGTTTTTGAAGAAGGCATGCCAGTTGTTTCCGAGAATCTCCTTCAGTTTGGTTTCTCTTGTTTCTTCGCGATTAGACTCAGATGTCCCATTCTTGCCTGGGCATGACATCCAGAGGGACAGGGCAGCACTGTCCCTTACTGTAATGTCCATTTTGGTCCCTGGTTTAAGGTGTTGTCCAGGCTCTCCAATAAAGTGTTACTATTTTTCTCCTTTGTCATCAATTATTCAATTTGGGAGAACAAGTGACACACTTTGATTTCAGAAACTGACTCGTGCATTTGATCAGTTAATATCGAGGTCTGTCCAAAAACTATGCAGTCATGTACTATAAAAAAGAGGCCTTTATTGAAGAAGATACAAGATATAAGATACACTGTATGAGACCTGTCTGGAAAAAGCCCCGCCATTGTGAATATAATGAGAACAGTCTGAACAACATCATGTATAACCTGGCAGCCAAGGAGAGTGGACTGGGATGCACATGCCCGAACAATGACGACTTCACTGTACTAGTCAGTGGGGGTAGTAGCTGCTGTTGAGTGAGCATGTGTATTGTGTGGCCATCGAATTCAAAGTGACTGAGAGAGTAGAGCAACAAACTGCATCAAATTTTGCATTAGGTTGGGCATTCCTCCACAGAAACGACTGGCATGATTCCAAAGCCTTTCAATGATGATGCAGTACAATGAGTGCAGCACAAATAAAAGTGTGGCATAAACAGTTCAAAGGTGGTCAAGAGCCTGTTGAAAGTGATCCATGTTCTGGAAGGCCTGCAACAAGCAGAACACCTAAGAACGTTGAACTCATATATGCACTGCATCAACAAAGATCAGAGACTCACAATGAGAAAACTAGAAGCAGACCTGGGAATTCCAAAAACCACAGTGTCCAAGATTTTGATGCAGGATCTTGGCATGAAATGGATAGCGGCAAAATTCATCCCACAACTTCCCAGAGCAGAAGGAACATCATGCTACAGTTGCTAATGACTTGATTCAAACCGCTACCAATGAACCATAATTCCTCCAGAAGGTCATAACCAAAGATGATTCATGGGTGTGCAGCCGTGATCCAGAAACAAAGGCCCAGTTGTCCCAGTGGAAGTCACCTGGCTCTCCCTGTCTGAAGGAGGCACAGCAAAGTCGCAGCAAGATCAAGACCATGTTATCCACCAGGAGTGCACCCCTCCAGGCCAAATAACAAGGCGTACGACCTCAATGTTTTTCGTCAGTTGAGAAATGCAATATGAAAACGGCCGCAACTCTGGGCAACCGGTGATTGGCATCTTCATCACAACAATGTACCTGCTCACGCATCATGTTTTTGCAGGGTTTTTTTGGGAAACATCAAATCACCCAAATACCTGCAGAACAGATTTGGTCCCCTGCGACTTCTGGATTTTCCCAAAACTAAAATCACCTTCTAAAGGACAGAAATTTCAGACTATTGATGAGATTCAGAAAAATACAATGGGACAGCTGATGGCGATTCCAACAAAAGATTTTGCAGAGTGTTTTAAACAGTGGAAGAGATGCTGGGAGAACTATGTGAGGTCCCAAGGCACCTACATTGAAGGCGACTGAGGCGTCATTGTCCTATGTAGAATGTTTCTTGTATCTTCTTCAATAAATGTCTCCATTTTCCATAGTGCACAGCTGGATACTTTCTGGACAGACCTCACATCTTTGCTGAGCACCTGTTACTTGCTGGGCATTTGGTGGCACTGGAGATACCACAGAGGGAGACAGGCATACCCCTGTTTTCAGGGAGTTTGCATTTTAGTTAAGAAAGCAGACAATGAACAAGTACATAAATAAAGCAACTCTGGTGACAAGTGCTTCTAGGGAAATAAAGCACAAAACAGGCACATTGAGGGATGAGTGAGGAGAAGTCGGACTGGCAAATGCTGTTGTGGCCTTCAGTCCCTTCCCAAAACAGTGTAGAAGAGGTCTTCCTGGGGCAGAAATGGTGTCCCTTCCTGCTTAAAATCCAAGAGTAAGTAAGAACTTCTCCGCATGGAGTGTCCTGGCCTTGTCACATTCATCTTCGGTCATTCTCTCTTGCAGTTTATGTTCCTACAATAACACCTATGCTTCCTGCAAATGGGCCCTGCCGTGGCCCCCCATTCAGAAGCCCAATGAGAGGGCCTCTGCTTCCTCGTCCATTCACAGCCCCTCCCTCGGGACTCTCCCTCAATGCTGAGACCTGGCCAGAGGGAGGTCCCCAAATTCTATCGCCCTAACACAAATGAAAACAGAGTTCTAAATTATTTGAAAATTGCAACAGCAACTATTTTCAGTTGCTTGTTTTATACATAATTGTACACAAAATATTATATCACATACAAAACTACTTCATTACATCTTTAATTATCCTAGGCAGAGCATTTAATGAAACATGTTTGATTTTTCCCTTTTTGCTGTGTTAAGAAAACTAATTTGCAGAGATAATTCCACATGATTCACACAGAGACTAAGAAAAATTAGCAAGAGTTTCTTGAGCTAAAACAGCCTGTAAATAAACATCATGAATACGTGAACACCCACAGGCAAGCAGTACAGAATTCCACCTACATAAATGGACTGAGTCACGCTTCAACTCAACTCAACAAGTCGTTTTGAAATTTCTACAATGTGCTTTGTCCTATGTTTGGTGTAGCAGGAGTTCAGAAAAAAGTATAAGGTAACAACTCCACTTTTTTAAAGTTGCATAATATGGTGCAATATTAAAATATATCATATCATTAAAACCCTAATAAAATATCTTAGGACTACTTTTTAGATAATAAGACATAATTACATAAACAATTGCAATTTTAAGTATGGGTATTTAACAAAATTAAAATCACACACGTTGCTTACTGTCTGTTTTTGTGGTGTGCACACTGGCTGGAAGGTGAAGAAGGGCCTAGGGCTTTTAGTTCCTTTGGACAGAGGCCTTCCTTTGTGGACAGACTCTGTCCTCACCATGTACTGTATTTGCAGCTTAGAAATGCCTGCCAGGGGCCTTGCCTCCTCCTTGTCCACAGGACCCAAGTGCCCAGGTCTCTGGCTGTTCTTCCACAAACTCCCTCCTCTCCCAGAGGCCACTCCCCTGACAAGATACTATCTGTGCCCCTGGCTGAGTGAGTGGATCAGAACCATGTACCTGGGTAATCATCTCTACTGACTGTAAAAAGATGACTCTTAAATTTCCACCTTCAGCCTCTCCCCACACAAAGATAATTTACAAATGAGGAAAGCAAAAAAAAAAAAAAAAGAGAGAGAGAGAGAGAGAGAGAAAGCAAAAAGAAAAGCCAGAATAGCAGGAGCAGTCGGGAAAGGAAGCAGCAGGGCAGGCCCAGGCTCACCCCATAACTGAACTCCTGAGGCTCAGTCCACTCAGGGCTGAACTCCCTCTGTCTTCCCACCTGAGAGACACAAGCAAACTCACCAGCACCCCAGCCCTGCCGCTGGCCTTTCCCATCTGGAAGGTTCAGTCCCTTAGGTGACCCGACAGAGGAATAATTATCTGTCCATATTTCACAGTGTTTTCCCAATCAGTTGTTTTTAAATTCACTAAAATAGTAGAATTCTGCCATCTAATGCTGTGCAGACACAAAGTTTTGTCACATGAAAATATTACAGCAAGAGAAAAAAAGAATAAGAAATACCTTCCCATTTAATCTCTAGATTCTTAACTTTTTTCTTTATTTTAATTATATTTTATTGATTATGCTATTACAGTTGTCCTGATAGTTCCCCCGCTGCCCTCCTCCACCCAGCAAACCCCTCTCCCCCAGGCAGTCTCCACACCATGTGTCTACGGGTCATGTGTATAAGCTCCTTGGCTACTCCATTTCCTACACTGTACTGTACATCCTCATGGCTATTCAGTAACTGCCTACTTGTACTTCCTAATCCCCTTACCTCCTCACCCATATGTATTTATTGCCATTTTATTGCTCATAGTTTTGATCTTCTTTTTCTTAAATAAGTCCCTTTAACATTTCATGTAATAATGGCTTGGTGATGATGAACTCCTTTAGTTTTTTTCTTATCTGGGAAGCTCTTTATCTGTCCTTCAATTCTAAAGAATAGCTTTGCTGGGTGGAGCAATCTCGGCTGTAGGTCCCTGTTTTTCATGATTTAAAATACTTCTTATCAAACATTTCTAGGCTGCAAAGCTTCTTTTGAGAAAGCAGCTGGCAGTCTTATGGTAACTCCCTTGTAGGTAACTAATAACTTCTTTTCTTTGGATTTTTTAAGAGTCTCTCTTCATCTTTAACCTTTGGCATTTTAATTATGATGTATCTTGAAATGGGCCTCTTTGAATCCATCTTGTTTGGGATTCTCTGTGCTTTCCGGACTTGCATGTCTATTTCCTTCACCAAATCAGGGAAGTTTTCTTTCAACATATTTTTCAAATAGATTTCCAATTTCTTGCTCTTTCTCTTCTGCTTCTGACACCCCTATGATGTGAATGTTGAAATGCTTAAAATTGTCCCAGAGGCTATTTATACTAATTATCCTCATTTGGGGGGATTCTTTTTTCTTGATGTTATTTCGATTGGTTGTTTTTTGTTTCCTACGTTCCAAATCATTGATTTGATACTTGGCTTCACCTACTCTAGCACCAGGGTAGCAGCTTGAAAGGCACCAGTGGCATACAGGGAGGAAATGAAGTGCCTGGCACCATGGCAGGAGTGAGGGGACAGCTTTCTCCCAGACAGAAAGGCAGGCAGAAGCCATTGTCTCTTTTCTGAGCCCTCCCACCACAGAGCCACAGAGCCGGCATGCTGCTGCCATATCTGAAACTCCATCAACCTGGCTAACACTGTTTGTCCCATCCTAGAGATCTCCTGAGACTCCACCCCATCCAACTTACAGGACTACCCAAACTGTTAAGCAGAATGGCTGGTCTTGGCTCATGCTTCACAACTTCCTAAATCCTTTCAAACAAACAACAGCTGGCCTGAGCAAGCCCCCAGCTCCCAGCCTCCACTTGATAAGTGTTTGGAACTAACAGCAGATAGCCTAGATTTATAGCTTGGCTTTATGTGAGAATCTCCAAGCCTAGTGCAAGTAGCAGCCATCTCAGATTGCTTTATAGCTCATGCAGGGTGGCCCCGGCAGAACATAGGTGGGGGCTGACCTTGGCCTGTACCACCCAGAAAACTGCAGAGCCTGCACACGCAGTGGACAGCTACAGACCAAATCAGAGCACCACCACCCTGCCTCCACACAGTTGATCCCCCACAGAAGGCACAGTTTGGTGGTCAGTGGTCATAACCAGTCCTTGCTGCTGACTGGTCTGGGTAAATCCCTCCCACTGACCTGCCCAAAGCAATCAAGGGTCAACTACAAGAGCAAGGTATACTCAGCCCATACAAGGGTCGTGCCCCAGTACCCAACTTGGGTGATAGCGGAGGCTGTGCCACTGGACCCTACAGGACACCTGCTACATTAGAGTCTGCTACCAAGACAGGGAATCACAGCATAGACACACAGAAACAAACACACAGCATCTAATACATAGAAACACACACAGGGAGGCTGCCAAAATGAGGAGACAACGAAACATGGCCCAAATGAAAGAACAGAACAAAACTCCAGAAAAAGAATTAAATGAAACGGAGATAAGCAATCTATCAGATGCAAAGTTCAAAACAATGGTTGTAAGGATGCTCAAGGAACTGAGTGAGGACCTCAATAGTATAAAATATCCAGTCAGAAACTATGGATTCTTACCTTTAAATGTAAGAATTTAAATAGGCATAGACCTCATAGGCTTTTTCTAAGGAGGTAAAAATTATGCAAATTTATAAACACACGTCAACTTTTCCATTTTTTTAAAAGTTGCTAAAAGTGGATTGATTTGTCATGTGTCAGAAAATGAACTTATCATCCAAATAAGATTGTTAGCACAAACCCATTTTTCTTCCACGTAACAGTAAAGGCTAACCTGAAATAAAATAAGTAAAATATCAAAACAAAACCATGACCAATAAAAAAATGGATGCTAGTGAAAACTCTTTAAATTTCCACGGAATCATGTGAGAGAACCACCACCAGCAGCCCCACCCTGCGTGCGGGGAGCACCACTGCCTCACTGAAAATGAGAACCCTAAACTCCTTCTGGGGGTTCGAACTCCATCCGGAACGTCTGCAGAAAGCTCAGCCCAAGTAAAAGTTCTCGATGCTCATGTCTCTGTCACTGACAGGACAATGATTAGTTGCTGCCTGGGCCAGAGGGGGGAAATGAACTAGCAGGCTCATGTGACAACAACAAAACGCTGTTTTTCCAGAACAGTTGATTAAGAACACGCTGTCCTAAGTGCAGTCAAGTGAAACATTCCTTCCTGGTTCCCAGCTCTCAGAGGAGGAAAGAACAGCTCTGCAGGCTCAGCCTCCAGTGAACAAACCTGGGGGTTGCTCACAGGCCCAGGCCCTGCTTTTCACACAGAGACTAAATGTGACCCTCTGACAGCCCACAGTCACTGTCCCTCTGACAGCCTGGCCTGACAGGGGCCTCAGACACTTGGAGGATGGGGGTTGTCAAGATATGTTGACTTTGTCAAAGCATGGATTTCACGGAGAAGGTTATAAAGGTTGTAAATGTTTTGTAAAGAGAAAGAAAGCAAGCCAAGAAAGCTGAGTGACTTAAACCAAACGCTTTGCTATTTTGTAGCTACACATCATTTCCTGTTCCTGGGAACCCAAAGGCAAATTATATGTGCTCTGATTAGACAGAAGATTCTGAATCAGGTGGCCTATATAAACAGGGACCATATTTCCTGTCTGAAAACTGGGATGTAATCTGGCAAGTATGAACACACATCTGGAATCCACCGGGCAGAATATCTGGAACCAAGGACAGGCTCACAAAATCTAAGGTGTGTCATCGTCACCCTACCTACGCGACTGAGATTCCCACGACCCGCCTATGGAAATCCGACTCAGCAAATCTGGGTGGTGCCTGAGAATCTACCTTTTAACGAACACCCCCAGGACAGTCTTATGCTCAGGCAAGTTCAGGGAAGGTTGGATTGGATCAATCACACTCTCCAGCCCGTTGTTCTCTTTAAGATACCTCTAAATCCCACTCAGTAATTGCATCAATTAGGTTAGCTCTTAAATGTTAACAATCGTGCATATTTGTTTTCTCCTAACCCCTCGAAAAGTAATACAATTTTGGTAACGCCCATTTAAAGAAAGAGGTTAAGTAACTTGTGCAAGGTTACACAACTAGTAAGTGGTGGTGACTGGAACAGAGGTGACTCCAACAGTTGTGTTTGTGATCATTATACATACAGTTTCCTTTTGCACAGAGACCCGGTTCATTTTTTCCCAACTGATGGCAATAGATTTGTTCTCAACAGTTAGTAAGTTTAGGAACACATCTGAATTATTAATCCTTTCAAATCACTGTCTATGCAGAGACCCAAAGGTCCAACAATATCTCTAACACAGGCTTGTATCCAGTGCTGCCCTTGAATTTCTGCTTTGAAGCAGTTGTGACCATAGGCTCCATACCTTTCCCCAGAAAGTGAAAAAGAGGGCATTAAAAAAATCAACGGCCCCTCCCAGAAAAACATGTAGCTTAGAGGAATTACAATGTGCTATGATTTAGCCCCCAAATCTGAACAATATAACAGGTGGATATCTATATTTTTATACTGATTTATAAAAAATGTGATATTCAAACATTCTCACAGCTGCTCTTTTCCACCTCGTGTAACATTGGGTTTTAAAAAAAAGGAAAATAAAAACTTTTCCATTCATCCTGCCTGCATTTCTTTAAAAAGACTTGAGGTCTCAAACGAACAACACCCCTACGCCCCACCTCTTCTAGCCTCACCTGAAAAGTCAATCATGTTAGAAAAGCACCCAAAAAAAGAACCGAAATCACACTCCTGATTCATTCAATGAGTATTTATTGAGGGCCTACATACCAGCCACTCTCTTAGGTGCTACCAATACCTTGGGAAGGGAAATAAAACCCTTGCCCCCAAGGAGTTCGCATTCTCTTAAAAGGACACACACTCGAAACCAACAAAAAAATCATATGGTGGTTGGTGCCGTAAAGTAAAACGGAAAGGAGGGGGCAGGACTGATGTAACTGAGGTAGACCCAAAGGTCTCCCTAGTGAGTGGCCATCTGCGTAGAGGCCTGAAGGAGACAGGGAGTAAGCCACACAGTGCGTAGGGGGAGCACGTCCCCAAAGAGGAGGGACAGTGCCCAGCAGACACTCCCCCATCCCACCCGAACCACAATCCCCAACAAATCACCTAGCAGCCCAGACGGTGCCACGCTTCTCCCTACAGCTCAGGACTGGGACTGAGAAATCTCTCCTGTAGCCTGTACCTCCTAAGTATCCATCTCCACTCCCCACCTGGGCGGCATAAGGCCATCACAAACCTGGACGACCACAGAAGCCTCTGAACTGGTCTCCCCATGTCCTTTATGCTCCCCCTCCCCAAAGCTACTCTCCACTAAGAAGCTAGAGTGACCTTTTAAAATCACATGTATAATCCTATCACGGCTTTTCCCTAAATAGCTCAATACTTCCCTCTGCTCTTTGGAATAAGATTTGGATCCTAGATGCACAGGCCGTCAGCCCTTTCCCACCTCTCTAAGTCTTTCAGCAGACCCTGCATCCCCAAAGCTCACTAGCCTCAAAGCTACCTTGGCCTTCTTTCATCTTATCTGATGGGCCCAGCTCCTTTCTGCCAGGGCCTTCTGCCTGGAGAAGCACCTTCCCCATCCGCCCTGGCAGCTCTTCCTCTCCTCCATCTCACCTCAAACTAAATGTCACCCGAGGGTGACTGTCCCAATCTCCCCATCACATGCAATCCCACACCGAGCACTTACTACACACTGGACTTCCCAAGCCCCGTCACCGCCATAATGAAATCATCACTTCTGCAGCTGGACGTCTGCCCTGCCTCCCTTTTCACGCTTCCCTGTCTTCTCTCCAGGAGGAAATATAGCTGCGTTTTTCCACTGCACTGTGTATGCCTCACAAATTTCTTCTGTAATAACAAAAGTTAGGAGCTATGAAAAAGCTATGTCGAAGTAATTAAGTCCCAAACTGAGAAATTCGAAGTTGGGCCATTTGGACCATGGTGTTGGTCTCATTCACTGTGACAGAACCCTTGTCTGTGGGGCAGCAAGCAGAGCTGCCCACTCCTGAGACCCCATAGGCCAGCCACGGCCACTCCTCTGGAAGCAAACTCACGTGACGTGAAGGGAGAGAAGGCGGAGGAGGAAAGGATGTCCTGCTGGCCCATGGGTGGCAGAATTTTTTTAAATTAGAGCAAATGAGATCCACTCACTCTGTGACAGGAAGTAAAAGGACAGAGCTGCCAGACCCTCACACATCACGCAGTTTACCTACTCCTGGGGTTCCCCACGAGCTGTACGCTCACACATTACCTCACTTACCTGAACTGAATCTTCACAACCACACTGTGATCCAAGTGACCTGATCCCTACCTGATCAAGGAGGTGAAGCAGAAACCACTTGCTCACGCTCAGAGAGCTGGTAAGTGCTGTGGCCCAGGAATCAGCAGCAGCCCTGCCAGGCTCCAAAACCTCTGCCGAGTGTGTCTGTTATGACCCAGTGTTCTAGCACCAGAAGTACCAGTACCCAAAGTGCTGGTACCAGGTGCACAGTCCCAGCTTCCTGGATCAAAGGCCCGGAGAGGGAAAGTAACTGGAACAAGAGCACACGGCCTGTCGGTGGCTAGGCCCAGCCAACAGGCCCATCCTTGTCAGACTGTGCTTCTGACAGATAGCACCTCCCCTCACACAAAGTCCCGCAGACGCACAGAATACATGCCCCATGTAAAGATTTCCTAAGGAGCATGGCAATGTTATGAAAATCCTAAAGTACCCTTCAGAGTTGAGCAAAAGCAAAACAGAAGGACTTTATCACACTCCTTTCTTGCAGCTGCCACTGGTCTGAATTCACACAAGCAGCTCCTTGTCCCTGCACTTCCATGTAGCTCTTCTCTAAGTGACAGAAGGCCAGGAACATCGAGGCCCTGGGTCCGGGCCAACCGGAGCCGAGCTAAACAGGCTGGAAAGCAGGAAGCTCCGATACTCCTTCAGCTAACACTGCTGTTCTGAAGTAGCAACAAACACAGTTTTACACGCGCAATCACACTTGTTTCTGTATAAGAGTGAGCAGAATGAGGCCTGAGCATTTGGATGCACCCCTACACCCTCATTTTTATGATCCCTGTGGCAAACCTTATCACCTGCACGTCAGTCAATTTACTATGGAATCAAACCACCTTTCCCTCCTCCCAAATTAGCCAACTAACATACCACTTATGGCCACCACTGGGCCTGCCAGGCGCGGTATGCTTGGTGCTTGGAAGCTCTTTCAGAGAAGTAGCCCTAAATGGCCTCATGCTATCCTCAGGAGCTTCAAAACCCAATACACTAACACCCCAGAGTAGCAACTCCACGAGAATTTCTGTTCTAACCTCGGCTCCCCTGGTTGCAGTAAGCCCCGGCTCAGCCTGAGAAGGAGGAATCCCGCTTCATCCTACACAGAAGACCCCATGAGGGACGACTCGGAGAGGGTGCGCTCACCCCGACTCTCACTAGCCTCAGCCACGCAGCCAGAGCCACTGGTCACCTCAGGCTTTAGGCAGCGCACGGGTTCCCTAAGGGTGCTACATGACAGCAAAGCTTTATCTAAAATGTAGTCACTCATTCTGTGCATTTTTAAAGTAAAAAAAAAAAATCAAAAGAGGATGCACATGAGAGCACCACAAACATTTAAAGAGCTAAACAATCTAAGAATATTAATGATGCACTATTTTGCTGACCACACTTGAGGATTGAGAGGCAGAGGTGTACCTTTAAGGAGTCCCCACTGTCCTTGAGGTGGGCAGCACGATGTAGTGGAATCCTAGTGCCCTGACCCGGGGCACGACTCGAGCCTCTACTCGAGGCAAAGCTCACTTTCCTTGCCAATAAAATGGGATTAACAACATCTCTCTTGGTATCAAAATAAAATATCACGCGAGAAGAAGTAAGTCATTCTCTAACATAGTGACTCATACATATTAAGCCATACATTAATGCTTACTTCCATCTTCAATGCTTTTAAATCATTTCCTTTCATTAGTACCAAGCATTTCTTTTCTCTCCTCTTTTGTTAATTTCTCAAATCCCTTTGTCAACATGAGCATCCCACATATACTCATATTCCAGCAATTCAGTGTGTTTTCCCTAAGGACAAGTGTAGAAAAGACAGCAACACATATGTCCAATGGTGATCAGTACAGCATGGCTTGTGCCCTTCACCAAATATAACACCTGCTCACTAGAATTCTACCATTACAGTGCCGAAAATCAAAGAGGTGCTGATGCAAGGAAGAGGCTTTAAGATATAACTTTACATAGTGTGAGCAAACATGAATATAAATGTAAAAATCTTTAAGTATAAATTAAAAAAAATATATATATATATAACATATAATATATAAAAGCTTTGGTGCCCAAATTGTTTACCAGTGGGGAGAAAAAAAGGAATAGGGATGGTAGGAGGTGGTAGGCAAAATAATGGCCCCATGTCCACACCCTAACCCCCCAGAGCATGTGAATACATTATCTTACATGGCCAAAAGGGCTTTGAAGATGTGATTAAATTAAGAGTATTGAAGATATTATATATATATATATGTATATATATATATATATATATATATATAGAGAGAGAGAGAGAGAGAGAAAGAGAGAGAGAAAGGAGAGAGAGACATATGAATACTACTCAGAATAAAAAGAATGAAATCTTGGCATTTGAGACAATATGGATGGATCTGTAGGGCATTATGCTAAGTGAAATAAGTTAGGCAGAGAAAGACAAATACCATATGGTTTCACTTATATGTGGAATCTAAAAAAACAAAACAAACAAACAAATTCAAACACAAACAGACTCATACAAACAGAGACTAAAGCAAGGGGATGGTTACCGGGAGTAGACAGATAGGAGAAAAGGAGAAGAGGACTATAATGATACTGTGATAAGTTTACACAGCAACCAGTGATTACTAGAATTAGTGGGGTGGTCACATTGTAAATAAACTTGTAAATAAACTTGTCAAATCACTATATTGTACACCAGAAACTAACAAAGCCAATATAAGATTGTATACCAACTACACTTAAATTTTTAAAAATTTAAGTAAATTAATTCAAGATACCAAGATGGGAAGAGTATCCAGACGGCCTGATCTAATCATACAGATCCCTAAAATCAGAGAACCTTTCCTGGATTTGACTACAGAAGAACAGCCAGAGAGAAGATGGAGGGAGAATCCATGAGCCAACAAATACTACAAGAATGAAAAGGCCAAAAGCCTCAGACTCATTGATTTTTTTTGGGGGGGGGGAGGAGAGAAAGGAACAGGGAGAGAGAAATATTGATTTGTTGTTGTTGTTCCATTTACTTACGCATTCATTGGTTGATTCTTGTATGTGCACTGACCGGGGATCATACCTACAACCTTGGCATATTGGGACCATGCTCTAAGCAACTGAGCTGCCCAGCCAGGGCTCAGACTCATTGATTTTTATCCCAGGGTGACCTGTGTTGGGTTCTGATCTACAGAATCGTAAGATAAATTTTTGTTGTTTTACAACACTAACATCATGGGAATTAAAGCGACAGAAACTAATACAGAAGTGGAAACGGGGTAATTACTTACAATTGTATATCTTTCCAGATAGTCTGAATATCTATATGTATATTGCTTTTATTTTACCTCTTATTCAGCAGGGGAAGAAGGGAAGAAATTCTTTGCCCAGTTTCTATGTCATGACTCCTGACTACAAAAGCTTTCACACAGCACTCGGCTCCTTCTGCCTAGAAAGCCCAGGCTTCCTCTCTTCCACAGAAAACAAAATCCTACTTACACATAGAGGTCCAATTCGAGTGTCACCTCCTAAGTATGGGCTTCCTCCTGAGGGGTCTCCCTGTAGCTGAACTGAGGGGAGCTGCGCATAGCTGGGTCCACCTGCTGTATGGTGAACTCCTTCAAAACAGGGCTTGAGGCTCATTTGCCTGTGCAAACCCAACACCTCATAATAGGCATGGCATGTGGTTAATAATTGGTAAGTGTTTGCTCAACTGAAGTGACTACTGGATGGCATTAAGTCCAAACCAATCTAGTAAATCCCGGTTTTAAGTTAACCAGTCTTAACAGGAGTCTTCTGTTGGGAAAAGACTGTTATCTTACATGCATTATCCATCTTTTCCATAAAGGTAGAAGTTATATATAACCTTCAACCCCACAAATCAGCCAAGAGTTCAGAGTTTAAAACTTCTTTCAAAATCAAATTTTGACTTTGATTTATGAAGAATATTGATTATCAAAGAACAATGACTTCTTGAGCACTCTGGGACTTTATATTTCCAATCTGAATCTTCCAATTCCTGCTACAAACAGTTGTTAGTTATCTTTAAATTATACTACTTGCTGTAGTGCTGAAATCAGCCCTCCTTCCTCCTAGCAAATCAAACATGCTGGTTTCCCAGTAAGACATTTTACAAACCATGGGGTGGGGGTTGGGGGGTTGGTTGTTACGGCTGAGATTTAAAGCAATCCAAAAACTCAAGTTAGTTCTATTAGTGACTCATTCAATGGCAAAGGAGCAGAAGTGGTATTACAGAGCAATATCTGATTAAATGTTCATATGCTAAAGACTATGTCCATAAAGCTAGACCCAGAAGCTTTTGTTTTATTCTCCCAGCAGAATTCTGTTTAACAAGTGTTTGAGCACCCAGCTCCACGGTAATAGTTACTTCCCTTGCTCCTTTAGAGGCCAAAGAACCAGAAAGGCTACATTCATGTCTAAATAAGACATCTTGTACAACTAAAGACCTCACAAATCCTTATCCAATCATAGTCAAGTGGCGGACACTGAATTCTTTATGGGTGTTTAAGACAGAGTCTACTGTTGTTTTGTTTTGTTTATTTTTTTGTGATGGTGGTGGTATTGTTTTCATGTTAAAGTCAGATTTATTGGGGTACAATTTAAATTCAGTAATCCATTCTTTTTAATGTACAGTTCTATGAATTTTGACCAAAACATAGTCACGTAATCAACTATACCGTAAAGATGCAGAATATTTTGTTCAATCCAAAAGTTCTTCATGCCAGTGTAAGCTGACCCTCTCCATCACCCCAGCCAACCACTGATCTGTTTCCTGACCCTATCCTTCGACCTGCTCCCAAATGCCACATCCATGAAACTGCACACAGAAACTGAGTACCCTTTTGAATCACACAGGATATATTTTTTTGAATTTGGCTTCTTTCATATAACCTAATGCATTTGGGATTCATCCAAATAGCTGTGTTTGTCCTTTATTATTGCTGAGTAATATTTCATTGATAGATATATTAGTTTGTTTATCCATTCACTTGCTGAAGGACATTTGAGTTTTTTCCAGTTGTGGGTGGTTATGATTAAAGTCGTTAGAAATATTAGCCTAGAGATTTTTGTGTGAACAGAGGTTTTCATATCTCTTGGGTGAGTAAATGCCTAGCTATAAAACTACTGGCTTGCATGGTAAGTGCATGTTTAACCTTGTAGGAAACTACCTGTTTCCCAAAGTGCATGTACCCTTTTACTTCCCTACCAGCAATGCAAGAGAGCTCTAGTTGTTCCACAGCTTTGCCAGGACTTGCTACCACCCATTTTTGCTTCATTTGCCTGTTTTTCAGTTATCTAATAGATATGTAGTAGTACCTCATTGTGTTTCTCTTTTAGCCTCTGATTTTGAAATAATTTTAGACTCACAGAGAAGTTATGAAATAGTAGAAAGCTCCTGTGCATCCTTTCCCCAGGTTCCCCCTTTGTCTTACACAACAATGCAACTACCAAAAGCAGGTACTTCACACTGTACAACACTATTAACGCAGACCTTGTTCATATTTCACTAGTTTTCACATGTACTCTCATCTGTTAACACACAGTTCTATAAAATGTTGTCATACATACAGATTCACACAAACACTACCACAATTAAGATACAGATCTCTTTGGTGAAAGCACATTATATTTTGAGAAGACCTTTTTGGTTTTGCAAATCTCATCAGCTGATAGGTATCTGGTAAATGATGACTATCTTCTTCCTTTTCCTTTGAACAAAGTAAAAGTCAGTTATCTCTTCTCACGCTGCTATACACAAACCACTGTTGACAGAGAAGTTCACTTTTCAGAATGGGTTTCTGTCCTACTCATTCTTTCTGTATTATATGCCAAGCCCAATTGTAGTGTGGATGAAATAGCCGCCATGGGAGTTCCCGCCTTTACAATAATTTAGCTGGAGAGATATTCACATACACACACAACTACAACTTATGATAAGTACTACTCATGCATGAAAAGTCAAAGGTGCGATGAAAGAGTAAACACTACCATTCTAGATTGGGAGGCCCTTGAAACGAAGCCTCATCCTCAGACTTAGTATTTGGGGCCTTCCCACAGGAACAAGGTGTCTCAGTATTTCAGACACTGAGCATTCGGCAAAAACTGAGCTGGGCGAAACCCGAGTTCAAAAAAGGAAGCTTTTGCAACAGTTGCTGAGGGAGTCAGCTAAGAAATCAGTTAAAAATGAGAGACAAAAAAACTTCCAGAAAACAGCTAGTTTGTCGTACATGCTTCTGCCTCTTTCCAGAGAGACACTAATCTTTCCTAAACTGTAATGAAAACTTCCCAAACACTCCGGCAGGGAGCACTGACCTATGTGAAGGCCAGCGAGGACTGGCCACACCCCTGAAAGGCCTCCTGAGCTAGCTCCTAGGGAAGCCTCCCAGGCTAGCTGATGACAAACAATAGTAAGAAGAAGATGCTACTCTTAAAAGGGCAAAGGACTCCTGGGCATGGACAACAGTGTGGTGATTGTGGGGGTGAGTATAAAGGGATAAATGGTACTGGAACAAATACAATATACATTTTTTAAGAACAGTTAAAAATAAAGATAAAAAAACAAAAATTAATCTTATTCTCAAAAATTAAAAAAAGATGCTGCCCATGACCCTGCACTAGCTGAGCCTCCACAGGTAGAACTTGTTCACATTTAGTGACTAGTAAACGTAGAAACTCCCAAATTAAAACAGTTTTGTAATCTTAAAACAATTGCTTCACAATTAAAGTATCAGGAAATTATTCCTCCCATATTTCCCAAACCACTAGCTGTTGCAATACATTACCACATGGCTTTTCACTAAGATCTTCTCTTAACTGGTACCGTGGCCTTTGTCACCTGCATCAGACCAGGGTCATAACTTACATGGAAGTCAATTTGCTAAAAAGAAGAAAAGAGGACACCATAGCCAGCCACTGAGCACGACATCTACCCCACTGCAACAGACAGCAAATTTCAGGGCCAGCCAGCCCGAGGAGCCACCAGGGATGATCTGAAATACGTTAAAATGCTAAGAGGGACAATCTTTCAAGAGTTTCACTTACAAATTTTTCTATTATGCCCATATACGGCTAATAAATGCTACTATTTTCATGCTAAGTTGCTAAAAATACAGATGCAAGGTGCTAATAAGTAGGGTCAGTTTCCCAGACCCACAACTTCATTACATAAATTACTTCCACTCTTTGGTTAAAGTTATTCCTAGGTATTTTTTTCTTTTTGATGCAATTATAAATGGGATTGTTTTCTTAATTTATCTTTCTGGTAGTTCATTATTAATGTACAGAAATGCAACAAGTTTCTGTATATTAATTTTGCATCCAGCAATTTTACTGAATTCATTTATTAGTTCTTATGATGTTTTGCTGGAATCTTTATCAATTTCTATATATAGTATGTCATCTGCAAAAAGTGACAGTTTTACTTCTTCCTTTCCAATTTGGATGCCTTTTATTTCTTTGTCTTGTCTGATTACTAGGACTAGGACTTCCAATAGTATACAGAGTAAGAGTGGCAAGAGTGGTAACAGAAGGCATCTTTGTCTTCTTCCTGATCTTAGGGGAAGAGATTTTGGCTTCTCACCATGGAGTATTATGTTAGTTTTGGCTTTGTCGTATATGGCCTTTATTATGTTAAATATGTTCCCTCTTTACCCACTCTGTTGAGTGTTTTTATCATAAAAGGATGTTGAATTTGTCAAATGCTTTTTCTACATCTATTGAGATGATCATGTAATTTTTACCCTTCAATTTGTTCATGTGGTTTATCACAATGATTTGTGGATATTGAACTATTCTTACATCCCTGAAATACATTCCACATGATCAGAGTGTATAATCTTTTCAATACATTGTTGAATTCAATTCACTAACACTTTGTTGAGAATTTTGCATCTATGTTCATCAGGGACACTGGTCTGTAATTTTCTTTCTTCGTAGTGTCTTTGGTTTTTGGTATTAGGGTAATGCAGGCCTCACATGCTGAGTTTGAAAGTATTTCTTCCTCTCCAATATTTTTAAGACTAGGTATTAATTCTTCTTTAAATGTTTGGTAAAATTCACCTACAAAGCCAACCACTCCTGCACTTTTGTTTGTTAGAAGTTTATTTGATTAATGAGTCAATTTTTCACTACGAGTAATTGGACTGTTCAAATTTTCCGTTTCTTCCTGGTTCAGTCTTGAAAGGCTGTATATTTCAAGAAATTTATCCATTTCTCTTGTTTTTTCAATTTGCCGGTGCTCTATGTGCACTTGAAAAGAATGTGCATTCTGTACTTTTTGGATGGATGTTTCATATATATATATATTTAACTTCAGCTGACATAAGTGTCATTCAAGGCCAATGTTTACTTATTGATTTTCTGTCTGGATGATATATCTATTGATGTAAGTGGGGTATTCAAGTCCCTTACTATTATTGTATAACTGTCAATTTCTCCCTCTGTGTCTATTAATATTTGCTTTATACATTTAGATACTCCTATATTGAGTACATAAATACTTACGAATGTATAGCCTTTTTTGGACTGACCCCTTTATCCTTCTTATATCCAATACTTATGAATGTAATGTCCTTCTTTGTCTCTTTTTACAGTCTTTGTTTTAAACTCTATTTTCTCTGATATGAATATTATTATACCTGCTTTCCCTTCATTTCTATTTGTATGAAATTTATTTTCCCACCCAGTCACTTTCAGTCTGTGTGTGTCTTTCAGTCTGAAGTGAGTCTTACAGGCAGCATGTAGATGCATCTTGTTTGCTTTTATCCATTCAGCCACTCTAAATCTTTTGATTGGAGCATTAATACCATTTACATTTTAAGTAATTATTGATAGGTATGACATTGCTGGGGAGTTTTTTTGGTTGATTTAGAAGTTCTTCTTTGTTCCTATATTCTTCTCTTGGTTTCATCCATTGTGATTTGTTGGTTGTCTTAGGTGTTATGTTTGGGTTCCTTTCTTATTTTTTTATATCTATTATAGGTTTTTGGTTTGTGGTTACCACGAGGTACATATATATGTGTCTATTTTAAACTGACAGGTGTCTAAGTTCAAATGCGTTCTAGAAGTGCTACATTTTTACCCTGCCCATATTGTATGTTTTTAACATCACATTTGAAACATTTTTGTTTTGTGTATTTCCTAACTACTTATTGCAGTTATAATTGATTTTGCTACTTTTGTCTTTTAACATTTATACTAGCTTTTCAGGTGTCTGATCCACTGTCTTTACTATGAATGTGCCTTTATCAGTGAGATTTTTACTTTTCTATGTTTCCTTGTTACTAATTAGTTCCTTTTCTTTTCAACTTAAAGAAGTCCATTTCACATTTCTTGTAAAGCTGAGTTTAGTGGTGATGAATTCCTGTAGTATTTGCCTGTCAAGGAAATGATGACCTCTGCAATTCTGAATGATAGCCTTGCTGGGTAGAATATTGTAATGTGAGCTTCTTTACTTTCAGTGTTATAAACACTTATGCCACTCCCTTTTGGCCAGCAAAATTTCTGCTGAGAAAGCTGACACAGTTTCCCTTGTATGTGACTCACTGTTTCCCTTTTACTGACTTTGAGATTCTTTTTTTTTTTTTTAATTTTTACAGTTTTAATTATATGTCTTGGAGTGGATTTCTTCAGGTTCATCTTGTTTGGTGCTATCTATAATACCACTACCTGAATATCTGTTTCCTTTCCCAGGTGAGCAGAATTTTCAGCCATTATTTCTTTAAATAAGTTTTCTGCCCCTTACTCTCACTCTCTCCTCCTCCTAGGATACCTAAAGTGTGAATTTTAGTATTTTTTATGTTGTCTGACATGTCCCTTAAACTACCCTCCCTTTTTATAATTCATTTTTCATTTTGCTCTTTTGATTGGGTGGACTCCAAAGATCTATCTTCCAGGTTACTAACCCATTATTCTGTATTATCTAATCTGCTACTGATTCTCTCTAGTAAACTTTTTTCTAGTTATTACATTCTTTATCTCTGATTAGTTCTTTTTTATGGCTTCTAACTCTTTCGTGCAGTGCTCATTATGTTCCTCCATTCTTCTCCCAAGTTCACTGAGGATCCTTATGATCATTAGTTTGAATTCTTTATCAGGCAAATTACTTATCCCCATTTTATTAGGATTTTCCCCTGCTTTTTCTTCCTCGTTTTTTAATTTGTAATGTATTCCTCTACATTGTCATTTTGTTTGATATTCTGTGTTTGTTTCTATGAATTAATGATACAACTACCCCTCTCAATCATGAAGGAGAGGCTTTGTGTAGGAGTAACATCTGTACAAACTGTGTGTTCCAAGTGGCTTTGGCAGGTTGGAGCTGAAGAAGGCACATGCAGTGCCAGGGGTGCCCTGGTAGGCTGACTGGCTAAAGCTGGGGCAGGGGCAGTCCTAGATATCCCACAGTGTGTAGCTCTGGGAGCACTGTGATAAGACACATGGTCAAGGTGGGAGCAGGTGCAGGCCGAGGACTTCCTGGCTAGCTAGCTCTTTGGAAGTGTAGAAGGCATGAGCCAAGCTGGCCTGGAGCACACTGTGGCTGCTTTGCAAACAAGCTGGAATGTTTGAACGAAGGTCCTGCCTGTGCTGCCTAGGTAGAAGAGAATGTAAACAATGATACTCGCCAGTGTCTCTGATCCCAGAGAGATCCCACAGACCCAGGAAGTTCTAGAATTTTGCTACCTGTTTGTCAGGTGTCTTAGAGATAGTACATAGATTTTTTTCACAGTCTAGGTATCCTTTAGCTCCCTGAGTTATCATTGTGCCCCAGGGCAAATGAATCAGTGCATGGGCCCCTCAGATATATCCCTCCCCACTACAGGTTGCTGCATCGGGGTGCAATTCCCACAATAGCCACATCTCCATCTTTCCTACCCTTCTCTACGTGGTGCCTCTCTTGTTGCTTGTGCAGAAACTGTTCAATCAGTCCTCAGTTCTTGTCCAGGAGGAACTGCTCTATCTGTAGGTGTATATTTGGCATATCTGTGGAAGAAGATGAGTTCAGGGTATTCCCACACCAGCATCTTTGATCCAATCCACTCTCTCTATTTCAACCAAGTTTCCAACCAGTTTTCAACCAGGAAGGACCCTGCTTCCTGTTAACACAGTGCATTACAAGATAAGACAGAAACTGGCATCCACAAGATAGTGTTCAGTGGCCTCTAAGAAAAAAGGACCAAGTAAGTAGAACTGTTTTTTTCACCTCCAGTTCATAAAGGTCACCAGATACTGGTACAATTGTCTGGCTCCCAAAGCACCCATAAAGCGTGACTCCCAATCAAGTATATTTCCCCCTACCGGTACTCTCGGCTCTAAAATCATCTTCTTTGTTTCTTCTCCACCCTCCATCCCAAACCAAAACTCACCTACCCAATCAGATCAGTTAGTAAATAAACAATCTAAGTTGGGAAAGACACAAAGAAGTCACTCGCCCAAAAGTATCACAATAATTGATTTAAAGATAAGGGTAGCACTAAAAATACATTAAACACATAGCCATAAATTAATGATATCAGTATTAAGCTTTACACAAACCTCAAAATTAAGCCACTGAAGCCCAAACCATTTTTACTGCATTTATATACATTTTTTTAAATATAAGAAATTTAGCACAAATTCCTAACTGCAGTGTCACAACAGAAACTGGAACAGTGTTTTTCTTCAGTGACAGAGTGCTGCCAGGGAGCAGTAGGAACCATTTACAAAACGACCCAGAGGAAATGTCACGCCCCTTGTATTTTCAAACCCATGAGAAATAACTATGAATCAAAGCTGAGACTGAAATTTCATTTAGATTCCAACTTTCCTCCTACCCAGGAAAAGGAAGCATATGTTACGTTCAAAAGACCCAAACAAGAAATCAAAAAAGCTTCCTATGAGCACCAAACAAAAGATACTTCAAATAATTTAACTACAAACGCAAAATTGCAACCCGTGCTTCCGCAATTATCCTCCTGCCTACAGGCCCTTGTGCTGCGTCACAGGTTTTATTTCTGAACAGTGCAGTCTGAGCGACACACCCACTTTTCCTCACTAAAATGGGGACGAGGATAAGAGAAATCAACAGTGTAGTGATTATCATACTTACCACTGGTATCAAACTTTGATATAAGTAGTTGAGATTGCTAAATGTACCATATAGCCATTCTTTCTTTCTTCCTTAATAGCACAACCCCCACTCTTTAAACTGACACCCAGAGTAAGAACTGCAGTTCTCAGACTCCTTTGCAGTTCGATGTGGCCACGGGGCTGTATTCGAGCCCCAGAGTTTTCAAGGTGGGCTCTGGGGATTTCTGGGAATCTCCGCCACACTGTTAGGTGGTCAATGAAGTCAAAACTATTTTCATAATAATATTAAGATGGTATCTGCCTTTTAATGTTCCTTCTCACATGAGTATACAGGGGAATTTTTCAGAGGCTACGTGACACATAATGCCACAAAAGACTGAATGTAGAAAATGATCTGAGACTTCCCCTATTTCCTATTAAGCAAGACACCAAAGAGATTTACGAAATGAATAGCAGCGGTAGTCTTCTCACTGATAGCTGGGAAATAGTTAATCCCCTGACACACACACACAAAAGTAATTTATGCTAAGTAGTGTTTAATTATTTTTAAAATAAATCAATATTTGAAAAATGTCTTATTTTTAATTTCTAACACAGAAAATGTTTGCATTACTTTCTATTCCTTCAAACACGTTGGCTTAAAATAACATGAATTATCTTATAGTTCCGGAGGTCAGAAGTCTAAAAAAACGGGTCTTACAGGGAGAAAATGAAGCTGCTGGCAGGACTGTGTTCCTCTAGGAGCTAGAAGAGAACATGCCCCTTGTCTCCTCCAGCTCCCTTGGCTCAGGGTCTTCCTTCACCAGTGGCATTACTCCAACCTCTGCTTCCATCCTCGTAATTCCTTCTCTGACGCTAACGCCCCTGCCTCCCCCTTATGAGGACCCTTTTGATTACACTGAGTGTACCTGGATAATCCAGGATAACCTCCTCATCTCCAGATCCTCAATTTAATCCCATGCAGCCTCTTTTACCATGGAAAGTAACATATTCACAAGTTCTGGGAATTTGGGGACCATTTTTCTGCCTACCACAAAATATTAGACATAACCCATATAAGCAAAGGTCTTTGGGGTTCTCGGTGCTTGTTCAGAGAACCACTACTCTGCCATACGAACAGTTGAGGTAGTTCTCAGGGTGGAAAACTAAGAAAAGCTAAGTTATTAGCCAAAGTCATACAGAGTGTAAATAGAACTTCATCTTGAAGCAAGTCATTTGGCTACTGATGAACCTCACATGGCTCCATCTATGCTTTGCCCCCAGCCCCCGAATACCCTAATTAAAGCCAAGCCAGAAAAAATTATTCTGTGTGCCTTTTGCAGGCATCAAATAAAGAGAATGACAACAAGCATGCAGAAATAAACTAGGTGAGCAGGAGGGAAGACAAGTTGGAGAAGAAAGTATTTAAAGTAATACTACTTTTCAAAACCTTATTTACAAATATACAATCCATTAACTCATGTAAGAAAGGAGGAAAATGTTATGAATGACCAGGTGCCCCAGAGCCTAGTCACAGAGCGATGAGTGACCGTCCTCAGTCTAAAGAAGCATGATTGGGACTAAGCCCAGGAGATACAGGTGTGCAGCAAAGCACCGCTCTGAGTCATACAGGGGGGCCTGGTGACCAAACTCTGAGCTATGTCACCCGCCTTGACACTGACTGTCAAGCCCCAGTTTTTACCGCACTAAATGAAAGCACATCGGAGAGACTGCATTCTTGGGCTGTCTCTCTGCATCATTTTGATGTGACCCGAGTCAAAATTCTGTAGCAGAAAAGCAACTGCACTCAGGTTCTTTCTCTCAAGTGAACTGTATTAAACGATGCAGAACTTTCAAAGAAACACATAATTCCAGTAAAGGAGGAGCAACGGAGGCTCCAACGGCCAGTGACTGCCCCACCAGATGAACTGTCCCGCCCAGGCAACCGAACTGGGGAAGATGGCAGCTGCGATTCCTCTCCCTACACCCAAGCAGAGTGCACTGGTGAAGTCGGCTCCCCAGCCCAGAAGGCTGCGCAGGGGTCCCCCCCCCCGGGAAGCGCTGGTAAGCTTCTCCAGAGCTGCTTCACCTCCTTCCCAGGTGGAGTGCTCAGCTAACCAAACCAACAGCAGCAGCACTGCCTGACCTGACAGCCAACTATAACTCAGAAGATGAGAACACGGAGTTAGTAACCACGCCTTAGAATTTGCTATCCAAGGGGGAAAAAGTCACAGAATTACGTGATACTTACATCTTCCAAGTGAAAAGTACAGGGTCAATAACAGGCAGCCCCTCAGAGAATATCTAGCCACAGAGCTCAGCATTTCCTGGGGATGTTTTCGGTGCCTGCCTTTTCTATGATTACACTAGTATTACAAGAATGCTACCTGTGACCTACGAAGCATAAAGATTTTGCAGATTGGAAACATTCCTCACATATCATCTTCATCACAAAATCCTAATCCACATACACACACTCCCCGGCCAGATCTGTGCAGCCTCTGAAAAGGTATGGCATTCTCCTGCGGAATGAATAAACTAGGAAATCAGCAACCTCAACTGACATCCATTTTGAAGTAACAAATTTTTTCATGTGCCAAAGTCAGTCAATTTAACATTTTGTAGACCAAGAACTTTATGCTGTTTACTACACCTCTTAAGGGGATGTAGAATGTAAGAACATGGAGTTTACAGACAAGATGCCTCTAATTCACAACAGCAAACATCAATTTCTGCACTCCACTGAGAAAGAGAAGCATCCGCAGGCAGAGAGCCACGGCTGAATCCTTTATAGCCAGTGTTCTGGACAGAGAGAGAAATGACATTTTAAAAGAAAACAGATTGGGAAGCATAACAAAGGGATGCTGAGTAAGAATTCTGTTCTTATGAGTTTCTCCAAAAGTAGTGGTTCCAACTTCCAAGGAAGTAAATACTCAATAGAGTAACCAGAAAAAAGAAAGAAAGAAAAAACAGACAAAAGTATAAGGCTATAGTATGAAATATGACTACAGATGTGGTTTAGCTGGTTTTCAAAGAAATCGCTACTTTACTATTTTCCTATCCCTAGGTGAAATAAACTATCCCTAGATAATTTATCATGTAAAATTTAATAGGTTCAAGAACATTCATAAGGGATATGTTCAGGGAAAAAACTGATTTTAAAATATTGTTGGGCACTAATAACTTAGGAATTGTGGTCAACCAGACATTTGCAGGGCCCTTCTGCTACACTATAATTAGATTCTGAATAAATTATTTTAAAAAATACTTCTTGATGCATTGGTTAAGTTCCAGGTGGGGAAACAAACCCCAGGGGGATACAGCAGGAACAGCGCCCCGAAACCTGAGCACAGAGGAGTGCAGCAGTTGCCCGGGAGGCAACTACGAATGACGGCAATGGGACAGGCAGGCAATGGGATAGGCACCGGCAGAGTCAACTTCCAGCAGTGTGGGGGAAGCCCGACCTGAAAGCAGGATTCCCTGTGGGAACAAAAGTGGTCCTGCATCCTTCCTCCTGGCTCCTAGGACAAACACACACAAATTTCAAAAGACCTCAAGATTCCGAGACAGGGTGCTCTCTAGGGAACCAAAACTGCACTCTAGGGAAACAAGCCGTAAGCACTGATTTAGACCACCAAGGATTTCAGAAACCAGCATGATCAAATACAGAATATAAAACAACTCTCTTTGGTGCTGTTTAAAGATATGAAAAATGAACTAAATAAAATGAATAAGTAAAAAGAGACCATCAAAAATACTCAAGCAGTATGATGCAGAAATCGAGCTTTTAGAAGTGAAGAAAAATAATAATTGAAATTTAAAAACTGAAGGGATGGGTGAAATAAAAGGTTCCACACAGCTGAAGAGAAAATTACTGAATTAGAAGCTAAATCTTAAGAAAGAAATTACCCAGAATGAAACAAAGAAAGACAAGAAAGAAAATATCAAATACAAATGAAAAGCAAATAAAAAGTAAAGTTTTTTAAGTTTAAAAGGTTTCTATTTAATCGAAACCAGGAGACAACCGAGATAATGGAAGAGAGAAAATACTCAAAGCATTATTGGTGAGAAATTGTCAGCTGATGAACTACATGAATCCGCACATACATGAAACACAGCAAACATAAACTGGATAAAAACCAGAAATTTGCACAACAACACTGCAGTGAAACTGCAGAACCCCAAAGACAAATAAATGACCTCAAAATAAGCCAACATGTAACGAAAGTCAGCAAATGAAAGACTGCCGTTAGATTTCCCTAGAGCAAAACGAAAGCCGTGGGGCAGGGCAACAGTGTGTGCACAGGGCCGGGAGGAAACCACTGTCCAGTGAGCACTCCGAGTGGGGAAACAAGATGCTTCCACACAGATCAAACTTGAGAGATGTTACCACCCAAGGGAAAAAGTAACTGAAGAAGGCAAGTCTGACCAGAGGAAAGGTATAGATGCAAGACGGGAAGAGACGCAAGATATCATAAATATACAAACAAAGTTAAACAGATACCTTCTGTAAACAATAACAGAGCCAGAACAGAACTGAAATATGGAAAACAACACATAAGCACAGAAGCAGACAGTCTTCACTAGGTGTCCTATGAATTCTGTATTATTCTCAAAAAGGATTAAAATACTTTATCTGATTGACTTTAAAACTGTTACGTGGATACTTTCAGGACAATCATTAGAAGAACAAAAATAGAGTGCATAACTTCCAAACCAGCAGCCAAAAAAAATAAAAGCCCAACTGAGAACACAAATCAACAAAAACTTCAATCCAAATGAAAAAAATTGATCAAATGCAGAGTTAAAAGAGCTATGTTAGAGTATATTTCAAGAAACAAAAACATCACTGTATTAGCCATATAAGAAAACACGGGGAAAAATCTCCACATTAAAGTCATGAACTCTTGTGTTCCAAAGATACTAAACAGAGAGATGCTCCATGCCAGTACCCATCTGGAATATGCAAATTAAGACCACAATAATATGCTATTTTATATCTGATAGACCTGCAGTGGAACAGTAAAAGTTGGAAGGAAATGGGGCAACAGATAAGCTGTAATAGATTTTCACAACAGAACTTTCTTTACTACCACCACATGCAACAAGTAAATTTTAACAACACAACATGTATGTTGTTAAAATGCAAGTTGCAGAATACTTCACACAATATACCATTCTTTTCAAGCTTAAAAACAAACAAAACTAATCAACATGCTGTTTAGATATATACTTAAAATAATAATTATGTATGTGCCAGTATCCATGAAGAATATTGTTTAGTTCAGCTGATTTTTGCCTTTTTTTAAAAAAAAAAATCCTCATCTAAGGATATGCTCATTGATTTTAGAAAGAGAGAAATAGAGAAAGACAGACAGACAGAGGCAGGCCGACTGTATGAGCCCTGAACGAGGAACAAACCCTCAACCTTTTGGTGCAAGGGACGATGCTCCAACAACTGAACCACCTGGCCAGGGCTTATTTTTACTTTTGGCACAAGACTTTCTCAGTCAAGGAAGCAGTTTGCTGGTCTATGTTCTAGAGCACGCTCTTCATCTCATCTCAGACCAACACAGCGCAACACTGGCCAACACTACTCCGCTCCGGAGAAGAGTTTGGGACTGTAATCTTCCAGAATAGAGTCTTCATCAAAAGCAATTCCAGATTAAAAGGAAAGGCCTGGCCCCCAAATGATTCTCCAAGGCCTCCTTATAACCTCTCCTAATAATTTTTCTATACAATTAAATTATTACTGACAGTTTTGGTTAAAGATGAAAAATGGCTTATACTAAGGTAGAAATTTCCCTTACTTCAGGTGGCCTTTCTCCTTTTATATGTCAAGTTTAAATGTTAAACTTTTAAACATCCTGGTTTATGTGACTTCAGATCTGGCAGTACCCTTTTCTGTTATTTCTGTGACTCAGGCAGACATGATTTCCTGTGCCCTTTGTTTTTTGAATCTCTTACCACCCTGGCCCAGGTTGTCTTCCTCCTCCTAGGAGGAAGGTGGCTCCTTTCGTCCTTTTTGCCTCCAAAACATTGCCTGATTTTTGACCTGGG
This sequence comes from Sturnira hondurensis, assembly GCF_014824575.4. Classification (NCBI taxonomy): domain Eukaryota; kingdom Metazoa; phylum Chordata; class Mammalia; order Chiroptera; family Phyllostomidae; genus Sturnira; species Sturnira hondurensis. Next base: position 4,494,550 of record NW_028089315.1, read on the forward strand.
GCACCTCAAAGGCTTGGAAGATCCCTCCATCCATCAGAGCCTCACAAAAATCTCAGAGCAAAGCAGGAACTTCAGATCCTTGAGATGTGTGAGAAGGGATGGAACCGGGAGTCTGACTTACATGTTGTCTTTCTTACGCCTTCCTTCACTTCCTACTTCACTGTTCTTGAAATTCAGGGAACCCACAACTCCAGCCAGTCACTGAAGCTTTGCCTGGAACAATAAAGGCAGGAAATGAGAAAGAAGACAACAAAGGGAAGGAACAAAGGGTCTAATGGGGAAAGAATCTTTCTTATAGAATTAATCCTGACATTCAAAAGAAAGGGCCCCTGGAGGTAAGGAAAAATCTCTACCTTAGTCTAAGCCATTGTTCGTCTTTAACCACAACTATTCACAGTAATTTAATGTTTGTGTAGGAAACCATTATTACTTACAAAGAACTTTCACATGCGTTTTCTCATTTGGGTCATAAGATGTTGAGAATAGGTAAGTATTATCTTAAAATGCAGCTGCCTAACTTCCCGAAGGTTAGAGAACTTTCCCATGACCACTCAGCCAGCAAGTATCAAAGGAAGGATTAGAACCTCTACGGCTCCTCATTCTAAATCCTTCCATGGCACAAAATGATATAATGCTTTCAACTTGAAACACAGTCTTATTATTTCTTCTTGCACTAGATTTACTTCTTTGCCAATAGCTACAGAAATGCCTTTGCCTGCTGAATGACACAGACACTGTGATAGGGTTAAATGTTTATTTACCAGAGGCAACTGAAGGGCAGAAAACCCACACCCAGACAGTTAAGAAACGCATGTACCTTTTCCACATACCCTCCTTTTCTCTTTAAGTCACCCACTATTGCTCAGCTTTTATTTAAAACTCGGAAATAACTTCGAGCTTACTGAAAAGTTGTATAATAATAACAGTACAAAGAATACCATACACTTTTTACCCAAATTCACCTACGATTCCCAGTTAGCCAGTGCACTTAGTCGTCCGTGCCCCTTCTACAGACACACTCAACGCTTTCTTCTGCGCCATGTGAAGAGAAGGTCTGTACATCATAGCTCTTCACATCTCAACACTTCTGAATGTATTTCTTTAGAACATGCGTATTCTTAAATAGCCACAGCATTGTTATCAACCTTAGATTTAATACTGGTAAAATATTTTATTTTAATCTACCAGCATTTTCAATGAACTCAGTGCACATCAGAGCATTTCTTTTCCTCCAAATCCGAATCCAGTTCAGGGTCAGGTAATTGCACTTAACTGCCAGCAATCTGAAACACACAGCTTTCCTTTGTCTTTTATTACATTGACGCTTTAGGAAAATATAGTCCTCCCCCCGCTTTTTATATGAATAAAACATTTCCTTTTGACTTGTCTAACATTTCCTCATGACTCAATTCAGCCCATGCATTATCAGCCAAAAAAACACACAGAAAGTGATGTTTTCCTCTCCAGGTATCACATCTGAAAGCATGCACAGTCCACCTGACCCTCCTTGGCAATGTTCGTTTTGATCACCCAGCCAACGTTTTGTCTAATTTCTCCAATGGAAAACTGTTCTTTTTCCCCTTGCAACTAATAAGTAATTGATGGGGAGATACGTTAAGACCATGAATACATCTTGTCCCGCAGCAAAATTTCCCCCTAGCACTAGCGCCCATCGGTGATCCCTGCCTAACCCAAACTTGACTGTAATAGTCAAAACAGGCCGACTATTCCAGCTCCAGCATCCCTTCCACACTGTTGGTCCTTACTTAGCATTGGACATTATTTGTCTATTTATCTTTTTATGATCAATATGGATACATGAAATTCTGCTTATGATCAATATGGATACATGAAATCCTGCTTTTTCAATAGCTTATAATTTACCACTGGACTTAATTATTTTGATGCTCAAGCTGTCTCAGATTTAGCCAGTGGCCCCTCTTTAAGCTGGCTCCTTTATCTTTGTAACACACCCCATCTTATTTTTCTTACTTTTATTTCCTTACTTTTTGACATTAAAAAGAAAGTCCTGGGCTCATCTCGCACCTATGCCATCTCTTCTCTGGATGTCGTCATTTCTCCAGAAGGCCCTGGTTCCTTTCACTGGAGGACGTTGTTAGAGACCAAGACCTAGGACAACACAGCTTTACAGGCATTGTGTGTTTGTGTTGATTCCTTTTCATTTTACACATGAGTCACATTTTCCTGCTTCTTTGCAAGCTTCTTTTCTATTATACAAGGTAGACAATTAGAAGGTATTCAGTTTGATTCCAATGGCAGGTAAATTACTGGCAGATCCTCTTAATCCTGTCAGGCTTCGTATTATACTTGATAAAGACAGGTCTATTTCGGTTTTGTCTGCAGTTCTAGCCTATGGCCCTACTCTAAGGTATGGCCCTTACTCTTAAGGTGTGGTCTTTCTGGTGTCTCGGTGGAATGGCTAAGGTGCTCCACGAAGTCTCTCCACCCTCACTAGGCCAGAACTCCGCATTTCTCTCAGTACTGCAACACCTCGAGTAGGGCCATTCCCTCCCAAACCTGGTAGCAGCTGCTCTCTGCTAGGTCTCACCTTATATATATACACATTCCAGCTCCTGGGTTCCCCTGGCACAGCTCACTCCTCCCCAGTACCCTGCCATATAAATTCCGGCCACTTGGGTAGCACTGAACATGAGACCCACGGGCTACCTCTGACTCCTCTCCCAGGAGGAAGGCAGGAAAAGGGCTCGTGCAGAACACCAGGGCAAAAGTGGGTCTTGCCTCACGTGATTTTCCTCTCTCTAGGATCACACTCCCGGCTGCCTGTCGTCCAATGACAAGTAACAACCGCCTCACGCGGTGCCCCGGTTTCCACTTTACTACAGGTGGAAAGGCCAGCACCAGCTTCCTCTTCTCTCCGCCTTCAGCATCAGTGACACCTGGGAAACACAGGGCCGCTCTACTGAAGGGGTTAGGAATCAAACACTTCGAGCATATAGTAAATGTTCTTTATTTGGACATGTCAAAGAAACTAACAATCTGTTTCTTAGAAATGTATGTGTTCACTTACATTGCAGCACTGTGGCAAGAGAAATGCTCTCTAGTTGCCAGGCAATTCCAAACAAAATAACAGGAAAATAATTCTATTCCTTCCACAAAGCTGAGACTCCACCTTGGATAGCCAGCTGGCCATCACTCCAACACATTCCATTTATTTCTATTACTCTCCCTCCAAATGGCATAACAAAACACTAGAGTCTATCTAAATAAATGACAGTTAGTTGCTAGTCTTCATTTTCCTCATTTATGTGCATGGACTTAACATGGGGGTGGAGAGAAAACTCTTTTCATACAAACCATTTCCTGATGTATTTCTATTTCTACTTCTAACCACTGGTGAGAAAATAATTAGGAAAAAAAAAACAGTCAAAAAGACAACTTGCAACCCCAGACACCAAGTTAATCAAGCGGAAATTGGCTAACGAGAACATACTGTAAGTAAAGATGCAATTTTGTAATCACAGGAAAATGGAGAATAGTAGAGCTTTCCCTGCAAAGCCAGCAGATCTGTGCTCACAGTGTGCGCGCGCGCACACACAGCGGCTTCCAAACAGTGTGCCAGGCAGAAGCGTGGAACGACCCCCTTCTCCTTCTTGAGCAGATCTTCTCCACACCAGAAAGGCGCGTTGCAGCCCATCTAACTCATTTTCTCAGAGGGAATCAATGTGTGGCAAGTTCTTCCTTTCCTTGGTTTCACTTCAAGTTTCCTAGAACTTAAAAGGCCAGCGCCTGATGGAAACACAGGGTCTGTTTGACCCTTGGCCCTCATCGCTGTCCAGGCACGCCCTATCCTCACATGTCTCCGTGTCTCTTGGTGGACCCTGCTAAATTCTGCCTCCTCCCGCTGACATGATTGTGCAAATCCTTCTGTGGCTCCCCATTCCCCAGGGATATAGTCAGAGCCCCTGGACTTGATAAAACAAGCCCTCCATGATCTGCCCCCTGCTGACCTTTTCATTTCACCCCCCTGCTGTTTTCTGCCCCATCACTAGTGAAAACCTTGAAGCCATTTGCCTTCAGGGAACACACTTTCCTCTCTTTCTTCTCTTGATTGATTCACTGAGGCTGGACAACCCCCGAAGAATTTTTCATGATCACCATTCAAAGCCAGGTTAGTGTCCCAACCTGCATATTCTCACCGCACCTGTGCTCACCTTTATGCTAAGCATTTACTGAGCACTTAGATGTGCTAAGGGCTGTGGGCACGTAACGTGTGTTATCTCACTGCATGCTCACATGCTCCTACACAGGAGCTGCCGTTACAGCCCACTGTACCGATGAGGAAACCGGCAGAGAGGCTCAGCAGCTGCCCGGGGTCAGGCAGCTGGGGGTGAAGGAACCCAAGAGCTTACAGTCTTCCCATCAACAGTACCAAACGCAGTTAGTGGAAGAACTAACAGTATAACTGGTGTTTCCAGGTAAAGGCCCAGAGTGGCAACAAATGGTGACCTCATGACAACACTATGAGGGTAAAATTATATAAAGATGTGAAAAATTCATCAGAATTCTTCAGGAGAGAATATCATAAAGATACTCATAAACTAGTATAACTATGAAACTCATAATAAAGACCAAAGTATTTCACCCAGACAGAGTGACCAGCAAATATCCAAGAATATCCACATAGACCAAGCAAAAAATGTGTGTTTAAAAGTAATGGGAGGAATGGAGAAGAATATTCTTACTAGGGACAAAAAAATATGTACTATGTCAAAGATGAAAAGAACCTCTCAGAGGGAAGAATCCAAAAAATGTATATAATTACATCAATCCAGGATTCCATTCTCAAAAAGTCCGTATATGGTACATTCAACAGGATCAATCCTCTATTTGGGGTGACAGGTAACTCACCAACTGAGCAAGTGAAGATGAGTGAACAGGCGAAAATCCTATTGTACTCCATCTGGGCCCTGTATGTCATTGACCTAATATGCTCATTTCTGGCTCCAGATTGCAGAGTTGGGGGCGGAAAAAGGAGGTAAAAAGAGGCATGTCAGTGACCAGCTGCCTCACAAATGCCACACTGACATCTCATGAACAGTAAGTCAGCGAGGATGACGACTTCAGGACAGCATATCATCTCACATAGGCAGCCCTTCTCCACAGTGCAGGCCCTGACCATGAAGGAGGACACACAACCCTATGTCGTAAGAAATATCACCCAGGGTCAAGGTGATCAATCCCGGGCCCTGCACTTCTGGGGAAATTTAAGGAAAGGGATCCAAAATAGATACATAAAGATCAATGAAACCTCATACAACGTATGAAACTCACATGAAAGGCTTAACCTAGGGAACAAAAAAACAAGGAAGATTACTATTTCATATCATTTTAAACACTACCCTGCCAAGAAGAATAGGCAGTTTTTCCAGTTCCACAAAAAAAAAAAAAAAAAAATGCAGAGAAAATAGTTTTAACCAAAAATCTGAGAATTTTGGCTTCAATATGAAGACTTCCAAAAGCAAAAAATTTTACCTAAGGAATATGCATATACCATGACATGATTGCTATGATAATTACCAAAGTGCAGAGCTCCCACACTGATATTCGGGTAGTATTGGCATTCATGACTCTGCCCCATGGAAGTTCTGATAATAATAGATAACACAGAAGAAAGACCAGCGCTGCTAGTAATGTGGGATCACACTCAGTCTCCTCTGTTTTAAAGTCCGATCTCTTAACTACATGAAACTTACTACCTGCCTCATGAAGTTCTTGGAAGGATTCAGTAGGCTAATTATAAAATATTTAACCTGTGCCCACCCCATAGTAGGCACTTGGTAAATGTTAGCTATTATTATCCTATTTAACTTTCCCTGGGTCAACTTCCTCCAGTTATTCAGTCTCTGAGTCTATCAAAGCCAAGAGAGAGACGTTTTGTCAATGAGGCAGATACAACTTCAAGATGGAAAAGATCTGGTCATATGTCTGGCCATTCAGCCCATCCATACCCATCCACTCCCTCAACAGACTTTTACGGAACGTCCACCATGTATGGAGCACTGGGGCAGGCCCTGTGTGCAATACGAAGACAACACGACAAAGCTGTGCTCAAAGAACCTCATCACCTGATCACTAACCCCACTATGTGCCAGGCGCTGTTCTAAGCAGCCCGAGCCCCATGCACGTGCCCCTGTGTGGGTCTGTGTATACATGTGCTCCTTTAACCCTCACAGCAGCCCTTTAAAGTAAGCACTATTCACCACCCCCAGGGGAGCCGAGGCACAGAGAGGACTCGTGACTTGTCCTCCGTTACACAGCTTATAATTGCAGGACTAGGACTCAGCTCCAGGCTGTATGACTCAGAGTCTGGGGCTCTTCCCCACTTAATATATGCTGCCTCCCTGAGGACCTGGCAGAACCAGAGCAAGGACAGACCATGAGAAGGGCGTGACAGGAACATAACCACCACGCAGTGATCACGTGTGACACGTGCTATCTCTACACCTCACAGAGGCCATGCGCCCTTCCACCACACAACAACGTGTGTAAACACGCCGTAACAACCCACACCTGAAGGCATCCTCAAAATACCTGTGTTGCCACTCCGATGGGCCATCTCACTAATTTAGCACATGCTGAGGGAACGAGGCGGGCTAAGCATGTGGGCTTATAAGTCAGACACCTGGGATTCCACGACAGGTCCTCCAGTGCGGCCTTTCTCTGTGCTTCGGTACCCTGGTTATACTGATTACATGAGATAAGTTATGTGAAGAGCTTAGTTCCAGTGCCTGGCGCTAAGAACTATATAAATGAAATAATAAATAACCAAAACTGTTCTTCTAGTTCTAGTCCTGAGCCGTATGGGAAAACACCAGCAAGCAGACAATATCTGTCTACACACCCAGGAGAATGCTGTCTATAGAATTCGAAATATACCGTGGATTCATTAAAATATCAATAGATGAGAACTACTCCAACTCAAAATGTATTATAAACCTGTGTTTCAAAAGGCTTAGGATTTTTTTTTCAAAGGCATCAAATTTAAGTGGTAAGAACAGCTGTTAGGCATGTACTGAGGGCCTACCCTGTTCATGGCCCTGTAACAGGCACTTCACAGATGTTATTCAATCTTCAAAACCACTCAGAGGTTCACGAAACAATCCCGGTTTTGCAGATGAGGATTCTGAGCCTTGGGGTTAAGTGATGGGCTCCACGTTGCGTGACAATAAGCAGCAGAGACTGTGACTTCACACGGAAAGACTCCCCACTGAGGCCATTGGGGACAGAATCTCAGGGCCACCCGGACACTCCACAAAGCCCTCCCTTGGCACGGATCAGAATTTCACTGAGTAACACGCAGTGAGATCCATCTCTCATCCCCAAGAGGTGCTTTAACGGTCATGGTATGTCCACCCACCAAAGTGCCATGCCAGTACAGATCTCATTCTATCATCCAGTTTGGTCTTAGTGTCCCTTGGGAACACTGTCAGAGGGCAGTAATTTACAAATTGCTATGGTTATTCAAAAGTGACTAGATTTCCACAACAACAAACTGGGTTTTAGAGCTGGGACAATGGTGAAAATGAAGTAACATCAATGTGTCATGAAGTAACAATATGTCATGTGTTTGGGTGGGAGTGGACAGAGAAGGAACATGTGAAGCAAAATATCCTTTTCTAATTTTGCTTAGAGCAAAGTATTCTTATCACAAAATGCAATTCTGTGATTCTCATACTTTCTTATTCATGGTTTTCTATTATGTCTCCCGCCCTCAAGAAAAAAAAGAAGGCAGAATGAACGTTCACTGTGTAACTCCTAAGACATGAGTCTGCTTCTAATGCTTGAGTATAAACTCCACCCTGAAGGAAGGGTCCGTGGTTTTGGTCGCTACTGTATCCTCAGCACCTGGACACAGCCAGGTGTCCAGGCCTTCAGTATATAAGGTAGATGTTCCTACCCAGCACAATACAGAAATATGGAAGAGAAAAGGTGTAAAGAGCCGCCAGCGGAATGATTACTTATCGCATCCCAACAGGCCTCAGCACCAAACTGCTCTTTGGAACCTAATAGCTACAGAAATGTGAGATTATGGGAGACTTTTTTTTTTAATGAACACATAATATGCTTTGGGGGCAAAAATGCCTCCCAACTCCTTTTGACTTCATAATATTTGCCCATATTTTGAAATACTGGTCTAAAATATGCCTCCTAATCTGCTACCTCAGACATAGGAATCACAATCCCGTATGCAAAAAAGTCACTGCTAGCATTGTGCTAAATGAGGCCGACACAATAAAGACCAAAGCTGGACCAACTCTAATTTAATAGAGACACAGACAGACTGTAAACAAGTAATTACAATTCCGTGCAATGAGAGCTCCCAGCAAAGAAGCCAAGAGCCAAGCGCTGGGTGTGCAGAGAAGGGCTAACTAACCCTGCTGCACATTTCAGTCCCACGCTGCAAGCAAGAACCGTTCTTTCCCCGCCATCCTTTGCAATTTCCTGCCAGATCCTCATTATTTTCCTTAAAGTGATAAAGCAGCACAGTCCATCTACATACTAAATACTTAGTCACCGTGCTCCTCAATGATCATCCCGCCCTGACGAAAAGCTGCACATTGATTTCACGTACGGCTAGTTAGATAGGAAGTTCTTAAATTAATGGTTGGCCACACTGTAATACTGGCTGCTAAAACACACGCACACAGCTTAAGGGTTTAAGCTGTATGAGAGATGTTTGGCCCTACTATTTCCTCCAAAATCCATGGCCTTCTTACAGCCGACTAAAATTATATTTAACGTTCTATCCAAAGTCTTAAAGATACATGCTAAGTGAACAGTTTATCTAAAATCAGGACACCATCATGAGTAGTTTGTTTATTAAACTATTTAAGTGCTATCCATCTCCAAGAAAGATTTAAGGTAACATACAACAAAAGACATATTTCCACATATCTGCACCTGGAAGGAACAGGCACAGGTATAAAGCCATGAAATTTAAAAAAAGAAGTTGATTTTCCAACTACCAGATAATGCTATTGGTGTGCTTGAACAAGAAAATGGTATCAAAAGTCCTGAGAGCCAAAGCATAGAAGGAAAATGGGACAGGCCACATAATTCTGGTCAAAGGAGTATTACAAAGGGTTTCCACCCTCAGTACTGAAAAAACAGTCATCTTTTTCACAATGGCTTGTACAACACATGTAGAAGCGCTGTCTTGTGGTCTCTTACATTTTTACTACATAAAATCTGTGAGTGTAACATCAAAGTGTAGATAAGGGAAGGTCCTCGGAGAGGCACTGGTAATGTATAAACCAAATAAATCCTTTTGGCTTATACCAAGCTTGAAAATACTAAGCAAGATGAATAAAAACATATTGGGTAGGAAGTTGGTCCCCCAAAGGGTAAGGAAAGACCATTGATATGTGAGCTTTTCAGAAATAACTGAAGTGAAGGTTTTCAGAATGCCAGCAACTAGGTCACTACCCAGAAGGCTACCCTCTCATCGGCTGCAGCAGGCATGGTTTCCATGTCAGGACCCTTACTTGCAGATTGCTCAGTCACTGATCACTGAAGACCCCATTATTACCCACCCAACCGGAAAGGGAGGAACAATCCTGAAGTGCACTCAAGGCTTATTTCATATTTTAAAAGGAACATACTCAGGCCACCTGTTTGTGCCTTAGTCTCTTTTATCAGCTTTTACTTTTCTTAACAGTAATAAGCTCTTGTATTTGGGTAAAGTGCCACACTTTGAATATCTGGTTATTGTGATAAATTCCTTTATCCCTGTATTCCAAGTGGATCCTACTCATTACAGAGAAACTTCTGGAGCCTTAATATACTGAATGAGAGATGTGAAAGGGGGCGTGGAGACTGGTGGACATGCCGACCTATCTCCTTGCCCAAACCTGTTTGCCCCGCCCCCTTTTCATTTCCCCCCATGAAGCCCTCTCATGAGAGCAGGGTTCCCACTGCGCCTACGGCGGCACAGGAGAGTGAGCACGGAGCTGCTGGGCGTGAGGTGTGACAGAACAGACCTGATGACCTGAAACTACTCCCTCAAGCTCAGATCAGGCCGAGAACACACCTCAGAACAATCAACAGGACCAAAGAAGAGTACACTCAAGTTGAAAATACAGCACTTGATCTGAAACAAGAAGTTGGAGCCTACTCAGCAGCTTGAAGGAGCGCAGTTTTTCCCCAGTGCCGGTGACAATCTTCGCTTTCCTCAGCACCACACTCTGAGACTGCCCAGTGCAGCAGCGGCTGTATTCATTATCAGCTTGACAGACCATTTTCTTGTGCCCTTTTTTAAAATACTAGCAACTTCCATCCTTTGAAACGTGCTGGAAAAGAAGAATCAGCAAATCCTACTGCAAGCCCAATATTTGATTTTCACTGTGAGATGATCACCTTTGATGCAAACTTTCTCCATAACAATGGACACAATGGCTACCCCAGTGGTACTTCAGGGGCACTGCATGAAACTGGGGTTATTGAGAAACTGGTAACCTCTTATGGGTTTATTCAGCCTCCAGAATGTCAAGCTAGATTTTCCTTCCACTCTTCACAGTATAATACCAGCCTACAGGACTTAAAAGTCGGAGGTAACACTGAATTTGAAGTATCATCTGACCAGCAAGCAGTTGGGGAAACCCGTTGCTGTCAAACTGGTGAAAATAGAAGCAGAGGCCTTCCCTGAAGAACGGATGAATGGACGAGTTGGGTGCACTGTCCTCACAACCAGAGTGTAAATCTCCGGCTGCCCTAGGTCACAGCCCAACAGGGAGTATACGGAACCAATGTGAGGTGTTTTACCTGACTCACCTCCAAAGACGTGGAAAGAAACGTTCATCTGGAAACCAGAGATAAAATAAACATACTAGTGTTGTAACTGCTCAAAACATCATGCGATTGGAAAAGAAACAAACCTGCTGTCAGGGAGTCTGCTGTGCCATGAAGGAGACGTCTGGCTCTATTGGAAAAGATGATGTCGTAAAAGAGATATTCTGTCACTGCAGCGAATTTAAGTGTGACTTTCAAGCCTCACAGCCTGGAGATGATGTGCAATTCACAACCAGGGCAGAAATGGTAAAGGGGTTGCAACAGTTGTCAGGCTATTGCCTCAAGGAACAGTCACTTTTGAAGATATCAGCACTGAACATTTTGAAGGAACTGTAACCCAAATTATTACAAACATATCCAGCAAAAACCAGAATGACCCATTGCCAGAACACATTAAAGTTCACTTTGTAATTCCTAAAGAAGTTCCCTTTGGAAACAAAGATATCAAATCCAACGTGACCCCATTGGAAGGCGATCATATTAGGTTTACTATTTCAACAGACCGATGTGATATATTAGAACAAACAACCAACACAGAAGTTCTATCAAATACATTTCAGTTCACTAATGAAGCCAGAGAAGTGGGTATAATTGCAGCCATGAGAGATGGTTTTGGTTTCATCAAGTGTGTGGGTCATGATAATCGTTCTTCCACTATAGTGAAATCCCGGGTGGGAACCAGTTCTGCAAATGAAGGGAATTTCCTGTGGTTCCTGATATTCTCACTGCCCAAACAAATCATGCTTTGGGATTATAAAACTTCCCAAAGGCAGTTTTGTTCCATACCCATTCCAATCACGGTTTGCTAGACACTGTAGAAAAAGAAGCCACTTTTTTCAGTCCTAAAACCACTAGCCAGAATAAAAGCAAAGTAAAGAAGACTAAGGATCATTGCTTGGGATACTGAGTGAAACTATTCCTTTTCAAGCCAAGGATGTGGCTGGGTCTACTTTTCCTCAAAGAGGGGATAAAGTTGAATGTAGCACTAGTGAAAAACAGGCCTGGACAGCAGATTGCCATTTTGGACTTACTGAAATAGCCAATCATAATAAGGAAATCTTTTTCCATTACAGCGAGTTCTCTGCTGATATCAACAGCCTGGAATTGGAGGACTTGGTCAAGTACAACTTGTCCAAAGGCAAAGGAATCAAAGTCAGTGCTGAAAAGTCAACAAAACACAGCTGGTGATTGGCATTATTGAAGAGGCTGATCCTACCATCTACTCTGGCGACGCCCCTTGAGGAGTGTTGATTCACCATAGACTGAGCACCGAGGAATGACTGAGATCGCGGGGGAAGGAAATATGAAAGGCGAGGTCTATCCACCCGACATAGTCGGAATGGCCAACAAAGGGGGTTGCCTGCAGAAAGGGAAGAGTGTTAAGTTCCAATTGTGTGTCCTAGGCCAAAATGCACACACTGCAACCCACAATATCACATCCCTGCGTAGGGTCACTGTGGAGTGTGTGAAAGATCAGTCAGGCTTCATTAACTATGAAATAGGAGATGGCAAGATGCTCTTTTTCCATGTGAACTTAGTTCAGGATGGCGTGGAGCTCTACAGGCTGGAGAGGAGGTGGAATCCTCAGTGATTCTTAATCAGCGCACTGGCAAGTACAGGGCTGGCAACACTTGGCGAGGCTGTGAGGGCCCCAAGGCTGTTGCAGCTGCATGATCTAACAGGCTGGCCAATCACCTGAAGGACATCACCCTGGATGATGCCAGTGCTCCTTGACTAATGGCTCTTCCTCAGCCAAGGGGGCCAGAAAACTCAATGGGATTTGGTGCAGAAAGAAAGAGCCTGCAGGCTGGTGTCACCGACCACATCCACAAAGCACATCATTAACACGCTAGGATCAAGTTGGGGGATTCTGGTGAAGGATTCTGAATATCTCCCTCTTTATCCTCCTAAAATCTAGAATAATTATTCTATTGAGTTATGACACCAGTTTTAACACCTTCTTCACATTATGTTTAAAAAGTAAATGGATTTTGGAAAACCATTTTAAAATTATGCCCAGCTGCAGCCTTGAAGTGATACTATATTAATATCAATTTTAGGAGCTTTATTTGGTACACTTAATGCAACTGGTAATTGCAAAATCCCCTTCGCCTGTGTAAGTGAAAAATATAGACTTACCTTGTTGGCCCTATGAAATTCTGCACTTGATATTTAGTATATATTCTACTTTCATTACTACTGGCAGGATATTCTGTCTTAGCACTCAGATGTACTCTTTTTCTTTTTCTCTTCTTTTCTTTTCCTAATCATTGTGCAATTCTGAGGACCATGTGAGGGTAGACTATATTAAAAATTCCAAAATTTGTAGAGGCAAATCTTGTCACAGTCCACTTCATTGAAGTTTGGTTTTATTTCAAGGAAAGTTATCTTCCAGAGTAGCCCCCCCAATCCCTGGGATGGGGGGAGGGCAGTAAATTTACTACAATTAGTATGTGTACTGCAGAATGTCATGCAAATGAGGTGGGCCAGCCTGGTGATAATTTAAATGTATTTGAACAAATTTTTAAAAAAAGACAAATGCACAAATTTGTTACTGCTTAGATCAGTTACTACAGCTTCTAGGACCCAGTTTCTTTTACTGATTTAAAACAAAACAAAAGTAATTTTAAAGTTGTGCCTGAAATTAATCTTGTTTTTTTAATAAGTAGCCACCTGTGTCCTGTAAAATAAACAAACCCTTTGTGTAGCTTCTGTTCAACTTTACATCACAGAAACAGATCAGCCTGGTTTCCTGGCTCTCATCTTGAACTTGCCACATATAGGGCCCTGGCCAGTGAACCGAAGGCTTTGACTAAGATGACGGTCAGCTCAGAAGGTGTAACGAACAGTGCTTTTATCTTCTCCACTGTCGTTTGAGGTTTTGATCTTCTCTGGGTAAAGAGGCCATTTATCTTTGCAAACACAAACAGTTTTGATTTCTCCATTTTCTGCTAATGGTGAAAGAATGGAAGCAAGTAAAGTTTTACTGATTTTTAAAGCACACCACACATACAAGAATAATGCCCCATTGAGTACATTCTGAGAAATGCTGCTACAGAGTATTTTCTTAAAACAATATCTAAATTCTTAATGGGCTGATTCATTGACACTGCTCTGTGGCTCCCCTTGGAGAATCAGAAGACCTCCAGGACTAAGCCTTCAGCTGGAAGCCTGACTCTTCTGCAACCAGCTCTAGTGCCTGAGATGTACTCACATCTCTGATTCAGCCACTTTGGGGCAAGGGAACCAGGCCTAGGCTTAGTGGGTGGTCCTTAGGCATTCAAGAGACCTAAGTATGTGGTCATAAAGTAGGAAATTTCCGAGGCAGAATTTCTAACTAGGCAAATGTAGTTCATGGTAATGTATTAGACATAGTTTTGTACATTTATCTATGTTGATATCGTTTCTTTTTTCCACCATTTAATTGACTCAATTCCTCCCCCATCCATATCCATTCCTTATAATCAGAAACTTGATTTCCTCTGTGCTAATGACCAACTAATTCAGAATATGGTGTAGCAGGAGTGTCAAACTCATTTTCATCAGGGGCCACATCAGCCTCATGGTTGCCTGCAAAGGGCCAGATGTAATTTTAGGACTGTATAAATGTAACTACTCCTTAACTAGAGGGAAGGAGCTCGGCGCTGCTGCTGGGTAGAAACAAGGTGCAGGCCAGATTCGGCCCGTGGGCCTTGGGTTTGCCACCTGTGGTGTAAAGGACTAACAGGTCCTTGGAACTACCAGGAATATTTGGGTTTAAAAATGATTCAATATCGAAATATTTGGATAAAAGTTTGGCAAAGCACCTTTAATATATTAGATCATGTTTTTATTTAATGTATTAAACTATTTGTTTTAATTACAAAAATAATTACACATGTTTACATTAAACATTGCAAGTGTTAACGCCCTTAGAAAGAATCCAGGTTCTTGGAATTCTACCACTTAAAGATAACTGAAGGGAACATTTTGATTAATGCCTTTCCAGGTTTTTCCCATTTACATAGTTTCATTATTGAAATGTTAACCTTATGAATTCTATTATAGCCTATTTTCATATGTTTTTGTCCCAAGTCAGTATATTTCTTTGTCACGGTCACACAATATTCCATTGTACGGATGAATAATAATGTGTCCGTCCATCCCCCTTTGGAAGGCCATCTGGGTTGCTTCCAGTGCTTAGTTTCAAACAATGCTCACCAAGCATCCTCAGAGCTAAATCTCTGAACACAGTTCTTATCATTTACTTAGAAATTACTCCCAGAAATAGGCTCACTGAGTCAAAGGATCGACACATTGTTCTCATTTAGTCACAGGAGGCCTTGTAGGCAAAACAACCCTCCGAATTTTCCCACTCTGTTCCTGTTGTATTTACTGTTACTCTCATTATTATCTGGGTTTCAAGATATTCAAATCCTATAGTCTACTGAACAACTTTGGTTCAATAAGCTCTCTGGCTTGGCATAACATCTGAGTCCTTGAAAACAAGATCTGAAGTCATCCTGTCTAGTCACCCTTTTGTGTTTTTAAATTTTTATCCATGTGTCATTTCTCTGGGATCTCTAACTGAATGACTGATGTGAATCACCAAATATTCCAGGACCTGTACTGACTGTATCTAATCTTTAGTTCAAACCTGCTTTGCTCCCCACTCCTGGCAATTTTCTAACCCACAAGCAGAGTAACTCCAGCAGGTTTGGAAGCTCAGAGCAAGTATCTCCAAATCTCAAACCCTCCTCCTACTGCGAAGGATGTCGATGCAGCAGCTCTCAGGACACGTTCTGCGGGACACTATTCCTATGAGAAGGCTCACCTGGGGCAGCGTCCATGATAAACCATTGAGTTCTCTAGCCCCGCCCCTCTCGTGCGTAATGGAACACTTAATCTACCAAGTACCTCCCTGTTTATCTTTGCAAGACCAGGTGTCAGTGAAACAAGGCAGCAGCGTTGCCTTGTTGCCAGAGTTGCCAGAGTCTTTCCTGAGTGAGACAGTAGTGCAGCTCAGGATCATTTTCTGGACCATAACTCTCACCCACAGGGTCCCATCAGGACCGGGGAGGCTGCAGAGCCGCATCTGAGATGAGCAGTAGCTCCGCTGTCGGAGCACAGCTGCCATCCAGGAAGGTGGCTGGGACCGCCGAAGTTCCCGGCACATAATTAAGCTCATACTGTGTCTACTAAGTCACTTGTATTCAATGCATATTAAACGCTTGGACCAGAGTTAAGTAAGCACTGGACAGGATGCAGACAAACCCAAAGAGCTTTGGTGTTTCTCATGGGGGTGCCATTAGCATTCTGGACAGGACAACCCTTCACTGGGTGGGACTGTCCCAAAGACAGAGGGTCATTTAGTAACCCATACCCTCAGGACATTAAATGCTAACATACACACCCTCTTACCATCATCACAACAACCACAAATGTCCCCACAGATTCTATTTGCCGGTGGGGGGATGGGGGATCACCACCCCTCATTGAGAACCTCCGATTCTACTTGTTGAGATGGAATTCACACTCAGGAAATGACAGAAAATAACATTAATCTGGCCATGGAATTGTGCAGTGCAGCTATAAGAACCACGAAGGATCAAAGGAGATCAAGGAAGCTGACAGCACAGTACAAGCTTTGATGTGAACGGGAAATGGGGACCTGTGGCCTCTCTCAGGAGTCCAGCCCACAGTTAAAATGTGCTGTGAAATGCTTTCTCTTAAGACATCCTGGATTTCCTTGCTTTAAGCTGATTATGTGAACTAATACCAGTAAAGCACATCCTACACACTTGGCGATGCCAGCTTTTAAAAATGCTGTTATTGTTTCTGCCTTCCTGTTCAGGACAAGTTTGCTCCTTGCATTCGGAGTCTCCAGGGAGGGCAGGAAAGCAGTGAGAGTCTTGGTGAAGGTGAAGGACACTGTCAGCCTGGCCTGCCGGGCTGCTTCGAAGAGCTAAATCAGAAGCACCACTGGTTCACCACAGGACTGACCCTCGCTCGACCCTGAGGAGCCCAGAACCTGGTTCCTTTCTGCCCAGTCAGCTGTGGTCAAAGGGCCATTGTTTCCAGAGAACCAGTGTGTTTAAGCCTCTGGGAACAATGGCCCTTGTTGATCTACTGTGCTGGGATGAATAAGGTCACTGACTGTTTTCAACCTTAGCCACAATCAGTGCCTGTGCCCTTTACTGCGCAGCATTGAGGGGGGCATGTTCTCTGATGCCCTCGTTATGCTCAGGTGAGGCTAAAAAGACCAGTGAGTGGGCACCTTTTATAGATAACTGTTCACAGCTCACAGTACGTGAGCTATTATATGGGCGTGATTCTCAAACTCCTGGAGCTTGCTTAAAATGCAAAGAGCTTCTTTGAAATGCAGATTTCCAGGCTTTGAAAAGTCTGACTCAGGAAGCTGTGGGGGCAGGAACCTGTCCCTGCCTTAACCAACTGCAGGCGTTTCTGGTACGGGTGATCCATGGGCGCAGTTTTGAAAAACCACCACCGAGTATGAGTAAATGGAACAAAAAAAATTGCGTCCTCTTGACATCTGATACCCTACCTCCTTGAAATGCGTTCTTCCCTAGGAACGTAACAACTGCACTTCTAGCAAACACAAAAGCAAGAGAACAACTTAATTCTGAAAGAAAAACAGATACAGATATGGTAAGCCTGCAATTAAAATGTATACGTATGCATACAAACAAAGAAATTACATTTCGGTTGCCATGGAAGAGTGGCTGATGACAAGAAGAGAATTTGTGACATCAAAGCACATTAAACGCAACTACCCAACCTTACATTTGGAAAAGCTTCACTAATTTTTCAACATTTCTTATTTAATCCATGAAAGAATTATCTTACCATCTGACCACCTGCAGCGGACTAGCGCGCAAACCAAGGCATTAAGAGGTTTACACAACATGTCTAGAGGTCAAGACAAGAGCCTAAGCATCCGGAATGCTATGCTTTTTCTGCTAGATTAGAAATGGCAAAGAGGTTTCATGCCACACGCCAACTCAGATAAACCAGGAGACCAGAAAGCGCGGTCTCCGGCGCAATGCTGGGAGAGCCGCCGGGGAGGGGGCGGGGGCGGAACAGCGGTGTCTGCCGCGAGCACAGGTGAGAGGAGCGGCATGCGCACACCAGACACGCCACCTCTCGAGAGTATCGGAAGCACTTACATGTTCACAGACATCACTACTCTCATTCCTTCCCTCAACAAACACGATTCAGTGTCTACGATATGCCAGACCCTACGCTAGGGGAGAGGGATGTACCCACCAGTGGAGAGGAAGCACCACCAACGGGATGGACGTCACACAATAAGGCGGCCTCTCACCCAAGACTTTACCTGGCAAAACGGTGTTTAAGGGAAGAACTGAAAAAAAAAAAAGAACAGAAGTCAACAAAGTTTTAAAAAGGAAGGAGGAAAGTGGAAGTGAATGCTGTTTCTGTGAAACTGAAACCAAACCAGCAGGGCTGGGCCACAGAGAGGGACAGGCAGGGTGGGGAGGGCTAGGGACAGGGGTGGGCAGGCAGCGGCCAGGTCCTGAGGGACCTCGAGGTTGTGAGATTACGATTTCAATCTAAGACCATGGGAAGTCAGGGAAAAGCTGGGTGATGTAGATTCGTCTGTTTTCATTTTGGTTTTTTGAGGGGAGAGGGTGAATTACCAGAATTGAGTTTCATAAAGAGAACGGAAGAGTCACAGTGAGCCTAGAAAGCAACTGCGGTCCCCCAGGTGACCAGAAAAACTGGGTGGCAGGGAGACAAGGGGCACTGGTGGATCTGAAGTAACCTCGGAAGCAGAATCTACAGTGACTTGGTTTGGCAAAGCATGCAGATGGTGACAGAAACACAGGAGACCAAGATGCAGCCCAGGTGAAAGTTCACGCTTAGGACACACTCATGTGGCAGCCCCGCAAGGTGGCAGGGCCGACCAGGATTGGAGACCCTAAGAAAAGGTTAAGATCTGAAACTCTGGGGATCGCAGGAATGGAAGATGATAGGCCCCAAACCACTACTCCCATATTCTCTGCTCTCCAATCGAGTTAAATTTTGTAATGGTTCTACTGTCACATGCGTGAAGGCTTATTCCAGCAGAGACATCATCATCTAAGTCTCTGGTTTTCTAAATTACAGCACTTACTGCAGCTTTTACCTCTCATAACAACTGAACACAAGCAACTAAAAATTTCCTACTGAAAATTTTGTTGATTTAGTACTTTACCGCCTTAAGTATGGCACACCAACATAATTTCAGCTTGCTTTAGAAATTCAACGTCTTACATTAATTCTACCAGCAGAACTCTGCATACATGATGATCTCAAGGCCCTCCCTGAAGGCCCCTGGCTGTGGGAACGGAGGATACCTGGCTTGGCTTGCTGTGTCCTCGGCCCTACTCCAAGTACCCAGGCTGTTGTATGTTGCCCCACTTGGAGATGAGACCAGAAGATGGGCCAAGGTCATTGGGACTGTAATACAGATGCTGGCCCCTGGCGGAACTAAACCACTCTGGGAGGTTTGGGGTGGGGGGAAGGCTTGTTTCAAATACAATGAAAAGAAGTGGAGTGGAGTCTCCAAAAGTCATGACGCAATCCACACTGAGAACTCAACCATCTCAAAAAGGGACTTTGATCCCTGGAGCCGACGTTTTCTTTTCTGCTCCACTGCACATCTCCTAGGATGCCGGCGCTAAAATTGGCAGTTACTTCACTTCAAGAGAGTTTCTGGTTCTTTCCTGCCAACAGGTTTTAGTAAGAAAAGCTCAAGATGCTGTCATCTACCTTTGCCTAAAATCACCCTGGCAGAAACGGTCATTTTTCTTCTTAAAATCCTCTCACAGCCAACACCAGTAAACACCAGATTCTCAAGGCTCAGCTTTGAAGCTCCAGCCACCACATTAGACCTTGTGGGAAAGAAAACCCGAGGTAACCCTATGACTTCCACTTTTCATTCTTCAAAGACTTGTATGGCACAAAAGAGGACTGTGAAAACAAAATCTCCCAGGTTCTATGTGTTAGAAAATAGCCGGAAGTACATTTATTATTCTCGTTTAAAATATTTTTAAAAATTCAAAAAGATCTGATGTGCACATGTGTTTATTTACAAGTCACTGTTTTGAAGTGCTGCCATTCATTTTATTCTTAGACATCTGTTTAAGAACAGATTATGAGATACTTAAAGATTACAGTAAACAGAAAAAAACTAGAATTTCTATGATACCACCAACCCAGGCTTCAAGCAGAAAATATGCATACTTGTCCACTAAACAAAAAAGAGGTCAAGAGAGTGAGGAGTTATGAATAACATGAGTCAAAGGTCATAAAGAAAAGCTTGGAGACTTCTGCCAAGATGGAGGCAGAGGTGGAAACACTGTGCCTTCTCCCACAACCAAGTTTGAAAACAACAAAGGGCTGGAGAACAAAGACACAGCCAAAGAACAGAAAATTGAATTATACAGAAGTCCTACAACAAGGAACCGTTCAACCGGGATGGTAAGAGGGGCAGAGCCAGCAGCGGAGCAGGGTCGGGCAGGAAAGATCCCCTGACCTAGGCGCACAGGTAGACCAGACCCAGTCAGGGTGTGGGGCAGACTGACCGCAGTCGCACATTTGCGCACAGTGAGACGGACCACACAGACCCCAGAGGGCGAACCCAGTGGTAGAGGGCTGACGGTGGCGGCACACTCGCGTGCAGTGGGACAAAACGCGAGGGCCCCGGTGCAGTAGCAGCTGCGGCGGGAGGTGGCAGACGGGACGCCATTGCTCCTCTTTGACCCTGCCCCCACATACAGCGTCACAACCCAGCGACTGAGTTGCCCTGCTTTGGTGAACACCTAGGGCTCTGATCCTGCTAAGTAACAGGCACAAACAGCCCAAAAGATGGCACAAGAAGAACTCAAAGTCCCAGAGCCGATAACTCTAAGTGACCAAGAGATTGCCAGCCTCTCAGAGGCACAGTTCAAGACACTGTTTATCAGGATACTCACAGAACTGGTGGATTATAGTCACAAATTAGAGGAACACATGAAGGCTAAACTAATTGAAATGAAGGGAGATGCACAGGAAACCAATATCGATGGAAAGGAAACTGGGACTCAAATCAATGGAATGGACCAGAAGGAAGAACAAAACATCCCACCAGAAAGGAATGAAGAAATGAGAATTCAAAAAAATGAGGAGAGGCTTAGGAACCTCCAGGACATCTTTAAACGTTCCAACATCCGGATTATAGGGGTACCAGAAGGGGGAAAGAAACAGCCACGAGTGGAAAACTTATTTGAACAAATAATAAAGGAGAACTTCCCCAGTCTGGCAAAGGAAATAGACTTCCAGGAAATCCAGGAAGCTCAGAGAGTGCCAAAGAAGTTGGACCCAAGAAGGAACACACCAAGGCACATCATAATTACATTAGCCAAGACTAAAATGAAGGAGAGAATCCTAGAAGCAGCAAGGGATAAGGGGACAGTCACCTACAAAGGAGTACCCATCAGACTGTCAGTGGATTTCTCAAAAGAGACCTTACAGGCAAGAAGGGGCTGGAAAGAAGTATTCCAAGTCATGAAATCCAAAGACCTACAGCCAAGATTGCTTTATCCAGCAAAACTTTCATTTAGAATGGAAGGACAGATAAAGTGCTTCTCAGATAAGGTCAAGTTCAAGGAGTTCATCATCACCAAGCCCTTATTATATGAAATGCTAAAGGGACTTATATAAGAAAAAGAAGATGAAAAATATGAACAGTGAAAGGACAGCAAACACACAGTTATTAACAACCACACCTAAAACAAAAGCAAACCAAGAGGACAGCTAGATCAGGAGTGGAACCATAGAAATGAAGAACACATGGAGGGTTAGAAACAGGGGGGTGGGAGGGGGAGAAGGGGGGAGAGGGCACAGAAAATAGCATAGATGGTAGGTAGAAAATAGATAGGCGGAGGGCGAGAATAGTGGGGGAAATATACAATCTAAAGAACTTGAGACACGTGGTTATAAACTAAGGGGGGGAGAATGGTGGGGGAGGGAGTGTGCGGGTGGAGGGGAATGAAGGGGGGGAATAGAACAACTGTAATGGTATAGTCAATAAAATATATTAAAAAAAGAAATGTATAAAGGTATCATATACAGGTATAATATGTATATTATACGCGTGTTACATATATAAAATATAAAAAGCTATATGTTATCTTTAAATTATGCTTATTACAGTGATATACAAGGTCTGTTTGGGAAAAGTGCAGCCATTGTTAATATAATGAGAATGATTTGTGCACTATCAGTGTAACCTGGCAGCCAAGGAGAGTGCACTGGAATGTACATGCGTGAACAGTCAGTGGGGGCAGTAGACACTGATGAGTGAGCATGTGCACTGTGTGGCCATTGCACTCACAATGACTGAACGAGTAGAACAACAAATCTGCATCAAATTCTGCATTAAGCCTGAACATTCCTCCACAGAAACTGGTCAGGTGATTCAGAAGGCCGCAGCTGTGGATAACTGGTGATTGGCAGCTTCATCATGACAACCCATTGGCTCACACATCACGTCTTGTGCAGAGTGTTTTGGCATCCGGGGGACTCAACCACCCTACAGCCACTTTGGTGTCCTGTGACTTCTGGCTTTTCCCAAAACTAAAACCACCTTTGAAAGGGAAGAGATTTCAGACCATTGATGAGATTCAGGAGAATACAATGGAACAGCTGATGGCAGCTGAAAGGACTGTGTGAGGTCCCAAGGTGCCTACTTTGAAGAGGACTGAGGTGTCATTATCCTGTGTACAATGTTTCTTGTATCTTGTAGCCTCTTAACTAAATGTCTCTACTTTTCATAGTATATGGCTGGATACCTTCTGGACAGACCTTGTATATTATTCATAAAGTCCCAATATTTCTTTCTTTTTTTAAATATTTCATTTATTTATGTTTAGAGGGGGGAGGGAAGGAGAGAGGGAGAGAAATATCAACGTATGGTTGCCTTTTGTGCGTCCCCTGCTGGGAACTGGCCTGCAACCCAGGCATGTGCCCTGACTGGGAATCGAACCGCGATCCTTTGGTTCACAGGCCTGCACTCAATCCACTGATCTACACCAGCCAGGGCCTAATATTTTTTTGTTAATTGGTTTTTGTTTTTCAGCAACCATTCATGCAGGGTTTTTGGTTATTATAATGTAATGACAATTGCAGAGAAAAAGAGAAGTGTTTTCTAATCTCCCAGCTTTCATTGTTTTTAAACATGCAACTTGCCTGCTTTTTAGCCCAAAGGCAAGAAGACACCACTTGGACCACTTCCCTCACACAACTGTATCTGTATGATACATTTACACTTGGACCACTTCCCTCACACAACTGTATCTGTATGATCACTATTGGGACAATTATAAGCCAGTGACATGAGGCACCCACATCTGATCTGCCCAGACAGAACTGGAATAATGTCAGCACCCAGACTGTCTTGGAGACCAAGTGGTGACTTTCTGCAGAGCAGTGAACATTTCAAGACAAACTTAGATTTTTTCCATTACCTATGCTCAGCTGGAAAAACTGACTCTGTAGCAAGACAAGCAACTTGACTTAGGAATGACTCTGAAGTCTGAGGCTGATTTTCACATTGTTTGGAGTCGTGGGAGGAGAGGAGGACAGCAGGGACGGAGGCAGTGCACTTGAGCACGTCCACACAGCCCCTGGACCAAGTTATTTTAAACAGCCAGAGTGAGTAGATAAACCTGTCATACATCTAGTTGTCAAAAATTATCAACCATTAGAACAAAAGGATTGTGGGTTAAAAATGACTCTGCAAGTAAGGCAGAAAATAATCCCTATTTTTCCTCAGGGAAAAGGAGTCTCTGTAGGGACTGTGACCTAAGCTCAAGTGAACCCCTGAAACAAAGTGTGACAGACGGTCCACTTACAGAGGAGGTGGGGTTAACCACGGGGTTTTGAGAGGAAAATAACCAGGCATGGAGCAGTGGCTTCGGCAGGAAGTGGATATCATCGACTCCCCAAGTCAAAGGCCCAAAATAACCTACATGTTGAAAGCCAAAAATGGGCCTAGTTTGGCCTGATGACCATGTTTGAGGGCAAACTTTACAGGTAGTTTTTAAACCAAAACATTTTTTCACCTGACTTAATTCCAAATATCTTTTAGCTTGAGGGAGGGAGGGAAGGAAACAGGAAGAGAAAGGGAGGGAGGGAAGAAGGAAGAGAGAGAAAGTAAAAGAGAGAAAAGAAGAAGGGAGGGAGGGAGGGAGGGAGGGAAGGAAAGAAAGAATTCAAACCTCCTTCACTCAAGGGACAGAAAATTGGCCCCTAAAGGAGCCATTTAAAGAATGTAGTCACACAGCCTTCAAAGGTAACCCCAGGGGAAGCATCCTCAAAACATCTTATACGGGCAGCTCTACTAAAATCAGTATTTCCACGATAGACCATTCTGAGGAAGAAAATACTCTTTTGGATGCATACATTCTGATACATTTGCTTCTCAAATGTCCGCTACAATCACACATGCTCATGTGACTTGGAGGGATTTAATAACAACAGTACCAGGAAATAGTTTCTGAATGTGAGGAGTGTCTGAAGTGCTTTACCATTAATCTTCAAAACAACTCTGAAGACAGTCACTTTATCGTCCCCATTTCACAGGTGAGGAAACAGAGCCCTGAGAGGTGACTTAAGTGCCCAGGTAACACAGGGAGGCAGGGGAGGAGATGAACCAGGGCCTGCTCTGGCCGAGACCATCGCAAACAGAGGAAGCCAGGGCTCTAAACAAGCTAACTCTGCACCTGTACCACTAAGTGCTCTACTAACCGTGATAAGGATCTTGCTCCAGTGAAGGAAAGTAGGTTTAAGGACTTTCTTCACTTCATGGGCCCTCTTTCCCTCTCAAAGACAGATTTTTCAGCCGCAACTAAGTTTCCTTTTTGCTCACATCAGTTTTTGTTCCTTAATAGAAAATGTAAATCAAAAGCTTTTGCTGAAAAGCTCAGAGGGACAATGCAGCAGGTCTAACTTCAAAGTCCCAGGAACAGGAAACAGATCCTTTGTGCAACAATCAACTAAAACACTGTCTTGCAGTTTCAGAAGGTGAAACACTTTGAAGATGTGAAAGGAATGTGGAAAAACAGAAAACAGACACAGGGTCCAGGCTGATACCAGGCGAGCTCGCAGCACACAACAAACATCTTGTTCTACAAAAGCTCAGTCCAAACGTGCCATAAACCCCAGGTGGCGGAACGTGCTACAGACACCTCCTCATTTGCAAATGTGAAATGTGTGCCATTCATTTCACTGATGTGTTCAACCTGTTGAAACTACCCTCATCTTTGATTTGTACATGGGAAATAATCTGGTTAAGTTATTCATAGCTTCTGCCTGAAAGAGAGGAAAAAGAAAAGCAAAATGAACTCAGCCTTGGCTGTCGTCACTCGAAGGAGAAAGGGGCAGCATGTGTGCACTATCAGTACAGTCAAGAAAAGGAGACGGGACCAGCTTTGAGGACAAGGCAGCTCCTTCACTGGAGCGTGTGTGGAACAAACAGCAGCAAGCTACCCCCACAGGAGAAGCTTTGCGATTTTAAAGGGAGCCACAGCTCCCACCCCCACCCTGCCCCTGGCACACTTAAAATTCCTAGCATTAGAGAAGAGAAAATGGCCATCCTCAACAGTGCTTTTAAAAATGTCTTCTTGACCTGGCTGGTGTAGCTCAGTGGACTGAGTGTGGGCTGTGAACCAAAAGGGTCGCCAGTTCGATTCCCAGTCAGGGCACATCCCTGGGTTACGGGCCAGTTCCCAGTGGGGGTCATGTGTGAGGCAACCACACATTGATGTTTCTCTCCCTTTCTTTCTCTCTCCCTTCCCCTCTCTCTAAAAATAAATAAGTAAACCCTTAAAAAAAAGTCTTCTCTTTGGTTCCTATAGGCAGTGCATTCAGAAAGATGCATTGGTGTGTCCCCTGTTGGTGGTTCTATCGGTTGGGTGACATGGGAGAAGCCCTAAAGATTTCCTTTCTCTTGGTTCTGCTTCAGAAAAGCTTTGCTTGGAAACAAAAAACAAACAGACAAAAAACACTCTGTAGCAACAAACAGAAGGCACAGCCACTGCAGTGAAACCTACGGAGACTGAGGTTTTTATAAGCAGATTCTAACCAGAGACTCTGCTTAGAACACATGGCACTTGCTTTGCATCCCTTAAGCCACGTAAGAACCTCTAAGTAGATATTTTTATTCTCACTTTACATATTAAAAAATAACTTGAATTTTTCTTTAATGAAATGTTGTCTCCACCCCCAAGTGGGTATCGCTGTTCAGAGGAACTTGCCAGCAGACACACAGCTGAGGACCCTCTGTTCTGCTAAATCAATTCACTCTCTCTTAAAGGAGGCTGATGTGAAAACAAGGCGCAGAGGGCTGTGTGCGTCTCTACTGAACCAAACACACAGAGAGATCACAAGGTTTGACACCAGCTGAGTTCAGCACAGGAACAGGACCCTGCTTCAGAATCTGACATATGTCCCACATCACTTCAGGTATAAAAGGGAAAGTCTTTAAATTTCAGGATATACCACTAATTAGGTGAATATGCTTCTCCTTTTTTTTTTTTATAAAACATGGAGGTTAAAGTATAGTAGCATGTATCTCCTAGTTGTATGCAAAAGAAATGACAAGTTCAAAATGCCAGCAACTAAGGAAAAACAAGGAAATATTCCCAGGATTATTTTCTACACATAAACTTGGCTCAAAGAGGGTCTATGAGAGCCATCAATTAATCTTAGAAATACCACAGCTTTTCAAATGAAACCGCCACCAACAAAGGATAAAGCAGGAAGTTCAACAGGAAGTAATTTTGAAATCGATTAGAGATAGCCTATGAGAACCAAGTTAAAAATTCATTCCATTAACTTGGACTGCGTGACATTCCAGCTAGGTGGAGCTCAAGTTCACCTCTGATTCTTCCCCAAGAAAAGGAAACCATACACATTAGTAATTATACACCAAGGCAGAGTACATATTTTGACCTGTATTTTTTATTGTTTGTTAAGCAAACAGATTCCTTAATCACTAATTCCTCTCTATTTTCCCCATTATGAAAAAACCTAGCATGTGCAAAAGTCTTTGATGAGCTAATAATGGCCCCCTGAGGGTCCCGCCTTTCTTTGCTATTTCTCCGGGCACACGCTATCTAATCTGTGAGATGCTGACAAACTAATTATCCTAGAGCACTGGTTTTATCAGCTTTTACACACCCATCCTGGCGAACACAGAGTCAGAAAGATTTGGCCTGGATTTCAAGTCGAAAACATCTGGCCCTTATCTGATTTCCTACCCGCTTCCTTTACCAACCCTGCACTCCCGCCAGAGTCATGTACTGCTTAACCCCGAACACTGTTCTCCTCAACCAACAAAAGCACAAGGACCGCGCTCCGACCTGAAATGCTCATCACCTCCAGCAGCCATCATACTGCACCACTCAAGCTGGCCACTCGTTTCCCTAACCCCTCCTTCTCAGCCTTTTTAGACAACTTTTATCTCTACCCAGCCCATCAAGGGACAGACACTCTTTTCCCAGGATCCAGCCCCCGTTCCTTTCTTCAATCAAGGGCTAGGAGTTTTTGAGGGACAGAAGAGGCGGCCCAGGCTAAGCCAGAAATTTCAAAGTTATCTTTGGCCATGGATCCTTGGAAAACTGGCTGATTCTACAGCTGAGGCAGGAAATGTACAAGCTGAGCATGAACTATCCTGTAGGATCAGAAAGAGCCACAAAATGCGCATATGCGCACACACACACACACACACACACGGACAACAACAGAGAGTGTCAAGGGCACAGGCACCAACTGAAAGAGCTCCCCATGTGAGCAACAAACGAAATAATTTGGTATAAGATTATAAACAAAACCATAAATTAAACAGCTATGAATCCATGCAGATATAATCAAATGAATGAATGAGGGAGCATATACAAATCTGTGCAGAAGAATTCAAAATAATTTATGTAGATATTTTACCCTCAAAAAGGTGGAGTATAAACTCCCTATGTGCGGGCTGTATAGTCACTTCCTTCCAAAGAGTAGAGTATGGAAAAGGAGAAAAGAAAATACATTTATTCCAGAGAAACTTGACAATGATCAAGGTTAGCATCAACAGTGCTAAGTCACGTTCACACTATATATTGCAGATGTGATGAAAATGATGCCTCATTTCCGAGACCTTCCCTGAAGAAACCTATAACCCCAATCTAATCATGGAAACAATATCAGCCAATTCCCAACTGAGGGACATTCTACCAAAGACCTGATTCCTCAAAACTATCAAGGTCATCAAAGATAAGTAACCTCTGAGAAACAGCCATAGTCTGAGTCTAGTAGTCTAAGGAGACATGATGTAATATGGCATCCTGGATGGGACCCTGAAACAGAAAGAGGCTGGTAGGTAAAAACCAAGGACATAGGAATAAAACGTGGGTCAACACTGGGTCATTAGTTATGACAAATGTACCACAAAACTGTCAGATATTAACAGTAGGGAAAACTGGGAATCTGGGAAGTCTCTGTACTACCTTTGTAATTTTTCTCTAAATCTAAAACTATTCTAAAATTAAATGTTTATTTTTAAAAATTATCCTTGGCTCTTCTATCTCCCTTATGCCACACCCAGGCCGTATCTGTCCCCTCGTCCCCCACTTGCTGGGCCACTGCGCCCCCTAGTCTCTGTGTTCTCCAACCCATCTTCCACACAACGGCCAGAGTGAGCTTTCTAACACACGGATCTGGATCCGAGGGTGTGACCTCCCTGATCAAAACCCTTCCTGACCTAAGCCCCTCCTTAGATCAGAGTTGCCAAGCTTTTTATATATAGACTCAAATAGCATATATAGTTAAGCCTACTCTGCCATTAAAGCACCAAAACTGCCATGTATAATACACAAATAAATAAACGTGGCTATGTTCACATAAAACTTTATTTATAAAAACAGGCAGAGGACTGGATTCGGCCCACAGGCCACATATACTATACTGACTTCTGGCCTAGAAAATCAAGTCCAGACTCCTTAGACTGACTCTCAGGGCCTAATCTACAGCACTCCTGAACCTTCTTTCCAGGTGAGCCCGCCTTCCTCTGGCTAAGTTATCTGCTCCGACATGCATGTGCTTCCTGTCCCTCTCACTCAGAGGAAATAGGGCCCTGCCTCTGTGAAATGTCTTCACATCATTTCATGTCCGCATTATTCTCCCTTATCATAGCTCGTAGCATATCTGGACCTCCATAACTCATCTGATACAACACCAACTAACATGTTAAAAAGCATCAGATATTATCATTTAATTTTGTATGTGTCTTTGTTTTGTTCTTTCCAATCAATTCCAAGTATGTTTCAGTTCTTAAGTAATACAATGTGAGTTAAGACATATATTCCACACCTTCAAAAGACAAGCAGGTAATAAGTAACTGAGCTAGTACATCCTAAAGCATGCTCTGAGAACTTCAAGACATGTTCATAGGTACAGCCTTCAAAATGAAGTGTTTTATAATCAACTACCTCTGAGGAATTCTGGGTTCAACTTCAACTAAAGAAGGCAGATTTCTTTGTCACAGGAGTTTTCAAAGCCTTCATTGTACATTGTGAATTTCCTTAAAGAGGAATACATTATCCAATAACTCTCAAATATGTTTGGGCATGGAATTTTTTCACATTTTTAGCATCTGTGTCCTGCAGAACACTTAGGGAATTGTTGAAATTAAGCATCAGTTAAGAAATTGTTGAAATTAAGCATACTCCTACAAGGCGTACCAAAAGTTCTAGTTCTTTCTATTTTTTCATTGTGGTAGGCTGAATAATAGTCCCCCAAAAAATATCCATCTCACAAACTCTAGAATCTGTGAATATTACCTTATAGGGAAAAAAAGAGAGGATTTTTCAAGTATGATTGAGTTTAGGATCTTGAGATGAGATAGAAAACTTACCAGGATGGGCCCTGACTGCAGTCAAAGGCATCCTTATAAAAGGGAGGCAGAGGCTGATCTGATACGAAAGGAAAGGCTATGTGACCTGGGAGGCAGAGACTGCAGCAACACAGCCACGAGCCAGGGCACATGGGCAGCCAGCTAGCGGCGGCAAGGGCCCGCTCTCCTGGAACCACCAGCAGACGCACAGCCCTGACTACCCCTTGGTTTCAGCCCAGTGAAACTGATTTGGGAGTTCTGGCCTCCAGAACTGAAAGGAAATGCATTTATGTTGTTTAAGTCACCAAGTTTGTGGTACTTTGTTACAGCAGCCATAGAAAACTCACACAGCCACAACACCAACCAGGGTGCAGTGTTTTTTGCTGGCATTAAATACTATGAAATGAAGTCAAATTAGCCTTTTCCACAGTTAGGCCGCAGTTAGCCTGGTCTAGTGAGGTTTTATCATCTACTTACTGGAGACAGTGTTAGTCCATGGTTAGGACCCTGGCGCTAGGTTAACCCACCTGACTTCCAATGCAGCTTCAACATTTACTAGTTAATTGCATGACCTTGGTCAAGGTGCTTATCTTCTTTGTGACTTAGTTGCCTTATCTGTAAAATCAGGCTATATCCATAGAGTTGCTTTGTGGATTATATGAAATCATGTATAAAAAGCATTTAGTTCCTGATATACAATAAGTACTCAGTAAATGAAAACTACTATTACATTATAGCATTACTGCTATCCAGAGGGGAAAGTATTCACTTTCACCCCAAGCTAAATCTCATATTCTTTTATTCTCAGTTTCACAAACTATACATCTTTACGCAATTTCTAGCTCAGGATGTTCAAATGACCTCAGCAAGGTAAAGCAGGTAGAGAAGCTCATGCTTGCCTCTCTGAGTCACAGCGTTTCAGTATGTGACTTGATTAATAATGACAGCTAATAGCTCTAAGACATGTGCTTAATGTCATGTATTAAATTCATGTTGCTCAAAAAAGGTCTTGAAGCTACTCTTCTTGTACGGATGGGTTTTCTGTATTAGGTCAAAGTGCCAGCAAAGGCCTATTTTCTTAATTAGCAAGCAGCTGATGCTCCATTTGTTAGTCTTTATCCTCATGTTTGGTTAATTCAGAGCAACATATGAAATTATTCTGACAGGTCCCAATACAGGAATGACACAGGCACCGGAAATCAGCAAAGGAGATGAAGGGTCTTGGCATAACGTACCAGGCACGCCTGCCATCTCTTGGTCTCTCCCCATCCACCACTGTTCTCCACGAACAACCCCAGTGCCACTTGCTGCCACCCCTACAGCGTAGCCAGCCTACGTGAGTGATTAATGAGACACCAAACGACATAACCAATCACAAATACTGGGTCACCGCTGGTCACAAGGTGTTAGAACCCCAGAGCTTTGATTCCTGAAGCCTTTGAGATCCTTCTACTAAAATGGAGGTATCCTGAGGAAAGTTAGCGTTTTAATTTTTATTACAAGTCAGCAGTGTCAAAGAGTCGAAGGTGGGGCTGACATAAGAAGATAGATTCTTAAAAAGGATATGGGGAAAAGCATACCAATTTCGCTATTCTTTTGGGTGTCACGATCAAAAATTTCAAAGAAAACTGTGGCTCAAGTAACCTAATCTACAGATTGTCTAGAATCCTGGCGAAGCAGGATGTCCCGTAAAGAGTGGCATTTGCATGAGATTCCAGAAGATACCACAAGAAAAATGATCAAGATCTCCTTAGGATACTGGGACGAGGAACCTCCAACAAAAGTTTTGAAAAAAGGCCACCTCAACTTCTGGGGCTGGCCCAAGTGGACAGAGTACCCAAAACAGGGCGTAAGAGGCAGATGCCAGATGGACAGAGACCCCCCCCCCCCCCCGCCATCACTGCAGCAAGAGTCACAGCCACAAGTGTTGCCAGGTCATTTAAGGCAAAGATGAAAAAAGAGCGACATCCACACCACCAAGTTTCCCACCCCACCTGACCCCTGAATGCCAGTCCAAGTCAATCCGCCCTGTGAGGAGTGGCCAAGAAGCAACAGTGACGGCCAGGAGGCGGACGGGCAGAGATCGGCTCTAAGGGATGAGGACTGAAAGAACCTGAAAGCTCTTGAACCACCCTTGGAGCACGCAGAGAAAAGCGGGGACTTGGCAAGGAGCACACACAGTAGGGGTCTCAGAGGACATACTGGCTGCCCTGAGAGCACCCCTGCCCTAGCTGGCAGGAGCTCAGAATCTCTGCTTACACTGATTACTATACCATGGGCTGTACAACCACAGGCAACAGAGCTTCAGAGGCACAAGTCACACTAACAAGTTACGGTAGAAACTACCCCAATCAAGGGGCTGTGGAAGAAAACAAAATAAGTCCCACCTCTGGCCACAATCGAGAAACAGAGAGACAATACCATTCCCCTGGCAGTTGCAAATGGATGCACAATCACACCGCATGTGTGTCATAAACACACTCAGCCAAGCTCTCCTGGTCTGTCCATCAGAGAAAGACCATACCGGGACACACCAGAACCTCACTAAGACCTGCTGCTTCAGAAAAGCAAGCTGAAACTTACCAGAAGTGTAAATCTTAGGGATTTTAAGAACCTCCTTTGTTTTTCAATTTTAAAATCGAGGCTGAAAACCCAAATGCCAATGGGGCAAGGCATGGAGGGCGAATGGTTCCGAAGCCTGCCTGTATCAAAAACCAGGAGATGCACGCCCCATCCAAAGGACCGCACTGCTCAGCCCAAGCCCGGGTCCCCATGGGGAGGGTGGGCCAGCAGCCGGCTGCAGCCCGCCCTGGGCAGACCGGCACTTGAGATGGTTCCAGGGCTGCACCCAGCAGAACCCATTTAGAGAATCACAAAGCCACTGACTCTCTGGTTACTTTTTCTTTTAAGGTGAAAATCAAATGAGTGAATAAAATTTAGTTACGAGGAATATAAATTAAGAAGTGAAAGTCCTTCCCTGCTACTCCCCGAATTGTTAACACATTAGATCACTGTGTATCCTTCTTTTTCTAGACACACAAGATGTTCTGCAAGTCGCTTTTTTCACTCAACAATATGTCATGGACACTCTTCTGCATCAGTACATTCAGATCTACTGCATTCTTTTCACCAAGCCCAGAGTTAGAAAGCTGCATTTCAATGCTGGGAGATGACCAAAGAACCTCTAGGCCAATCTCTTCCACTTCACAGATGGGGTCCCCAGAGGTCCTGGACACCTCTCATCCAAAAGGAAAGAAGCCAGTACCCCACCCCCCGACATGGGGCCACGCCAGCAGGTGTCTCCAGCATCTTGCCAGCATCTTTGCTTTCCAAAAAAGCCAAGCAAAAAGGCAAAGCTTCCCACATGGCAGGCGAGAAGCAAGAAGGGAGATAAAATTATCTTATAGTAATGATTGTGATCAGCTGAAGAACCTTACATCCATCAACTTTAGTTTTTTAATTACCAAATATCTAGAGTCATTCAAAATGCATCCAAGTTATGAAATCAGAATTCACTTAGCAGTCATAGTCTATTTCCAAAACATACTGAACTGAGATTTTCATGAAGTTCACATCCTCCCGACTCGAAGCCTTAAAGAAACAGGGCAGGACCTGGCTCACAAGCAAACTGTGCATCCCCGCCAGCTGGCAGGTGCCTGTGCCCGGGCCTCGGGGTCGGGCCAGGGCTGCACTGGTGGGATTAAGGACCATCTTTACATGAGGGAACATTTATTAAAGGAACAAGTANCCAAAACATACTGAACTGAGATTTTCATGAAGTTCACATCCTCCCGACTCGAAGCCTTAAAGAAACAGGGCAGGACCTGGCTCACAAGCAAACTGTGCATCCCCGCCAGCTGGCAGGTGCCTGTGCCCGGGCCTCGGGGTCGGGCCAGGGCTGCACTGGTGGGATTAAGGACGTGGTAGAGGTCCCAGCTCCAAAGACCATCTTTACATGAGGGAACATTTATTAAAGGAACAAGTATGAACTTCATATTCAAAATATTCATTCCATTAGTGACGCAAGGTACTGAAAAGCTAATTAAGTATTCAGACCTTCAGAAACTCCAGTCCAGCTCCCAGACATAGAAAAAGCTCTCTATCTAAAGATATAAATTCCCTGGAGGCCAGAGCCTCCCCGTGTGGCTAGCTTTCAAAACATTTTAGGAAACTTGACCTCAAATTAAAATGAGCGTTTCAGCAGGGGTTACTCAGAGCCTTTGAGAAACTCTAGTTCAGATAAACACAAACTGCAGAAATCAGTTATCCTCACGTCCTGTTAATGCAATTTCCTCTGTAAAAGAAATGCTTAGGGGCGTTTCTCTGGAATTCTGTACCTTAACTGAACAGAAAGATCATTTGCCCTATTGCCTCACTAGACACTGGGAATGTTCCGATGCCTCTCTTTTCCCCCTCTTCCATTTCCTGTCTCTGGATTCCCTTTTCCTCTCCAACTCCTTGATTTAGGTTCTCTTTTACCAAATCTCAGGGGGACCATGGTAATAGCCTCCTAGTTCATCCTCTGTCACCAATCTTTCACCTCTCCCATTTGTGCCCTACAAAGTCATCTTGAAAATTCACTCATTTAACAAATATTTATAGAACCTTGCCATTCAGCAGGCACTGCACAGGCACTGAGGCTAGAGCAGGATGCAGTTAAGTCTTTGCCCACAGAACCCCCTCGAGATTGCGTCAGAGAAGTGATCAGTGCCATGGAGAGAAAGAAAGCAGAAAGGAAGACAGAGAGTGCTTGCAGGACAGGTTATTTAGCTAAGTGGTCAGCAAAGGTTTCATTCCCAAGGGGACATGTGAGCATGTCCTGAAGGAAAGGGAGGGGACAGTCAGTGGAAGAGTATTCCAGGTAGAGATGGCAGCGGGTGCATCACAAGTGCACGTGCGGTGCATCTGTGGACAAGGAGGAGGCCAGAGGGGCCAAGCAGAGCGAGCAGAGGGAGAGACCTCAGAGGTACAATGGGAGAGGGCAGACACATGGGGCGCTGCGGCAAATAGCCACTGAGAGATCGTTTGGAGTAAAATGGGAAGGAACTCCTTACCAGAACTTCTTGGGAAATTTATCGTTCTTTATAATACTGGGGGGAAAAATAAGTCAAGAAGTAGGAGGAAGCCCTGGCCAGGTAGCTTACTTGGTTAAAGTGTCATCCAGATAAGCCAGGGTCCTGGGTTCGATCCCAGGTTAGGGCACATACAAGAATCAACCAATGAATGCTTAAGTAGTTTGTGCAACAACAAACTGATGTTTCTCTCTCTCCCTCTCTTCTCTTTTTCTGTCTCACCTTCCCTTCCACCTTCCCTCCCTTTTCCTCTCTCTCTCAAATCAATAACTTAAACAAAATAGGAAGAAAGTGTTATAATTCTCTTGGTTGCTTAGCAATCAACACAGAATCAACTGACATCAGGTCTAAAGCAAGAGCAGGAAATGCTGAAATACAGGAGTGACGGTTGAGACCAACAGTTTTGAGACTTGAGCCAGAAGCATGTAGAAGCGAAGTTGCCCCAATCCACTCTGTCTGCTTAGAGCTCTTACCATTTCTAAGTGTGTGTTTATGGTCCTGTCTGCTGCCAATGCTGAGTCAATCTTGCCAATGAAGTTAATATAAATAAGCCATGCATGGTATGTTTTATACAAATCCTGATTCTATGCAGTGCTGTTAATCTTGCTAAAAGATCCAAATGTTGACGTTATTCAAACACTACCAGAAAACAGTCAGAAGCATTTTCCAGTGTTTGAATATGTAGTATAGGGTACTAAACTTAGTATTTACTTATTCAACAATTTGTTAGATATCCATAATAATGAGTAAACAGTAACAAGAATGCTGAAAATATTTTCAGAAAGATGAAGTAAATCAGTTAGCTTTTTACTAGATATGTTCTAAATGGTGTAAAATGTTTAATATAAAGGAAAATATGCTTAACAGAATGAATGCAAAAAAAGACGTAAATGTTGAAGAAATCGGAACTTGATCTAAAATATGAACTAGCAAAAAAAAAATCAATTCTGACTGCAAAACTAAATCAAGGCAACCAGAAAAATAATTACATTGTTATAAAATAAAATGAGTTTATATGAATTTAGGAAACCCAAATGTTTTTTTAATATTTTATTTATTTATCTTTAGAGGGGGAGGGAAGGAGAAAAATATCAATGTATGGTTGCCTCTCGTGAGTCCCTTGCTGGGAACTGGCCTGCAACCCAGGCATGTGCCCTGACTGGGAATCGAACCGCCATCGTGTGGTTCGCAGGTCCGCACTCAATCCACTGAGCTACACCAACCAGGGCTAGGGAACCCAAATGTTTTATAACAAGCAGTAAGCATGCCTGCCCTTTGTTCCAGAAACACTCTATCATCCAAGGCTTATTCACTGTACAAACAAGGGAAGTCAGCGCCTCTACTCACAAGAGAAACTCATGGGGAATTGCTTCCCAGCTGCAGGTAGGTTAGCCACAGAGAAAGACACAGAGGGAGAGAGTAGAACTTGGTAAACATTAGGGTTATAGAGGTAACTAACACAGACTTATAACTGCCAGACAGTATGACAGCTAACTAACTTACACTTAATCATAAAATCCTCACAGCCGCCCAAGGAGACAGGTACTGTTATTACCTCTTTCCATCTTAAAAATGAAGAAACAGGCACAGAGAAATTGAGCTACTTGTCACACAGCTACTAAGCAATGGCGTCTGATTTAAACCTGGATCCTGGCTCTAGGTCTATGCTAGCGACCACTACACTTTCCTGCCTCTATGCTTCTTCATCCGGACCCTGCTAACTTCAGTGTGGTGGGCAACTTCATGTGCTGAATGGTTCGGTGTACTCTCACTAACCTCCCCCTCCTTGTTACTGTGATTACTGTTTATCAGCTTATTTTTTAAATTATAAGGACATTTAAAGGCATACACAAGCTTTCAGCTCCACATGCTGAATCTAATTTCCAGACTGGAAACTTCCTGCCATAAAAAATATGTTACTTTTAGCTGTTTAAATTGCATGCCTGAAATATCCCAGTTAAGCAACTTGGAATGAGCTAAACACCACCATGAAAAATGGCATTTGGCATCTCTCCTGATTAATTGAGAACTGGATTCTGTCAGTGTTTAAGGAAATGAAATTTCAAAGCCTTGGACCTAACATTCACCACATTAATGTAAGTCCACGTTGGTCTGGAAGCTATTGGGGACTGTCTCGCAACAATCCATTCAGACAACCTGGAAAAGACAATTCTGACCAGAAACAGACCATATTGCTAAGGGAAACTGGTTAACATGGTCCCTGGCTGGTGTGGCTCAGTGGTTTGAGTGCCAGCCTGCAAACCCAAGAGTCGATGGTTCAATACCCAATCAGTGCACATGCCTGGGTTGCGGGCCAGGTCCCCAGTAGGGGGCACATGAGAGGCAACCACACATTGATGTCTCTCTCCTTGCCTTTCTTCCTCCCTTCCCCTCTCCCTAAATTAAATAAATAAATAAAATCAGAAAAAATGGGGAAAGAAACTGGCCAATATGCCATCAAATATCAAAAACCCGTTACTAAAACAACAGAGGTTGGACAGGAAAGATCCATAAATGCTGTTTTACTGGCCAAAATCTTTTATTTGAACTTGTTTTGTTTCTTGAAACAGTATTGGTATCCAAACCACCAACTCCACAGCACTGCAGGTCACCTGCATCCAGTTGCCAGAGGTACAACCAGAACTGTCATTCCCAGTCATCTGTAACCACTCGTCTTCTGTGTTGGTGCCACATCTGCTGTCCCGCCCACAAAGGTAGTCATGTGCAGTGGGTACCCCGCCTGATTCTGGAGTGAAGGGGGAAAAGGGAATCAAATATAGCTACGCTGGCCAAATCTCTGAACAAGGAGGATCCATCGGACGTATTAGAATTAAACCCCTTTTACTGGTAAGGAAACAACCGTAAAGAAGTAACTTGTCCAAGGTCACATGTGTCCGTCTGTCTGAGTGCAAACTAACACCCAGTACTCACTGTTCACTATCAACAGAGTTTCCTTGTGCTTTCTCAACCGTCCTGGGCCTGCCCAAAGGCTGCAGAAGTATTTTCAGCAGCAGAGAAATATGAAGCTTGCCCTCTAGTGAGCTGTGGGCAAATACCCACACGACAGAGTGGGTATTTATTAGTTGCGCAGGACACAGGGGTATCTTCAGTGATGTCCCATCACTTAGAAGTTTCTAAAAACAAAATCCATTCTCTCCTATGTAAAACTATAAGGAATTTCAAGTCAACTATGTAAACAGGAGGAAGCATCTGACACCTCTTCCTTAAACACAGGAAAGGCGGCAGAAAGGAAAAAAGCAGGTATAAATAGCTCAGCAAGAATGTGGTTTATTAGCGGGAACTTTTACAGTTTTTCGTTCAGTCAGTAAATCTACATACATTCATGTATATTTGTACAGATGTGTACTTGTGCATTGTTCAATGTATTTTCTTACTGATTCTAGCAACACAACGGCCAGGTCTCAATGCCAGGCACTGAAAAAGAGAGGAAAGAATATTATCAGTGACAAGTCCAAGCTGAACTGGTGGAGTGAGAGGTCCTCTCCACACGTTCCTGGTGGCCCGACCCCAACCCTTAGAGACACAATCATCGTAGGGAACCTCCTTCCACTTTTTCTATCGTGTTTTCACACAGCAGTGCACACGGTCCACACATATTTTCTGTGTCCTGCTACACAGTTTTCCTAACAGT
The DNA here is from genome assembly GCF_014824575.4 of Sturnira hondurensis. Taxonomy (NCBI): domain Eukaryota; kingdom Metazoa; phylum Chordata; class Mammalia; order Chiroptera; family Phyllostomidae; genus Sturnira; species Sturnira hondurensis. Next base: position 4,533,026 of record NW_028089315.1, read on the forward strand.
CATTTTTAAAGGCTCATTGCTTGCCAGGAAACCACAGTCCTGCTGCGTCTGTTAATCTCTTTATGTTATAATCACACCTTTCTACTCAAGAATAGTCTCTGTGCAGTGGGGCCCAGCAGAGCTTCAAACATGTTAGTCATTACCCTGGGCAGGTACAAACTTGTAGATCCACAGTTTAAGAACCAGTAACTGATACCGAGAGTAGGAATAAAATAAGACAGGAGTTAAAAGGCTTCGTTCCTGAGGCTTGAACTATTGATATGACCCTCAGTCAAATCAAAATTTGTGTCTGCTTTTCCCCCTGTGATGTGGCATGTGAGTGTTTACTACATGCTGGATACTAGTCAAGCATTTCACCTATCATTAGGATCCCATAACAACCCTATGAAGTCGGTGTCACTACCCTCATTTGACAGCGGAAGAAACTAAGGCACAAGGTTATAGAGCTACCTCGCTAGCCTCAGCCAGCAGAGCAAGAGCAGAACACAGGCCGTCAGAGTCCTGAGCTCACTGCCGCATTAGAGGGTTTCTGGGTTTCCTCCCAGCCCGAACCCTCTATGGCTGACATTTCAGGCATGAGCCAGGCTTAGTTGGTCACATGTGTGTCAGTTTTTTGTAGTTATTCAATACCCTTCACAAATAACAGATTTTTTTTCTTCAGACACTGAAAAATGTAAAGCAGTTATTGAACACTTTGACTTTAGATAGTGGCTTTAATGAAAGGTCACCCTAAAAAGAACAAGGAACCTAAGTGGCGCTTCAAATGCTTCTTGACAATTCCACTCCCTGTTGATACAGGAGGAACTAAGTTATTAGCTAAATGAAAAGCCCAAAGGATACAAAATGAAAAGCCTTTTTGCTTTTAGAATAAATGAGACTGGAAATATAACGACAACCCATTTCAAGGCTCACTAGCTTGTCTCTCTGCTCACTAATATTCCTGAAGGGCCTCTCCCCACTGAGGTCTCCAAGTTCACCTGCTTGCTGCTCCATAACCAGACACAGCAAGCAAGGAGAGACTGCAGTGACATTCCCAGGCCACCAGGGGGCATGTCTCATCTGGATTCAGAACATCTCACAAAAGAGGTGACTTAAAATGTGAGACTCTTGCAATGACAGTGTGAATGGCCGCCCACCCCCCCACCCCCAACCAGTTTACCTGTATTTCCTTTTTTCAGATCAACAAATAAGCCTGAGACCCAGCTCTCCCCTTCTTTCTTCTTTCTGGTCCCAGTGTCTCCCTGATCCAACTAACCCCCAACCAAAACGAATGAATGAAACTACCACTTTCTGTTCTGCCTGCTTGCTTACTTTATTTTTTAGATTCAATTGTTGATAGTTGTGAATTTATTGCCATTTTAATATGCATAGTTTTGGTCTTCTTTTTCTTAGATAAATCCCTTTAACATTTCATGTAATAATGTCTTGATGATGATGAACTCCTTTAGCTTTACTTTGTCTGGGAAGCACGTTATCTGCCCTTCCCTTCTAAATGAGAGCTTTGCTGGATAGAGTAATCTTGGATGTAAGTCCTTGCTTTTCATCATTTTGAATACTTCTTGCCTGTCCCTTCTAGCCTGAAAAGGTTTTGGTTTTTTGTGGGTCTTTTTTTTTTTGAGAAATCAGCTGATGGTCTTATGGGAACTCCTTTGTAAGTAACTCTGCTTTTCAGAAATAGAATCAATAATATGGAGATCATTTGGAGGGTTATCATTTGGGAGGGGGAAATGGGAGAATTGGGGAGAAGATGCAAGGATTAAGAAGTACAAATTGGGCCCTGGCTGATGTGACTCAGTGGACTGAGTGCCAGCATGCAAACCAAAGGGTTGCTGGTTCGATTCCCAGTCAGGGCACGGTAACCACACACTGATGTTTCTCTCCCTCTCTTTCTCCCTCCGTTCCCCCTCTCTAAAAATAAATAAATGAAATATTTTTTAAAAAGAAGTACAAATGGTAGGTACAGAATAGACAGGGGGATGTTAAGAACAGTACAACAGTACAGGAAATGGAGTGGCCTAAGGACTTATATGCCTGACCCATGGACATGAACTAAGGAGGGAGGATTGCTATGGTTAAGATGGAATGGAGGGTAGTGGGTGGAGGGGAGCAAAGAGGAAAAATTGGGAAAACTGTAACAAGCATAATCAATAAAACATGTATTTTTTAAAAAGAAACTACCACTTCCTAAATCAGAGATTCTAGGACTTGGCTGTGTACAAAAGTCGAGGCGCCTGGTTAAAATGAAGAGTCCGGCCTCTCCACCCATAGATTAGATTCAGTGGGTCTGATATGGAGCTCAGGAATTTACATTCTGACCAACACTCCCTCCATATACACCTGCCTGTGCACACACACATGTGCACGCACACTCACACACCACCACCACCATGCTGTTCCCCTCCCATTTAAACAGGTAGGTCATGCTCTGAAAAACAATGTTGCAGAAGCTGCAAGAGGAAAGTTACATCTCTCTAAAATCACAGCCAAAGCACTGTCTCCATACTGTCCAGGAATAGGGTGGGGTTTCCTCTACATGTCCCCTGTCCCTTCAAAACAGACTCGGATCTGGTCACTACTGTAGCCCTTACTAGGTGGACTCTAGCATGCCCTGGCAAAAGGAAACCTCAGTGGCAAAGTTCCTGGCAACTTTAGCAACTCATTCATTCACAACATCAACCGTCTGCCTTACGAGCATCACAACAACTTCACTCATGGACTGTGAGCAGCTCAGCAGGTGCTAGCTTCCCATTAGGCACTCTGGGGCATCTAAAAGCATGTGGTAGGCCATGCTGGGCCACCTGCGCCTCGTGATCAGCCCCTGATTTTCACAGCTTTTGAACCCATCATCCTCTGGACAGATGGGAGGCTGGCCTTGCTCCCAGGCTGTGCCTGTAGGAAGGGCATTCTGCACACACTGGCCAGCAGTCTTACGGCTGCTAACTGAAACAATGCCGATAGGCTGCTAACTCAATCAAAAGAATGTATTACACCACAGTTAAAAAGAACGTCTCTAAAACACCATGATTCTGAAAACCATGTTAAATACTCTTACATAAGAGACTCTTCTTAAGGAGCTTGTTTCCTATGCAATCAGTCCCATAGTGACTGGGGTTTAAGTTACAAGGATCCACAGGTGTATGGTTTCTAATTACACTTGTGTATGCTTCTGAACGAAGGAACTGACAACCTACCTTCGAGTGCCAAAGGCAGCACAGATGACGGTTCCCAGGGCCCTCAGGGCAGCCCTCACACCACACCTCACCGAGGAAAGTACTACAGGAGGCTGGAGGAGGTCAGCCTGAAACAGAAGCAGGCACCACCCAGGGTCATGAGACACTTGGCCTCAGGCCAAGCACAGTAACTTGTCGTTCAACCTGACGTTAAAACCCAACAGCAACACCCTTGTACCCCAAAATGTTCCTGTTCCAGTCTCACTAAGCAAGAACCTGAACCATTTACAACCTGGGAGACTGCAAGTCACAGCACTGGCTTTCCCCAACCCCCCGAATAGGACACTGAGTCATACAGGTAGAAAGGACTTGGCAAAGTGTGAAACAGAAAACACATGCTAAAGGAAGTGACACGTCTAAGCCAGGGCTGTGGTCACCTTTGGGGGAAAATGAGTGAGTCATGACTGGGGAGGGCACGGGGCGGCTTCTAGAGTGCGAGAAAATGTCTACTTCCTGGCCTGGATGGTGGTAACTTGTGTCCACACTGTGATCATCAATTTGACTTTATTGCAAGACTAGTGCTTTAGGATCACAGCACCCCCCCCCGCCCCCCAACAGCCACTGGTCTTGTCAGACCACAAGCACGGGAGACAATCAGAACTTAGTGAATGTTCCCACTTGAGCCCACACACTTAGCAGCAGACTCACTTGTCTACAGAGCTCTCAAAATTCTACAGCTTGAATGCAGTGCCAGCCAATATGACACTTCATGAGTAAGAGCGAACACAGGAGAATCCCCCACGGTTAATGGATTACAGTAAAATACGGTCTGACCCATTGCAAAAATGTCATAAAGCACAAGAACAAGACCAGGGCAGATAAGCAGATTATTCTAAAAGATCACTTGATGCAGAATGTGCCCTGAGCCGTGTGCTTCTCCTGCTCTCGGCTGGCTCAGCTTTTGCCTGTTTCCTGGGACCCACTCTCCCCAGCCCTGTGTTACAAGTATTTAATAAGAGTGTTGGAGGAAGGGTTAGCATAAGTTATTTTCTTCTTTTCCTAGATGGACTTACAAGATTTCTTTACCCTCTAAACTCTCCCTTTGTCAGCTTTTTATTAAATAAGCAATATGTTTATATATTGGTGCCTACCCTTTTCTTCTAACATGTGTGAAAGGGGCAGAAATGGCCTTACTCAATTCAACTCGGTAACCCTGGGCTTAGTACAGTGCCTGAAATCCCTTATATACAAGAGATATTTGCAGAATGCAATAAACTCAATCAATTCCTGAAAATAATGCTGTCGGAAAATTCTTACACACAACTCCGTGCGTCCACACCCATCTATCCTGACGCTGAGGAGCTTCCTGCTGCTGCAAAGCAGATTACACTGCACTGGACCCCAGGGCGGCGCTGACTTCCCCATCTGTTCCCCATAGAAAGGATCAGCACGCTTCAGGCTGAAGATGGGGAAAGGGTTTTTAAACGCTGACAATTATCTAACATGAAAGGTACATTTGNAAACTCAATCAATTCCTGAAAATAATGCTGTCGGAAAATTCTTACACACAACTCCGTGCGTCCACACCCATCTATCCTGACGCTGAGGAGCTTCCTGCTGCTGCAAAGCAGATTACACTGCACTCGACCCCAGGGCGGCGCTGACTTCCCTATCTGCTCCCCATAGAAAGGATCAGCACGCTTCAGGCTGAAGATGGGGAAAGGGTTTTTAAACGCTGACAATTATCTAACATGAAAGGTACATTTGGATAAGAAGTAATAAAGGGCATGCGTTTGGGAATCAGGTACAAATGGGTTAAAATCCCCTCTACCATTAAAGGGCTCTGGCAAGTGACAGCCTCTCTCAACCCTCCCTTCAGCTACAAGGTGCCAAGTTCTGGGAATGACCTGGCATCTGACTCCTTTGCCTCCAGTCGGCTCCAGTGCTTCCAGTCTTCTTCCCCTGGGAGTGATTGAAAAGCTAACACAGAGTGGTGCCCAGCATTCGTGTCTCCTATGTGAGGGTAGCCTGCTCAGGGGGCGAGCACTGGTGAGAGGCGAGCCCACTCCCGGATTCCTACAGCACTGCCACCCAGCGTGTGCACATGTCACCAAGGCTCAGACAACCGGATGCCCCCACCCAGAACACAAGTAACACAAGGAGACAGGGACAGAGGAGAGTGCCCCTGAGTGGCATGGAGATATCCACATCCAGGGCCTGGCTGGCGCCAGCAGGGCCATCATCACTGGGGTGTCCGCGGCATGGTGCTGGCTCACTGGCCCTGTACGGCTTTTGCTGTGGTTCTAGCAACCTAGCTTCCTTTGGTAACTGCTGGACATTCTTTCAATATGCGTTTTTCTTGCTTAAGTTCTTATTGGCAAACAAGAATACACGGATAGAGTGGGAAAATTCTGACAACCTTNGAGACAGGGACAGAGGAGAGTGCCCCTGAGTGGCATGGAGATATCCACATCCAGGGCCTGGCTGGCGCCAGCAGGGCCATCATCACTGGGGTGTCCGCGGCATGGTGCTGGCTCACTGGCCCTGTACGACTTTTGCTGTGGTTCTAGCAACCTAGCTTCCTTTGGTAACTGCTGGATATTCTTTCAATATGCGTTTTTCTTGCTTAAGTTCTTATTGGCAAACAAGAATACACGGATAGAGTGGGAAAATTCTGACAACCTTTGGCTTTCAGAAGCGCATGGGAATGACAAAAATAAAACATCAAAAGAAGCCAAACCCGAGAAGCAGTAGCTTAGAAAATGAGCCTGAGCAAAGATACACACTGAAAAATGGTATTCGGTGAGTTTGCCCTCCTCTTTTTTTAAATTTTTATCTGAACCTCTATGTAGCTCCTTCATTTTTGAAACCCGATGCTTCCTCTATTGCTTGACACAGTAAAGGACACCACAACCAGAAAACATACTGATTTTCCTTGTTTCATCCTGTTGACACGATCTTCTGTTCTCAGGTTTCTCTCCGATTCTTGTAAACTGGAAGGTTACGGGTTATTAAACTCCTAACAGTCAGTCCAGTTTAACACATCTTTATTAAAGGCCCACTGTGCTAGGCATTTATAACTAAAACCATAGCAAATGGGGGCATTTCAATTCAAATTCAACTGGAAATCTTGTAATTAATGCTTGAAATTTTTATTTCTTAAAAGTGAAACACCAAGACCATTATTGTGTGAGCACTGTGGGTTGGTTATACACAACATACTCTAGTGGAGCAAAACCGAAAGGTTTCCCAGTGGTTATCTACAAGTCAAGGCAAACCACAGGCAGCTTTGGTCTGACCCACATGGCACTGGTGTTTCAGGTTTTCAGTTACAGAAACTGTAAATTTCTATGAAAACTGGAAGATCTGCCCTTCTATCCCCAACTTGGGCCGCCATCTGGCAACGTGGAATGAGTTCCAGCGGCATCTGCTCCTGTTATAAGCAGCACACAGCCTTTCGGTGCGTTACAGGACCCAGCCTCCGATGTTACTTACTGTGCAACTCGCTTCACCAACTTATGTCACCTGCCGGGCCCCAAGAGCCACTCGAGTTTGGGATCCTTGTTTATACACATCACACAGCAGGCTTTTGAAAAATAGGAACACACGCTTAAATGCTTCAAAATTTCCTTTTTCCATGAGGGAAAAAAGGGGAGAAAATATTCTCTCCCACTACAAACAAACATTCCCTGATGTTTAGACTTTCCAGAAATATTAAATTTATAAACTACTCTATCTCTTATTTTACCACTATATTTTGTATTTAGATTTCTGTTTTTAGGAAATGATGAAATGGTGTGCCTCCCCATTTTATTCACATTGCCACCTTTCAGGTGTGGGGTGAGGGGTGTGAAAACATTTTGTCTGAAGCAGACAGAATAAGGACCTCACAATTTTTAAAACACCTTTGACTTGACCATTCCTAAAATATATCAACTATCCTATTTTTATGAGCAAAATCCATCTGGTACTATAAGTACAATATTTTTAAACAGCGACATATACTCATTTCTATTTCTTTCGAATTTCCTTTTCCTCCCAGTAAAAGGAGGCAGATGAAATATACCACACTTTTTGTTCTTACCTACCACCAAAAACAGCTTGGAAAAATAGCCACTGCATAATGCTTGGTGAATGCCTGACTACTTGAATAAAGAAAGGAATAGACAAAAGAACAAATATACGAAAAGAGAGAATAACATCATTTTTGAGTCACAGGGAGCCACGAGGATCCCGCTGTCTGTTCTCCAGTGGGTCCGGATGCCTGGCTTCCCTTACTTTACTACCTCCAAGCCTATGCCATCAGAACTCCCGCCACTTCCAACGACTCATAATTTCCAGCCTCGTCTTCTTAAACCTTTATCAAATGTAAAGGTTGGTTTAAAGAAAAGGACACACAAATTTATATTTACCTCACTTGACCGCTTTTCCCCTATGTAAATGTGGAAAAACAATTTATAGTGCACTGAAATGGTATTTATTTATTTATTTATTTATTTATTTATTTATTTAGAGGGGAAGGGAGGCAGAAAGATAGGGAGAGAAACACTGACGTGAGAGAAAAGCCTTTATCGGTTCCCTCTTGTGGCCAGAATGGGCACCAAAACTGCAACCCAGGTATGTGCCCTGACTGGGAATCAAACCAGCGACATTTCATCCTGCAGGATAATGCCAAAAGAACTGAGCCGCACCGGCCAGGGATGAAATGGTATTTCTTTATTTCTTTGTTGTGGAGAGCAGGACCAATAAAATGGCATGGGTCCAGTCAACACAGGATGAAGTATATAAAACAAATTGGTGTCACTCATGTCAACCAAGATGGCTGCCAGTTAGCCATGACACTCTGTTCAAGAAGGAAACTACCTCTGAGTCAGAGCAGACACATCACCTAAGATAGCTGCACATATTACCAGAACAGATGTGTCTGCAGAACAGGACTACCCACAGATAAGCTCCTGGGGAAATTTGCTCCTTGCTATCAAAAGTCCCAAGACACCTACAGAGGTTCACAGAGGGGTGGAGTACATGACCCCCAGGGGTGTAACTGAAGAAGCCTTCAGACCACTGCTGAGGCAGCTGAACTCCACGCACCAGAGTGCTGCTCCATGCCATGCTGATGTCTCCTGGCATCAGCTGCCAGAGGCTCTACTCCGCTGGATCAGGACCACACCTCTCCGACCCACGAGACCAGCTCTTCGTGCTGCACAAGGCAGGATCTCACCCCTGCACTCACCACGCCACAAGGTTCTTCCATGCAAGATGCTGACAGCTGCCCTGCCTATTCCATGTTGTCTGCTGGACCCATTGACTGAGACTCAAGTTATGTCCCCGCTAGACTGTTACACCCCTAGACTGTTACAGTGGGGGTAGGATATTAATCTACCAAGCTAGAACATCCTGAGTGAGCCTGCATTCAATAAAAGATAAGTGAATATCTATTCCTTGGTGCTGGTCGCTCCGTAGGCAGCCTGTGGAGCAGTTGCCTGGGTGACCTACAGGAATGACTGTAACACAACCCCTTGTCAAGGAACTGTTTAGGGAACAGTCTCCAGGGGTGCTCGTGACATTTGTCCAAAAGAAGGAGGGCTATGAGTCCTGGCCTATGGATGTACTAAATGGTGCGAATTGGAAGTTTAGTTTCTTTGGAAGGAATTAACAGTAAGGTTTAGGGCAACCTGACAGCAGAAAAGGCACAAATTTTGGACTTGGTGGTTTTTTTCTAGCTGGGAGGCAACAGACGTGGTCTTTAAAGTGTGTACTTTGGAGTCAAATGGACTCAGCATCAATGCTAGCGGACTCGCCACTGTTACGCGACCTGGACAGGCAGCAGGACCTCCCAGAGCCTTCATCTCTCTTCCTAAAAAGCTGGAAGGACCCCCATTGTAGGAGGCTAGTGGGAAAGCCTGTGACGAGGCCTCAAGGTAGTGGCCACACTAAGTGTGCCGCAACAGCAGCGAAGACAGCTAATCTTCTCCATAGCTCTTTTTCAAAGTCTTCTGCTGACCTAGGAACTGATGGTTACTGGTGACTCCTCTTCAAACAATTTTACACTGGCAAAACACTGCAAACTTTGGACCACCCCCCCACCAGGGGAAAGGTGCCATAAAAATGGGTGGAAAACTTTTCTAGGCTTCCTGGCTTCCTGCTGCCAGAATGAAGTCCAGGAACAATGAAAGGTACTGTTTTGGTAGTTTTTATTATTTGAACCAGTCTTGCAGAAAAAGTCACACAACAAACACCTCATAGTCTTAGTCCCTCGACAGCAAAAGTAGTAAAGGACTAGAGGTCAATTATATCAAATCATTGAGCTTAACAGAAACCCTCTTCTGGTTAATCTGTTACTAAGCCTCAGGTTAATCCTTAAAATGTTCATGATTCAAAGGAAATGGGCAATTCTTGCGGACTTCAACTATTCTGAACATATGTATTTTTTAATAACCCTGAAAAAAAATCAGCATAATTTAGATCCTTAAAAGTACAGTTAGGGCCATTGCATCACACGTGAAATTCTTTTCAAAAGTGTGAATGAAGACCGGTGAGGACAATGAGAGATGTACACCAGGTCCATGTGCTGCTGCTCTGAACCCAGGGTTCGCCATTAGGACCCTGATAACAACATTGCCCCGTGGGCCCTGCGATTCTCTGCTACTTCAAAAGAGGGTAAAAGAAAGAGCTTCTGCCCCATCCTTGTGGACAAGGTAACTGCCAAAAGAGTCTTTGCCTCTGGCAAAATTTTCATCAAATCCAACTGCAAACACCAGTTATCTCTTGTTGACTGAGGCTCTGATCAAATTACTGAGGAAAAGAAGAAAAACACTAATGGCTGCCTAATAAATTCAGTTTGTTTTATGAGCAAATCCTTCCTCCCTTAATATCCACGGAGAAACAAGTAAACCTAAAAAGGTAAAAAAGATTAAGAAACATCTTTACGAGGCCACTTTACCAGTGCCCAGGCAGCCTCTATTCCTTGCCCCAGAGAAAGGTCATGTCCACTTTAATAGTTAAGACATTAAGAGAACACGGTGAACCTCAAGAAAAGACAAAGGCTTAGGAGTTAGAAGGATAAGAATTAAGAAAAGCAAACTGGAACCTGGATGCCATTCAACAACGCCTGACATCCTTTTCCATCTCCCCACAGTGAGCACTGCCGCCCATGTGAGGGTGGCGCACAGAGGCACCATTCAGAGCCCAGCGTACAGCAACACCTGAGTGTAAGTATTGCATAATGACATGTAAGAATATGATAATGACGCCTTCTATGCACTGAGCACTTACTATGTGCCAGGTACTATACTAAGCACAATACATATATGGTGTACATGGATATGTGTATACATATATTAACACAGATATAAATATCTACATGTAAACACAGATTAAATACTTACATGTATATATACCAACGTATATTAAATCTCATTTAATCTTTAAAACAACCCTGAAGCAAACATAAGAGAAATGTTCCCATCTTACATATGAGAAAACCAAGGTTTAGAAGATTAAGTTACTTTCCCATGGTCATACCCACGAAGCTAAGTTGACATCCAGATCTATTTTGTCTGATTCAAAAGCTGGGCTTGTACATAGCACATCACCAAAGGTTCCAATAACAGCCACACAGGAAAATGAGAGAGAACCTACCCCCATACATCCCGGCCAAAGGGCCAGCGAGCCATGTCTGTCACCAGAGAAGAGCTGCAAGGGGCACTTCCTGGCCAGACGACTGAGTACATCCGGGGCCACGGGTGAAGGCCACCTCTTCCAAGACTCACATCCCTTCTGCCAGGCAAAAAAGCAACTCTTAAAACGACCACCATGGCTCATAGCAATATTTTTTCTGATATATTGCCTTGGGCAAGGTGAAGAAAAAAAATAAACAAATGGGACTACAAAGACAAGGAAAATAAACAAATGGGACTACATTAAACTAACACGTTTTTGCACAGCAAAGGAAATCATCATCAACAAAATACAAGGCAACCCACAGAATGGGGAACATATTCACCGATGGTATTCAGATAAGGGGTTACTATTTATAATTTATGAAGAACTCATACAACTCAACACCAAAAAGAGACACAATCCAATCAAAACATGGGCAAAGGACCTGAAAAGACAATTCTCCAAAGAGGACATACAGATGGACAATAGACATATGAAAGGATGCTCAAAGTCACTAATCATCAGAGAAATGCAAATTAAAACCACAATGTGGCCCTGACTGGTGTGGCTCAGTGGATTGAGCGCCAGCCTGTGAACCAAAGGGTCACTGGCTCAATTCCCAGTGAGGGCACATGCCTGGGTTGTAGGCCAGGTCCCTAGTAGAGGGTGAGTGAGAGGTAACCACACATTGATGTTTCTCTCCCTTTCTTTCTCTCTCCTTTTCCCTCTCTCTAAAAATAAAATTAATAAAGTATTTTTTAAACTGTCTTTAAAAATGCCTTCAAAAAATAATGCAATCTCATCTTACACCTGTCAGAATGGCTATCATCAATAAATCTGCAAACAAGTGTTGACGAGGATATGGAGAAAAGGGAGCCCTCTGCGCTGCTGGTGGGAATGCAGACTGGTGCAGCCACTGTGGGGAACAATATGAAGTTACCTCAGAAAACTAAAAACGGAACTGCTATATGACCAAAAAATCCCACTTCTAGGAATGTATCTGAAGAAACCCAAAACACTGATTTGGAAAAAATATACGCACCCCTTTAGTCATTGCAGTGTTATTTACCATCTCCAAGATTTGGAAGCAGCCCGAGTGCCTATCAGTATATGAATGGATAAAACAGCTGTGGTACATTTACCAAATGGAATACTGAAAGACTTGGCAGTTAAAAAAGAGGAAAATCTTACCTTTGAAACAGCATGGATGGGCCCAGAGAGCACTATGCTAAGTGAAATAAGCCAGTCAGAGAAAGTCAAGTACCAAATGATTTCATCCACATGTTCAATCTAATGAACAAAATAAACAAACAAAATGGAAACAGACTCATAGAGAACAAACTGACAGTTGTCAGATGGGAGGGGGATTGAGGGGGATTGACCCTCTCACCTGAAAAAGGTGAGGATCCAGCGCAAAAAGCCCACAGACACAGGCAACAGTATGGCGGTTACCAAAGGGAATGGAGGGGGTGCGGGTAAGAGAGGGAAATGGGGGGGCACAGGTAAGAGAGGGAATGCGGGGCGGGGCACAGGTAAGAGAGGGAACGGGGGCATAAATGGTGATGGAAAAAGACTTGACTTGGGGTGGTGAACACACGCTACAACATACAGGTGTGTATTATGGGACTGTACACCCGAACCCTATATAATTGTATTAAACGATGCCATCCCAAAAGATTCAATTTTAAAATTTTTAAAAGTATTTTTTTACAAACAACCACCATGGGATTAGACGTGTAACCAAGGATACTAGAGTACTGCATTATGCAGGGTACCCCAAAGAACTGAAAAATCCAAGTCTGTGCAGCCTCCTTTTGTGGGCGGCGGAGTGAAAGGGAGGTGAAGAGGTGAGACCCGCCCACTGCTCATACCTTGACATTCTCATTTGACAAAACAAAGAGGAAAAAAATCACAACTCCTTGCCCAGAAAATGATAAGATTCACATGTTTCGCGTGTGCTTTGTGGCATTCTAAAGGTCTCTTCCCATGTGAATCAGGGAGGGAGGGGAGAGACGGGTACAGGAGGGACCCGCCACCAGGGCAGTATTACAGTCATGCTCTTCATACCGGGTTTCCGCAAAACAAAAAAAGTACTTGAAGGACAGCTTCCATTGCTAAAATTATGAGCCTTTGACCTTGCAAAAAGTGATAAGAAACACTGTGCCCCAAAGACACCTAGTTTAAATTTTTTAAACTAAATATGAATAAATTAGGAAAGTTAGAGCCTTTTTGTTTTCCTCTTAACTTCTCCACTTTGTCTATAATCTCTGGCCCTACACACTCCTCATTCTCCTTCCTCTTTCCTATAGATCGTACTGAAATAAGCTACAGGACTTGCCGTCGGCATTAAAACAGAACACCAATCAGAATTTTTAGCCCTAAGACAATCCCCCAGAAGACTTAGCACCCCGACTAGCCTTCTGGACGTCTCCCTTCCCCGTCAGCACTGTTGCTGGCAGCATCGCGCTGGGGGGCTCCAGGGCACGTACTTGGCCTTGTGAGTTGGGGCCCAAGCAAACATTTCCAGTACTTTCTGAAAGGCTACCCTAAGTTCTACAGGAAATCCAAAGAAAAATACACGAAGGAAAGAAGTATAGCTGTTCATCCAAGAAACACAGGCTTCTGGCCTCCCCAGAGCTGTTTTGCTCCCAGGGCCCCAGCTCCATTCCACGGCCGGCTTGAGCTGTCTTTGGCAGAGCACCACCCTCAGAGCCATCCGGTGGGGTCTCTTCCTTTCTTCTGCATCACACTTCCCTTGTCAGAGAGAGTGGGAACCTCCCCCCCAGAAGCTTCCCTAACCAAAGCCAAGTGCTGGACGATAAACACCCTCAACCGCCAGTCTCACTCAGGCCCAGTTTGTACCCAAGAGGTGCCCCACACAAAGGTGGGTGACAGGCATGCTAAAGCAGTTAGCCCTGCAGCTGACTTTCCTAAACAGAAACAGAGTCAGTTCGTCCTTTTAGGGACCAAAGAGCAAACTTCTAGAACAACGTTACAACTATGGCCCCCACAAAAGTCATCAGATACTGGGAACTCACATGAGAAGCCAACAACCTTAGAAACCCCTCACCAAGTACAGGACGCTGATTTCCGAGGCTCCTAAGACTCACCCTTGTCCCCACTACCCTCCCAGCAGATACCACAGCTGCAGCTAGAGGAACACACCCCCTCTCCACCCTAATAGCCAAATTCCATAAATGCCACCCTTTCTTCTCACCCCCCTCCAAGAGCAGACAGAGTCCAACAATGGATAGAATATTTCATTCACACTCTGTCTAAAGAGCAATTTTTCCATGGAGAAACTGGGTAGTTAAAATTCTCACCCAGATGAGGGGGCCTATTCATGACAATCTCACATCACAAATGATAGAGCTGTAGTCTGTATCATACATTTCTTGAACTGCAAAGTCATCTATCGCATAAACTTAACCCTTCATTTCCTGAGAGCATTTTTTATATCATCACCCATTACACTATAATATCTGTATGTCCTAAACTCCTGCCAATAGAAGTTTGTTAACGAATACAAATTAAAATTACCACAAACTAATGCCAACATCATGTTGGCAACAGATCGGAATTTTAAATAATAATTGCCCTGAAGGCATACCATTTAAACCACTTGGAGCTCTAAGTACTTGGTTCTTCCTCAGTTCTTTATCTAGTAATCTTAAATACTGCAGAGCTGGGGCTGCAGACCCTGGGACCAAGGCAGCTCTAGCAAGATCAGAAACTGGTAGTTCCTGCAAAGAACAGTTCTAGTTCTCCTTTTAATTTAAAAAAAAAAGGTTTATTTTCCTTTGCCAACTCCCAGAATCTAAGTCTTTCAAAAGACTCAGGCTACTTCGCTTAAGCCGAGGATAACTAAGGAGCTATCACAGTTGGACTAGAGCTTTACCAGAGCAAGTGGGGCCCTGTCAGCAACACTCATAACCAGTGAGGACGAAAAAACTCAGGAAGCTCAGGCTGCGCCCTGGTCAGCTAATCTGTCATCATCTGTAGGGTTTCCTTAGCCCAAAAGACTCTGGTCTGTGCCTACGCAGTGACAGACGCAGCCCCAGGAGCTCACTTCACTACCATATATATGGAGACAGACTTGGAAGGCACAGGGAAGAGAGAAAAATAGAGAGGAAGAGAGGAAAGAGAGGATGCTAATTTAGCAAAAAGGGGCCTTTCCTGAACTATGAGAATTCATCATTTATTTATAGTTAGTGTTCCTTTTTTTAAAGATTTTATTTATTTATTTTAGAGAGACGGAGAAGGGAGGGAGAAAGAGAGGGGGTGAAACATCAGTGTGTGGTTACCTTTAGCACATCCCATACTGGGGATATAGCCTGCAACCCAGGCATGTGCCGACTGGGAATCAAACCGGCAAGTTAGTGCTTCTTTTTAAACCAAACCACCAGGCATCTCCACAGTGCTGTGCTTCCTATTAAGTTTAATTCAACCTCAAGACAATAACTAAAATTACCCCTAGACTGTCGGTGGCTTTAATAAGTGACTTTCTAAACTTAGAAAACCTATGAATGTGATTTCCTCAAAGGTTTATAGAGTAATAATAGGCCAGTGCTTTTAAGTGGAAAGCAATTTCTCGGTTTTGCACACAGCTCTGCACGATGTATCTCGGGCAAGCTTCCACAGCAATCAGCATGGAAGCAGAGAGGTTTTCCTTTCCTTCCTCAGTGGTGAAGTTACAGCGATTGAAGAGCTGTTACTGCACAGAGCTGCAAACCTGAAGAGAACTCCTGTTATCTAATTACCACCAGGGCCAGGCAAAGACCACAGCATTCCTCCGAGAGGCTGTGCTCCAGGAAGCGAGGAGGAGGCATGAACACTTGACAGAGGACATGTCCAACATGCAGAGAGGACAGAAAGCAACTGAGTTTGTCACCACAAGCAGCATATCCTGAAACAACCCAAGGTCAGTTGCCCTATATTAAAAGAACCACACTGCTCTCCTAAAAACTGCTTCCTTTTGCAGAGACCTGCTATCAGAATTAAGGCTAGCTTTTTACAACATTTTTTTACCTACTCACTGACAATCTGAGCTTGAATGCTTTGCTGAAGCATTTACTAGGGATGGAAATCACAAGTACGCCTCACTCTCTATGCCATATCTATGCCCAGTCTTTCTGGCCTGTGGAGTGCCCTTTGTGGATGGTAAAGGACAAATGGCATGAAAGCCTGTTATTCAGCTTTTCCTGTAGAAAGGCTTAATGTGTCAGCTGCACTTTAAGGATTATATGCTTACATTCAGAAAATTCCTTTTTAAAACATCAATAGGGATATTTTTCAAGCATTCTTACTTTTTATCGCAAAGCCTAATTATTTATAAATTTATTGGTATCTTATATCTGACATGAAAATGTGCAATGAAGAGAAAGAGGCAGCTGCTGCAGAGTTAACAAGAAAGTCAAGATCTCCGCTGAGACAACCTAAATGTATATCATGCCTTCAAAATAAATGAACGCCAGCTAAGGCTCACCACTGCAGGTAAGTGACTGACCAAACACCGAAGCCACAAACCCTGCCCTGGATTTAATTTTCAAGACTTCCACATTGGCTTCCAGTTAGAGACAGTGCACAAACAGGCATATTTAGTTCGCCCTCCTAAAACCCCAATATGACAATGATTGCCTTTTAATGGCATAAACCTGGAAAGACAAAGACAACAGGAGAGATTAAAGATGTAACTTTTTGAAACTGGAAATCACACAGATAGATCATGGCAGCTGATTTACCAGCCCCAGAGAAGCCACATCATCCAATTTGTGAAATCCCATTTTTAAACACGCACAGACCTTCAAGGATCATCAGACACATAAAGTATCTAATAGGAAAGAGAAGAACAAACAGTATGAAAAAAAAGCAACTTAAAAATTATGTAGAAAAAGAAAGTTAAAAAAAGGTATTATTAATCTCCTCAGACAGCTAACAGAAAATACTGTCATGAAATAAGATTCTACAAAATAGAAGCATTCAGAGAACCAAAAAAAAAAACCTATCATAAAGTAAAAACATGATAACATGAAAAATTTAACAGAAGGATTACAAAGCAAAGCAAATATTCTAACAGTTTAAAAACAGAGGTGGAAAACAAGAGAAAAGTTCACAGTCACAAAACAAGTAAGTCAACCCGTAACAGGAATTTCAGAAGGTGCAAACAGAGAAAACAAAGCAGGAAAATCAGTAATGACAGACTTCAAAAAATTTCTCAAAATGAAAGACATGAGTTTCTGGCCTGAAAGTGCCCATTTGGATCTCAGCACAATCCACAGTCCCCACCAGGGAATCGGTGTGACATCTCGGAACATTGAAGACAAAGAGAACTAAGTTCAAGAGCAGAAAATTAAAGGACTGGGAGCCAGAAGGTCTTAGCTTCTCATCATCAACACTAGACGCCAGAAGGCAACGAGCAAAGCCTTCACTATTCTGAGATTCGGAGATTTCCAATCTGGAATTGTACGCAGAGCCAGACTATAAATTAAATATGAATGTGACATTCTCGGATAGAAAACAACTCAAAAGTCATACCTCTGTGTATTTTGTTAGGAAGGTTCCAGAAGATGGAGTCTGCTAAAATAAGGGAGTAAGCCAAGAAAGAAGACAATATGGAGTGAGGGAAACAGGGGTGCCAAGACCGGAGCGAGATGAAATAAATCCCCAGAATGTGCTGGAGAGTCCCTCTCAGGATCTGCCACACAGCGAGCCTGGAGAGGAAGCAGTCTAGACTGAGGCAGGGCATTCTGTCAAGAAGAGAAAATTGATAAAATACCTAACTGTCTTAAGATATTGGGAAAAGAGTCTTTGTGGAATATTCTTTGTGGCTAAATTAGTGGCTAGTGTATAATTTTAAAAAAAGACAATTAGTAGATCCAAGAAAAACAAAATTTGTTTACAAGAAGGTTAATCAAACTATACTATATATGGTACCTGTGAATCCTGTTTACAGTTTAAGGTAAACACCAAATAAGAAATTGGGGAGGGGGGAGAACAATGACATAGAGGAACGAGAGGCCTTGTGGAACTATCCGAGCTTGTATGACCTCAATAAAAACAAAAGCTAAAATTTAAAAAGAGATGAGTGTTATATCTACATTCAGTATTTCATCACTATATCACCTGACAACTTACAAAATATTTCAAGTGGGTCTAATTGTTTGACTTGTATTAGATGATTACCTGCTTAGTGTACCTGCTTTGTTAGGTTGCCTGCTTTGTACAGGTAAGGAAACAGCCTCAGGGAAATTAAGAAACTTGATCCGAATGACACACAACAGCAGTGTCCCGTGACAGAGGCTGGACTAGATGCATAGCTTGCACAGGTGTGTGCGATTCTCAATACAGTTGATACTGATGATGGACTGGGAGTCTGGAGGGGGAGGAGCCAAATCAAAGTTTGAAGTTCAGTGGTTTCAAACTTGAGTGTGCACCAGAATCACCTGGAATCCCACTCATGTGAGGTATCTAGTCAAAGACACAGAAGCAGAAACTCCACTGGTGGACATCAGGGGCTGGGGGAGCAGCGGGGAAGGGAGAGCTGTGGTTGAATGGGTGGAGTGTCAGATCTGCAAGATGAGAAGTTCTGGGGATCTGTTTCAGGACAATGTGAGTACACTGAACATCACCGAACAGGAAACTCAAGAACGGTGAAGATGGTAAATGTAATTTAGGTGTTTTTTACAAGTCAAAAGAAGACTCACTAGAGGCTTATTAAAACACTGCCTGCTGGACCTCACCCACAGGGTTTCAATTCGGCACGTCTGGGCAGGACCGAAGAATTTTTACTTCCAATGGGTCACCAAGTAATGCTGCTGCTGCTGCTCGAGTTGTCAGTCCTGCCCGAGTCCCTAATCCAAATAAACAAGAACACAAAGGAAGGAGGGCAGGGGGAAGCCATGGACCTAGACCTGGAGTGCTTCCAAAGCCCCCAAGATGATTCCAAGACACGGGCAGTGTGAGAGGGCCTGGCCAGGACACTGGCGCACACCAGTGGGGGTCTGTGAATGCTATGGGCAGACATGTGGCCACACAGCCACATCCTGGCTGGACCTCAGTTTCATCCTCTACAAATAATGGTCACAGAGATGTTAAGAATATTAAATAGGATAATCAACAAAAGAACTCAGGGTGGTGCTCCTCACACAGTTACGGTAATGTTATTATTACTTCTGTTGCTCACATTACAGGAAATAAGGTTGATCTGGTTTTCTAGCTATAAAATGGGGTCAGGTTAAAGACGATGAAGAAACTATTAATATTCAATCCAAAACTACTCAGCAAGGCCAAAAGCTCTGGTGGAGCTAAGAATATAAAGTAAATGGGATTAAATCTAAGAACCTATTACGATTCTTGCAAGCACTGCATAAATCAAGGGTCGTTTCTACAGAATTAATAGCTAATCCCTTTACTCTCTGAATAGGTGTTGTTATTCAGAATGTAAATATCATTGTAAAAGCAGGCGTTGGAATCAACTCTGAAAACATCATCACCTTCATCTAAAGAAACAATACAATGTGGTATGTTCAGACGCAGAAGATAATGTAAGACTCGAGCAAAAATTCCTGAAGACATCTACATGGTAAGTAACTCCTTGTCAAAAAAAAAAATCGAAAATGGAGACAAAGGCACAGTTCAGAGAGGTTTGTTCATTCAGGAAATATCTGAGCGCCTCCCACACGCCAGGCCTGGTGGCAGTGGGGGGAGGGCGGGCCTCTGCAGGGCAGAGTTTTCCATGCAGTGAAGCGAGTGGGCATGTTGATGAAGCAAGTTTTAGGAATCCTACATAGCACAGTTTTTCCTCAAAATCACTACAGGGACAGCCAAAATTGTGGTTTCTGCTAAGTTTTTCCTCTTGTGTACAGCTGCATATTTGGGGGGAGGGGGTGATGTATCACGGATTACCCACAGTGATACTTTAAGTTTCCAGTGTCTTGAGCCCACAGTAGTTACAAAGAAGTCATTGTCTTTGTCTTCAGAAAGCAACATGACCCTCCTTAGATGTCTGGGTCATATCAAAGTCAGAGTCTCCAGGGCAAGCTTTCTCGATTAAGTCATTTGACTACCTTCCACACAAAACTTTCTTAACATTGTGGGGAAATATTCGTAATGAGGAAAACGGTGTCTACTTCTAGAAAGAACTGGCTAAAGGCCTTGGAAGCAGCATTCTGGGGTGGTCCAAGCCTTGCTCCATCAGAAGTTACATCCTCACACCACACTGATAGGTCAAGACCACCTCCTGACCACAAAAGTCTTAGAGTCCTCTAAAGCTCAGAATACTGGATCTGATGAAACAATCAGCAAACATTTCCCAAGTGAATGCCCACCCTAGACACGGCTGACTGTCCCAGGCACGTGCCCACCAGGGCGGAACAATGCCAGTGTCAATTTCCTCACAGTAGTATCGCCTCAGTGTACCAGGGGGCACTCTGTAAGAGGTAAGATAAAGAACCATTTGCAAGTAGGAGAGGTAAGTAATGCAGCCCTCTGTACACTTGGGTACTTCCAAACAGCAGGCTACCTTATAGGAGTGTTTTCCTCTCTGCTTCTCCAATTTATTATGAATCCAAACAGCCCACAGTCATTATACAAAAGCAAGTATGGGGACAAGAAGTCAGGAGACCCAACTGCTATTGACCACATTTACAGGTCACGTGAGCCTGGACTTCGGCGTCCACGCCTGTGAAGCAAAGAGGACGCTCTGCTGGCAGGGCTATTTTAAAGATTAACAACAACAATGACAAAGGACGGAGAGACCGGCATGCATGGGGCACTAAGTGCCCTACAGATACCCATCAATTTAACCCTTCCAGGACCCTGTAAGGTGGAGACCTTCATGCCCATTGCACAGGCAAGGGAACTGGGGCATAGAGATGTTAAACTGTCAGAATCTTATGTGGCTATTAATTGAACCCATGCAGTCTGGCCGCAGGATCCATGCTCTTAACTACTTCTTTGTCCTGACTAACCTGACGCTTCTTTCAGGTCAAACAAGACTAAACCTGAAAATGTTTTGTAAACCGTGAAAATACTTCTTCTTCTTATTATTATTATTATTATGATTTTGCCTCCCAGCACCCATGAACCCTCCCAGCAACTGCCCTGATTGACTTCTAGAGGGACTCCTTCCCCACTGTCATCATCAGAGCTTCGTCTTCGGCTGGAGATGTGCTGCCTCCAGGCTGCAGGGGTGAAGTACGTGGCCAGGGCACGGCGGTCAGGACAGGCCTATGTCCCTGGCCCCAGAGACTTGTCCAATGCCAGGCACAAGGCCAGGAATGTTATCTGTACAGTATCTTGGATGATCACTCTAATGACGTTAGCCCGAAGCTTCTGGGAGTCTCAATTTGTAGCCCAAGGACAGGCAGCCAAGATGAAACTCCGTGACATCCTTGGGATCCCAAATCAAGTCCTTCCTGAAGTCAGATCCCTCTCTAGACTTTGAATTACCTAAGCCGATACATTAATTTCACTTAACATTGTTTGAAGCTGGGTTTTCTGTCACTTGAAGCCAAAAGAATCACCCTGATATAATAATCTTTCTAAACACGCTTTATTCTATCAAGCTGTGTTCGTTCGCCGTTTCTGTACTTCAGGACACCCTCTCTGAAGCACGACACTCCTGATGCCGGAGTTCTTGCCACAAAAACTCTATTTTACATACAACAGAAGGTCCAGTTTTCCTAATGCCACAAACCAAGTGATCTGACTTAGCAAATTTGTCTCAAAAAACTTTATTTTTAACCAAAGCTGTTAAGTCTGCTGTTTCCAGTTTTGTAGGGAAAACAACTGTGATGTTTACTTTCTCTCGGTCTTCTCAATTCTCATTGTTTGTTTAACCCTAAACCCAAACCACTACAAAAAATTATTAAAATGAAGAACAACAATGAACGTCTACAAACATTTTAAACACAAGCAGTATCATTTCTTCCTCACGAAAAGGAATGGAACCTTAACTTTCCAATTAATCTTGGCAAACCGTTATGCAGTTTTAACCACATCCACTGGACTATTCACTGCACCGATGACGTCACCTCTCCGGCGTTCCCTCGGACCGGTCCCCACCCCTGGATGGCCATCCAGACCTGGCCTCGAAAGGCAGCAAGTAGGATTTCATTTGACGTCAGATGGCTCCCAAAGCAATACGTGAATACTTCATGCATCGTCACATGTTCACATTATTACCCACCGCTAAATAACCTTAACTACAACATCCAAGCAAACTTCCAATCTCACTTTCTGAAAGAAAGTGAGATTTCTTTCAGGAAGAAAGCAATCTGGGCTGGAAGAAGGCGATGCAGCCAGTTTGGCTCACAACGGTTTACTGAGCTGGGCCAACCGCACTTTCTTTTTCTCTGTCCAAAGACAACCTGGGGACGGCGAAGGGGCAAGCACCTGAGTGTCCACCCATAAAACATATATGAGCATCTATGAAAAGGGTGGGTGAAAATGACATTTAAAACCAGCTCTGTGTTCATTATAATCCCTCTATAGGCTCCTTTCAGGAACAAACAGCCTTGGCCGTGTGGTTCAGTTGGTTGGAGCATCGTTCTGTACACCCAAGGTGGTGAGTTGGATTCCTGGTTAGGGCACGTACTGGAGGCAACCCACTTGTGTCTGCCTTCTGTGTCTTTTCTCTCTCTCTCTCTCTCTCTCTCCACCCCCTCCCTCCTCCTTCCCCCCTCTCAAAAAATCAGTGAACATGTCCTCTAGTAGGATCAAGTGAGGATTTTTTAAAAAAAGAAACAAATTTTCATGACCTCAAGTAAGCAAACAGATAAGCATACCAACAAAGAGTCATTTGTTGCGCTACATTCAAAACTTTATTACTTTGTGTGCTGTGCTTTCTGTTAAGGTTTAGGATTTATCATTAAAGCAGCCTAAGGCACGCTTTCCCTCTCAGGAGCACGCCCCAAGCCTGCCCCTTCCTCCTGTCCCTCCCCACCCTTCAGGGGGGCTACCTCTGCCCCCCTTCTCCTAAGCCCTTCTTTTGCTTCTGTGACTTGTTTCCTAGGCCTCCTGGCTCACTTCTACTGCCTCTGTAACTGTCTAAATAAAGTTTCTCTTATAATTTTAAGACATAAATAAATAAATAAAAATACAGCCTAAGATTGGGAGTCCGCTGACTTGCTTTGGTAAGTACCGCAAAGCACACAACCCTATCCAAACACGCTACCTCCCAGTCTGGTGTTACCACATGTAAACAATTAGGACTTTTAAACACAGTCATTTCTATGTATCCATAGCACATATACCTTATAACTGAGGTAACCAGTAGCTTATATAGATAAGTATTCATCATATTTCTAAAATTAATAAATACGGCCACATTTTTAGTTTAAAATTGAGGGTTTGGTAATTCTATTTCCATATTACACTTTCGATTCATAGAAAGCACAACCTCAAAATGGAACTTCGAGTTCACAGGGGCCTCATATAAATTCTTCAAGGGCAAGAATCGTATCTGTCTATCACTATTTCATGCCTTACCTACAATAGGCACTCTGTAAACATTTGTTGAATAAATAAAGGTATTAACACTAAAATGAGTGGGTTCAGACTATGTTATAACTACAGGAGTTACGATTACTGTGTCCTTGCTTTTACGAAGTAAGCAGGAGTTGGCAGGCTTTTTTGTGAAGGAACACATGGTAAATATTTTAGGTATTATGGGTCACGTGGTCACTCACTACTCAACCCTGGTCTCTCTCACAACTAAACAGCTCAGCTGTCAGAGCACAAAAGCAGACATAGATAATATATAAACAAGTGAGCATGATTGTGTCTGAATAAGACTTTATTTACAAAATCATCCATAATCCATAAAAACATTCAAACCCCAAGGAAACCACTTCCTTACAATGAATACTCTAGTCCCTCAAAGTCGGAAATTGGTGAACTTGCTAAATTCAGCCAGACATGTTTTGCTGAGTCAAAAATTGGGCAAAGCATATATTCTCATTTTCCACAGTGCCCAATACTCCTTACTGAACCAGCTAATTTCTGCCACATTACACTCCTGGCCCCTGCAAGCCTCTGAATTAACTTCCTGAATTACACACTACACTTGGTTTCCAGGGATGTGGTCCATACCCCTGTGAATGTATAACCACAACACAGGCTCCTTAAAAGCAAGCCCATGGGTTTTAATTTTCTGCCTTTCATCTAACACTTAATCTCAACACCTAATGAACTTTAACTATTCATTGGTTGCCTATTATGGGATGTATTCTGCATGGTCTCCACGAAGGGGCTGTACGAGAGTGATAAGGGTAGAAAAGAGGATGGGCCAGCAGGGACGTGGTCAGTCACAAGGAAAGCAGCTGGACTGAAAAACCGCACATCTCCCAACTGTGTCTCAGTCTTCTCTCTGCAGCCTGGATTCCTCCTTCATCTCAAAGCAGAAGCTGGGCAAAGGTAGGACCACCTGGGACCACCTGGGACCACCTCCACTGTAGCCATAAT
The DNA here is from genome assembly GCF_014824575.4 of Sturnira hondurensis. Classification (NCBI taxonomy): domain Eukaryota; kingdom Metazoa; phylum Chordata; class Mammalia; order Chiroptera; family Phyllostomidae; genus Sturnira; species Sturnira hondurensis. The sequence continues at coordinate 4,557,322 of NW_028089315.1, forward strand.
GAGCATAAAACCTTGTTTAATCTTCATTTCTGCCAGAGGGTGCTCTAGGTGGGTAAACGCAAAAAAATTACCTGCATCTAATAGAATGAACAAGCCGTTGTATTCCCATATGATGGAATGCTCAATAGCAAAAAAATAAATAATCTATAACTACATGCAACAATATGGTGGAATCTCTCTAGAACATTGTTAAATGAGAAAAACCAGACACAAAAAGTACAATCTGCATTACATATTACAGAGAGAGAGAGAGAGAGAAACAGAAAGTGCATTTATGGTACTAGAAGTCAAGAGAGTAGCTACGGTGGAGTGGGGCAGCATCTGGGAGGCAGCATGAGGCCACGGTGGAAATGTTGCGGTTCTTGATCTGGGAGCCAGTTACATGAATGAGTGCAGTTTGTAAAATTATGTTGATCTGTGCACTTACAATATGCACATATTTTTATGCATGTCCTATTTCAATAGAAAATGAAAAATACTTCATTACCCCATACCTTCATGGTCCAGGGCCAGAGAGCCAGTTGAGGACCCCACGCAGGGCCCCACGTGCCTTCCCTTCGACTGCCCTTCAAGCCTCCTGCCTCACATGGGGCCCCACTCAACTTCCCCTCCTTTTTTCAAAGTATAACCAGATAGAGGCCAAGGAGCAAAAGAGCAACCCAGACCACTCCGTGCTGCCTGCAAGAAGCTCTGTCACAGCTCCTTCCGAATGCCAGTGTCTTTGGAAGACACTTTACTGCTGTCACTGTCTCTTTGTTCCACATGACAAACAAGAACACAAGAAGCCTCTGCGGCCCTAAATGGCTCCCTTCAATGGACTTCTTTAAAATAATGCTCAAAATGGGCAAGTCTCATTTATAAACATCTGTGAAGAAATGCTTAGATACTCAGGGACCACTTGAGGAAGATACCATAAATAAAATGTAACTGAGATTAGAATGTAGAACAGCAGGCAGCCCCTCTGCAAGAACCAGAGAATTCTAATAACTGATTATGTAATAGGCCGTAATGTATAATAATATATAATTACAATCACAGCTGAACACATCTTTAAGACTTTATGTAAAGTTTCAATTCAGGTAGTCAAATTATGGGCTGAGAATCATTGTGAATCACTCTAATGTGGATTTTGATATAGTAACGTCAACTTGACATCACCACTCATATTCTTTACACGTTCTCCTAATAATTTCGGGTTAAAAAATCAAGTAAGACCTTTGATCACATCAGCTCCCAATGACTGGTCCACTTGTGAATGCCGACCAGGAAGACGCAGGAGCAGTAACCAGATCCAATGACCTAACAGCAAACATCGGCCACAGCGAGCAGGCGGGCAGGTTACAAGGACAGACAAAAGCGTGGTGTCCCCTCCAACATAGGCACCGTGTATCACGAAAATTCTAATCCTTGACACTCAGATGTTTCTCAGAGCAAATTCTTACTGCCCATCTGTCCATTAAATAAACCACCCTGAAACATTTTGTTAACTCTGATTTTATTTACACCAGTTAATAAGGAGCATAAACTCAAAATTACATCTTTTAATAGGAAATTATAACTATGTTTAATTAAATATTATGGGTCACATAGTTTATGAATGTTCTAAAATGCCTCTCAAAGAAGAATACCCTTTTTAGGAGCTGCAGCCCCAAGAATTTAGGATAAAATGTCACGATGTCTATAACTTGAATATTCTGGCAGAAAAATATACAAATCTGCACACACGCGCACACACACAGTGTGGCAAAATGCCAATTGTTAATGTAGGTGGTGGATACACAGGAACTCCTGCACATTCCTTTAACTCTTTAGTATTTCTGAAAATTTTTATAATAAAATGTTACACAGAAATGTTTACTTACCTTTCAAGTGGATGGCTGTCTTCTTTCTCCTAATCAAAAATGAATGGCGAAATATGCCCAAAGACACATTTGGGGATCGTTCATGCCGCCCTCTCCCTGAAAGAACCAGCAAAACAACACGTTATCACCAAAGATTTGTATTAAGTTAATGCTACTTCACTTGAAAAAATGTTCTCAACATAAGACAAGTCTCCAGATTAAAATACTACTGCAACTATTTCTTTTTTAAGGAAGAGAAAAAGAGAAAAGAATGATCCCATCATACTGAATGGGAGAATCACACCCCTGGGAACTTCCGGAACAAAGGAATTCCTAAGTTTCTTTAAATTCACATCAATTTCAGGCAGTGACTAACCCAAACTTCCACTCAAACAAAAACTGGAGCTTCAAGAACCTGAGCTTCACTCTGACTTTGGATCTGTGAGACCACACCTAGAAGGCATCCACGGACACACACAGAACCACGCCAGAACTGCGGATCCTCCCAGCGGAGGCAGCTAAGCATCAGAGATGATGTATGACAAGAGCATTTGAACAGAAAATGCCTGAGATAAAACTCCAGCTTAGGTCTCCTGACCCCAAGTTCAGGGCTTGTCTCACCATATAGGTTATTCCCACCCGTTCTCACGGCCCCACCCCCCAACAGGATACTCTCCTAAAAACCAACCTCAAAGCAAAATGGCCAAACAACACGTTCACCTGCCACTGGGAGATGGAGGGTGCTACAGTTTGTACGTGCATGTGTATATATGTATATACACATATATGCACACACATATGTACATACACACATATGTCCATTTTCTCCCCTTCTTCCTCAAGAAAGCACACTGTTGGCCAACGGAAGTAAAACCAGCATCACATGGCAACCTTGGAGATTTTTACCTTTGCCACAACAAAACGCAATAAATTGCTGTTGAGGACTTCCCATTTATTTTTGTAAAATGCAAAATACAATATAATATAATGGCATAGACACTGCTCCACAACAAAGATGGAAGCAGTTGTTTTTAAAAAAACAACCAAACAACTACAGCTGGAAAGAATATAGTGTCCCTATATAATGATCTAAAGTGTCCTTTCATCTGCTGGTCACAAAAGTTCTGCAAGCACAGAGGCTTAGAAGTATCAGGGTTCTAACCTGAACCTGGGAAGGTGCTGGCGAACAAAAGCCTGAGGAAAGGTAGCCAGGGACCCCGGCACTGGCTTTCAGTTCTGCCTCCTCCATCATTACCTTGAGTAAAAACCCAGAGAGCCTCTCCAAGCTGCTCCTCACCTGGGGGCTGGGACACCTGATTACAAGAACCACGCAACCCACAAAGGAGGTAGGATGTGACTCGCAAGCCAGGCACTCAGACCCCAGTGGCACTCACCAAGAAATCACGCCAGGAGCTACACAAAATCAGGGGGAAAACATGATGTACCTTTGTAAACATCGATTTTACTCCAAGTTTTAGTGAAGATAGGGGAATGAATCAGTAATTTAAAAGTTGTTAATATCAAAACACATATGCATTATGGAGTACAATACCATTGTTGCATGAATTTTTAAGCTAAAACTCTAATCCTTACTTGTCTAGTTCCACTTCCAGCTGTACCATTACATGTGGGAGGAGGGAGTGAGGGATGGATTCTCTTTTTTCATTAAACATGGTCTTCAAAGAATATGTGAAGTTGATAAGAATTTTAAATCACAGCAAGCCCAGAAAGCTAGCAGTGGTCCTTGGTCTGCAGAATTCTCTTCAAAATCAGGAATCGCAGACTTCTGTCAGATCTAGGTCAGGGAAACTGAAGGCGGGGCACACAGAGTCCCATCTCTCCACCACACGCCCTCCTGTGAGTGGGGCTGAAGCTCCTCCCCCCACCACCCTTCTCACCAGCTGCAGGACCCCAAGCACACTCCTGGTGGGCAGGCTCCTGCCACTCGGTTACCCGGTTTACATCAGTGACTTTTCTTCAACCCCTCCTGACCGGTGAAACATTCAGCAAATACTGTAATCTTCATTTATGTGGATGGCTGCATGATTACTAAAAAAAGGTTAGGTCACCAATTTGGTTTGTCTCTAAAAACTTTTTATTGTGCCCTGGCCAGTGTGGCTCAGTTGGTTGGAGCAGCAACCGGAAACCCAAAGGTTGCAGTTTGATGGTACTCAGAGTGCATACCTAGGTTGAGGGTTTGATTCCCTATCTGAGCACATACAGGAGGCAGCCAATCGATGTTTCTCTCATCCATGTTTCTCTCTCTCCCTTCCTCTCTCTCTAAGAACAATGAAAACAAAAGGCCTCAGGTAAGGATAAAAATGTAAAAATTTTATTGTAAAATATGTTACATTAAAAAGTGCATAACCATGGCAGCCTGTCTCCAAGGTGGCCTCAACGATCCTGCCTCCAATATTCGTGTTCCTCTCCCACAACGAACAGGGCTGGCGTGAATAACCAATTCGATGCTAGGGAAATGATAGAGTGTGACTCCAAAGGCTAGGGAAAGAGCAGCCTCCCCTTATTCTCTCAGGAGGAAAGCTGGCTCCCATTGCGTGAGGACACTCAGGTGCTCTAGAGACAAGTCCACACGCTGAGGAACTGAGACCTCTCAAAGAGCCAAGGAGTTAGCCCTCTTAAAAGCAACAGATTCTCCAGCCCAGTCAAGCCTTCAGGTCATGGCTGCTCCAGGTGCTATCTTGACTGCAATGCCACGCAAGACCCCAGGTTAGAGCCACCCAGCTGAGCTGCTCCTGACTTCCTGACCTACACAGAAGCTGTGAGGCCACAGATGTTTATCACCATTTTCAGCTGCTGGGTTTTGAGGCAATGTTATACAGTGATAACCACATGTCAGAGTAAAGAATGATAAAATAAAGCCCATGTACCTAATACCCAGTCAATGGTGCTGGGGTTCGGGTATGGTTTGTCTGTTTGTTTGCAAGACCTGCGTGCCCCTTCCTCTCTCACCTTCTACTCCCCCTCTCCGTAACCTGCCTCCCTACACAGATAAACACCAGCCTGAATTCTGAGTTAATTATTCCTTTGCTCCTCTTTATGGTTTAACCACATAGGTATTCTCAACACATTGCTGTATGTTGCCTGGTTGTAAGCCTCATATATACAAAACAAACTGTATGTATTCTTTTAAGACTTGCCTCTCAAGATTTTTAGATTCATCCCTGTTGACTCGTGGCTGGAGTAGGTTTCCCCCCACTATATATTTCTCACTGTAGGAACACATCCACAATTTACTGCTCAGTTCTACTGTTGAGGATCACCTGAGGAGTTTTCCGTTTTCCGCTGTACGAATAATGCTCCCATTTACAGCCCAGTGCTCCTCGCCCAGAGGACCCAGCTGGTTTCTCCAGGACACATTCCTAGCAGAGGGGAGCTGGACTTGGAATTGCAAAAGTTCAACTCTCCTAAGGAATGTCAAAGTATTTTTGAAAGTGGTTGTACACAACCAACTCTTAAGCCACCTTTCTTGGCTGTCTCCAAATAAAAGCCACGCCTGTTGTGCAAAAGCTTTCAACCAACAAAAGAGAAAGTTTTGCCTATTTGCAGCATCACTACTGCAAATAAACAGTACTCCAAAGTAGTGACCCAGACAGCTGCTGGGTATGAGTCACAGGGCATCGGTGCAGACTTCAGAATGATGATGCAGACCCGGCCAGCACCACACATGGCCCTCGGAGATAAGCCAGATTGGATTTCTAGACCGACATTAAATTCACAGTTTTCCTCCCGGTGGACTCACTCGCATGGTCCCATCTTATTACTGTATCTCCGAGGGGGCGAAATTTAACTCCCATGCAACCCAGCCTAATTCAAGAGTAACGCAGGATGGTCAAATCATTTCAATAAAATCACATTTTGGGTTTCATTTTTTTTTAACAGAGTTAGCTGGTTGTGGTTTTTTTTTACATATTCTCTGTAACATGAGATTTTTATTTATGATACCTAATTTTATGTGTAGTAATTCTACAAAAAAACACTTGTGTATTCTCTGTACACACATACAAAAAGTTCTTTCAGAGTAGTTAATTCAATTTCTTAAATGGCAACCATAATTTTTATGATAATTTATCCGTGTTTTGAGTATCAACATTTGTGTTGGCATTAAATACAAAAATGAGGAATTCTTTCAACTGGAGCAGAAAGGACAGGAGGAAATTACTGTAAATTTCAAGGAGGTTCATATCACGTCACTGAAAACAATAATTGCACTATACCACCAATATGAGGTCATTTCAACTCAACCTCTTGACAGTTCTTATTTGTCTCTTTACAATCGTTTATCTTCACAAGGTAGGGACTATTATTGCACCCTTTTTACAGATGGCAAAAACTGAAGCACAGAAAGTCATTAAGTTGTGAGTACGCATACAGCTGATACGTGGTAGAACAAGAACTTGAACGTGCGAGGTTTACCCCAGAATGTTCTGAAGCAGCTTTTTCAGCCCCAGAGACCAGCTAGAAGGCCCTACAATGGTGACAATTATTTAATGGCTACCAGTGACTAAGCATCCACAATGTGCCAAGCAGTTACTAAGTGTTCTGTTGCACTACTTCTAATCCTCCCCTCGCCTCTCCCAGGCCTGTGCTATTCCCATTTTATAGTTGAAGAAACTTGGGCTCTGGAAGTCTAAGTACTTGACCAAAATCATACGGGCAATAACATAAAATGGTGGGAATACCACCTGAACCTTGTCTCTGACTTCAGATTTCATGCTCTTTCTACAGTAGACCTCCTAGACAAAATAAAATGACCTAATCCCAGGCTTTGTGGTAGCAAAATTTGACCTTAGGTCCCAAAAAAGCTCCCTCAAGGAAACAGATGCCATATCAGGAGAAGGTGTGCTGGCCTCCTGGACGAGCAGTGGGTGGCAGCTGCCACACCTTTGTGACAAGCCAAGGTGGAGTGGGTGTCAATAAGACCGGCTGGCATAGTCAGAAAACCAGGGCTCGACACCAGCTCCTTACGGGGTTACACCAGGCAGGTCAAATGGCCTCTCCGTACATGATCTCATCTGTAAAATGCGGCTATCTTTTTTTTTAAATTTATTGAACTTATTGAGGTGACACTGGTTAATAAAACTATATAGGTTTCAAGAATACGATTCTATAATACTCGTACATTATCTATTATTATATGGTGTGTTCACCATCCCAAGTCAAGTCTCTTTCTATCGCCGTGTAAAATAGGCTTTCTTTCATTTCAAAGGGTTGTCGTGAGGATTTAAGAGACTAACATATAAAAGGGACCTGGCACACAATAGGCATCAGACACATGCTTAACGACTGCAGGAGTGAAAATGTGCTCTAGCTATCAAATAGGAAAAAGCAGCAAGCCAACTTTAACAATGATACCCCCGCTTCCACAAAGCCTCAAATACTCCATGACGGATGGTTGACAATCTGTGAAAGCCCATCTTTGGAACATGATTTTTTAAAACTAATATTATGATTTCTTCTTTCTGCCCTAACCGAAATAGTAAATTTTTGCCAAGTAGATCAACCCTTTATGATATTAGTAAAAGTTAAGACATCCTTTACATAAACATGGGAACTGGAACGCACTCAAAGTAAAATATTTGGCTCATTGAACTTTTCTGTTACTGACTTCAGAAAATCTTAAGTAGTCATTTCAAACAGCAATCTCTCTTTAAAGTACTTCCAGTTTCCTGGAAATCATCCCAAATTATCTAGCCAATAACACACAGACACATACACAAAGGCTTGATTAAATGACTAGCAAATGACAAAAATAATTTCAGCAACACTTCATACACCAATGCAATGAGAAATAAGGTTCCTCCAAAGTAGCCCTTTTGCATACTTAAGATTAGGTAAAGTACGAAGTGTGAACTTAGAAACAGACCACTCAGGCACCAGCAGTCTCCACAGTAACTGGTTCTCTTCCCATCTACAGGAAGGATAAGGTAGTAGTAGTCACTGCAGTGCTGTCGGTCTGCTTTGCAAAATTGGCCCAATCACATCCTTCTTGACTAAATGATGCAATCAATCAATAAGCTACACAGAGGAAACAGAGAAAGATATTCCTTAAAAGAAAAATGCTCAATCCTGTGTTGGTTCTAATAGCTGATCTGGAATGAAGTGGGAGGCCCACCAAAGGACACTTTCCGGAGGGAGGTAGCCAATGAGGGGCAGAAACAGCTTCAGGAAAGTACGGGATGTCTGAAGAGAAAAGGTGCAGCCATTGCTAATGGCTTCTCAGTATACATCACAGACCAGACCTTCTCCTTAGCACGTGTCCTATGTTCTTCTTCAAAACCCTCATTCAATAACCTTCAGGGAAAATAATATAGGTCCCTATTTAACAGCTGAGTAAAATGACTCAGAGATTAAATGACTTGCCTGAAGTCACAGAACCAGTAACTGGGTATAATTACTGGCTCATAGCACATGATAGGTACTCAATAAATATCTGTTCAACATGAGGTCTTTAGTTCTCCACAGAACTAGAAAACACTATTTACCTCCTGAGGATTTTGTAAAGACAAAATGAGATTATGTATACAAAGTTTCTAGTTCAATGCCTTGACCTCTGGAATGCACTGTGGTACATGGGCAATAACGTGGAATAACAAAGCTAGGTAGGATAACCACCTGGAACAGGGTTATTATAATGACAATGGGTATAGCAAACACCGTAATGGATAGGAGATACACAGATATACATAACAGGCAGAAGAGCGGCAACAAAGAATTGAAAAGATGATCAACATTATAATCATTAGGGAAATGCAAATTAAAACCACAAAGAGATACCATTTCACACAGAGTGTGTACATTTTAAAAACTGGGAATATAATTTATGGGAAAGATGCAAGGTAACTAGGACTCTCGCACATGGCTGGTGGGAAGGCAATGACGAATGGGCAAACAAACTTGGTACATCCATACAGTGGACTACTATTTAGTAATAAAAAGGGAAACATTACAGACACACACAACATGGATGAATCCCAAGTGCATTATGCAAAATGAAAGAAGCTCTCTCAAAAAGGTATAGTCTCAATAATCCTACTTACACAATATTCTGGGAAGAGTAAGCCCATAGTGACAGAGAAAAGATCAGTGTTTCCAGGAGTTTGAGGTGGGGGAGGATTTCACTACCAAGAGGCAGCACTGGGGAATTCGAAGGGTGACCATTCTGTATGCTGTTTATAGTGGTGACTATATGCACCAATGCATGGGGTAAAACTCACAGAACTATATGCTCAAAAACTTGAATTTTTTTACTGGTAAATTTTTTAAATCATCAAAGAATAAAATTTTAAATTCATGGAAAAAATTGGTAGGTCTTGGTGAAAGGAGGTTGACATCTGTACGAAGGAAGGACGTGACATGGGAGGGCCCAGCAGCTCTGAAGTTCCTTGCCGAGGAAACAATGATGGCACAGGAGACCACGAAGAGGCGGTGTGTGGGGCAACACAGAGGCTCTAGAGGTATGGCGGGTCAGGAACCCTGATTTCTGATTTCACCAAAGGATGAAAGCCTGGTGAAATGACACAGGCTACGAAATTCCCCCGTCCCGAGCCCTAGTTTAGCAAATTCTAAAGTGAGACAGTGAAGCAAATGATCTGGAAGGTTCTTCTCTACAACAAACATTCTAAAGTCAATTTGCTTTTAAGCTATTGAATCTAGAAAGACAGCAGGACAAATAAGTAGAAATACCCTGATATGGAAAAAATAGCCATGCGTCCTCACAAATGCCATCGGGAAACAAAATAAAGTGAAACTGTTAACGTGTGTGGATAGTACAGTGATGGTGACTGAAGTGGCCAGTAGCAGGAAAAAGACAAGAGAAGACCAGAATATCACCTTCTTGCATAACAGAAACAGAGAAAATATCAGTTTCATTGGGACAGGGGATGAAAAGTTAAAAAAACTCAAGCATCAAATGCTCAAAAGGTCAAGACAAATGAACAAGACTAGCATATGACGCAGAATCCCACTTGTGGGTATTTATCTGAAGAAACTCAAAACACGAATTTGAAAGACATATGCACCCCTATGTTCACTGCAGCGTTATCTACAACAGCCAAGATCTGGAAGCAGCCCAAGTGCCCATCAATAGATGAGTGAATAAAGAAGATGTGGTACCTATATACAATGAAATATTACTTGGTCATAAAAAAAGAATAAAATCTTGTCATCTGTGGTAACATGGATAGACCTAAAGGGTATTATGCTGGGTGAAATAAGTCAGAAAGAAAAAGACAAACACCATATGATTTCACTTATATGTGGAATCTCAAAAACAAAATAAACAAACAAAATGGAAACAAACTAATAGATACAAAGAACAAGCTGATAGTTGCCCGATGAAAGGGAAGTTAGGGGGATGGATGAAGAAAGGGAAGGGATTAAGAAGTACAGATTGGTAGTTACAGAATCATCCTGGGGATGTAAAGCACAGCACAGGGATATAGTCAATACTATTGTAATAGCTACAGACGGTGTCAGATGGGTACTGGATTGATTGGGGCCAATTTTTTTTAATTTTAAAACAAACAACAGAGTGTACAGATATTTCAGAGATCAAGAGAGTGAGTGACGGCCCACAAAAGTAACAGAAAGGCTACCATCAAACTTTGCATGCTGTCTGAATATACCTTGATTGTTTTGTCCTCATATTTTCAATCCCACTCTGCCTTCATCATTGCTATTAGAAGCCTAGAATTTAATAAAACATGTAGGTGTAGTTTTCCTGTAATAGCCTACATTGGAGGCTGCAATTTTCAAAATTTAGAATTTCCAGGAAATTAAGAATATGACTGTTAAGTGCCTATGAGCCACTTATGCAAAGACTCCAGAATTCTAGAATGGAAACAAACATTTTATTTTTAAAAGATTTAATAGAAGGTAAAGAATACAACTTAAGGATTAAGATTTTATTGTCACCTTATTAGTGTGTGAGGCAGAAAAATAGCCTGAAGTCAGTATTATTCCCAAGTCAGTATTATTCCCAATCAAAATGTGACAAATCCTTCACCTCTGTCCAGAGCATGCCCCCGAACACCACTTCATGAGCTTCAACTCTTTCAGCCAAAGGAACCCAGTGAGACACACCACTCTGAGCATTTAACCAGAACTGAAGGAAAATTAAGAAAATTAACAGTTCTAAAGTACACCTGTGTGGACTCTGACAAAGAAGATACCTACCAGGAATGACTCCTCACGGCTAACTGTGCTCAAATTTAAATGAAGATCCTCGTAGCCATTTCTAAACCTGGGCCTCTCATGCAAACCACACTTCAGGGAGAAACCTGCACTTTGTTCCTGCCATCTGAGCCAATACTTACAAAGGAATTCCCAGAATCCTATTTCAACCAATAGGATTAAGGTTTCCCATCCAATCAAAGCTGCACAGTTATATCCCCCCGCCCCCAGTACCTTCACTGACCAATGACAGTGACTGCATTCTGACAAATCTGGACAGTGCCTTTTGGACCAATCAAATTGCAAAAATCTAGAGTTCTCATTTGCATGAGGATGGACCAATCAGGGACCACAGATGGGGACTTCTGCCTATGTAAGTCAGCTCTTCTCTGGTTCGAGTGTGCACTTTCCTTTTCCACCAAAGACTGAAGACTGCATTTTTCTGAGCCTGGAGTCAGAGCTAAAACATCTTGCCAGGCCAGAGAAGAGCACGTGGAGCAGAGTGGAGCAGAGCAGAGCAAAGCCAAGCAGCACTTAACTGCACTGAACTGTCCAGCTAGGGAGGGCCTCACCCCAGGCTACCTCACAGCCTTGCTGTTGTACAGCCAGGCGGTATCTCGAGCTGTTTGCACTAAGTAAGTTTCCTTCAACACACCCCAACCTGGGGATTCCTGTTGGCACTGAATTGGCACCTACGACCATCGGTGCCAATTTGACACCTGCAATCAATGTTAATAGAAAATTTTTCCAACACCACTTCTTCTGCCAGTTTCCTTTTTTGATGATTAAATGTAAAAACATCAATAGGATATAACCTGGTTATAAAAGAGGAGAAAGAGCAGACAACTTCAGTTCAACCCTTGGTCACTTCACCATTAACAATTCACTCACTTTGGGCAATTTTTTCCACTCCTTATCTCCAATTCTGCATCTATAAAACGGAAAGAATCATAAGCTCCAATCTAGCACACAGGCTCCCAGTGCCCTGTGCCAGATGAAACCATGTCTGTGGAGGCACTTAAGGAGAATACAGATAAAAAAACACAAGATGTCATGATTGCTATTCTGTATGGGGTGAGTGGGGGGAGAGTATATTTCAATATGTACAACCACATCCAACTGCCTCTTTCAAGTCAGCCATGTGCTTCTCTTCAACCACAGCTGGGCTGTTGAGCAGATGCTGGAATGGATACAGACAGAAAGGTGGTAAAAGAGAAATGTGCCTGTCCTTCTGATTTCAGGAAGATAAAAAAAGTACTTTCTCATCTATTTATTTTATGCTAATCTTTTCTGAGAGCATCCTACATGTTAGACACCATGCTAGGCACTAAAAAGAATCAGATTTTTTTAAAAAATAGAAGAAGCCTCTTAAGCATGTTCAGTCTGGAAACAGCTAAGTACCCAGTCACAGCCCTGCGTGCTTGGAATTAGCCAGGCAGGTACAGGGAAAACACCTGCCAGACTGCTAGGTGGGTTAGGACAGCGACACTTCCCACAGAGGAGGTGATGCTCTAGTCGAGTCTTAAAAGATGAGAACAAATTAGATGAATGAAGGAGGGACTAAGCATTCTAAGCAAGCAAAAGTCATGGAAGCAAAAGCCAACATGGGAGGCAAAGGGTGGGTGAGAGGGATGACAAGGAACAAATGATGGAGATTCATGTATTCAGCTGGGGCACTCTGGCTTTCTGTTAGGGGCAACGGAAACCACAGACTTTTTAAGCAGGACTCACATGGCCATCTTTGCAGTTCAGGAAGAGGACTGTGTCAACAGCTAGGAGAATGGAATGAAGACAGGCCAGAATCGGATAGCTATATAGAAATCCAGGTAGGATGTAATGAGAGCTTGAGAGTAGGGATAAATGCAAGAGATAATAAAGAAAATGACTTGACTTTGATGACTGGAAGGATACAGGGGTAGAGGACAGGAGCTGTGGATGAGTCCCTGGTTCTCTGTCACGATGACTGAGAAGAGGATGGTCTTTTACAAGATGCTACAAAAAGTGCAGATTGGGCAAGCAAGGTGAATCCACGTAGCACTGTGTCAATTTGTACATGACTTCATGTATAGCAGGTTACGCTGTATGTTTGTGACCACCTAAAATACCACATTCCTCATCATTTACGTGGCTATTGTGAATTCCCACAGGCAAGAAGACCTCTTAGAATGAAATCTCAAAGCAAGAACTCACTTCCATGCTCTTAACTTCTCAGTAGCCAAAGTGAGAACAGCCTTCACATGAAGAGGGTAAGTGGCTTACCCCAGGCCAACACACCCAGACAAAAAGAGAACTAAACTCTAATCCAGGATGCTATGTGTCCAGAAGATTAGCTTTTCATCTAGTATGCTATACTGATCCATTAAGGGCCTAGTGCTATTTGTAATACGTACTGGGTTGGCCAAAAAGTTCCTTTAGTTTTTTCTATAAAATTAAAGATCATTTTCCATTTTCACCAATAACTTTACTGATTTGGTTATTTTGAATATATCAGCTATCTCTCGTGTAGTAAAACATGTATTATTCTGAATTATTGTCTTGATTTGATCACTATCAACTTCGATGGGTCTACCCCACCATGGAGCATCATCCAGCGAGAAACCTCCAGCATGAAACTTTGCAAACCACTTTCACATATTCGGTCAGTCACAGCACCTTCTCCGCACACTGCACAAATCTTTTTGTGTGTTTTAACATTTCTTGAAGCAATAAAGCATAACACACTGAAAATGTTGCATATTTTCTTCCATCTTCAGTATTAAAATGACTACACAAAAATTCACCATTTTCTTTTTCACTTTTTTAAATTATATTTTATTGATTATGCTATTACTGTTATCCCAATTTTTCCCACATTGTCTCCCTCCACCCAGCGCACCCCACTCCCTCAAATGCTCTTCATATCATTGATTCTGTCTCTGTTCTTGTTTGCTTAGTTTACTTTTTAGATTCACTTGGTGATAGATATGTATATCTTGCCATTTTAATGTTCATAATTTTGATCTTATTTTTCTTAAGTAAGTCCCTTTAACATTTTGTGTAATAATGGTTTGGTGGTGATGAACTCTTTAGGTTTTTCTTATCTGAGAAGCTCTTTATATGCCCTTCAATTCTAAATCATAGCTTTACTGGGTAGAGCAATCTTGGCTATAGGTCCCTGCTTTTCACGATTTTCAGTAGTTCTTGCCAATCACTTATAAAAACTCTACTCTAGGTAACTGCTTTTCCTTTGCTGCTTTTAAGATTCTCTCTTTATCTTTAATGTTTGCCATTTTAATTAGTATATGTCTTGGAGTGGGCCTCTTTGCATCCATCTTGTTTGGGACTCTCTGCACTTCCTGGACTTGCCTATCTATTTCCTTCACCAAATTATGGAAGTTTTCTTCCATTATTATTTCAGATGGATTTCCAATTTCTTTCTCCTTCTCTTGTCTTTCTGGCACCCCTATGCTATAAATGTTGGAACACTTGAGGTTGTCCCAGAGGCTGTTTACACTATCCTCATTTGGGGGGGATTCTTTTTTCTTCTTGTTGTTCTGATTGGTTGTTTTTGCTTCCTTATGTTCCAAGTCACTGATTTGATTCTTGGTTTCATCCACTCTACTGTTGTTTCCCTGTAGATTGTTCTTTATTTCAATTAGTGTATACTTCATTTTGGTCTAGATCTTTTTTATGTTGTTGAGGTGCTCACTAAGTTCTTTGAGTATCCTTATAACCAGTGTTCTGAACTCTGCACCTGATAGATTGCTTATCTCCATTTAGTTTAGTTCTTTTTCTGGAGGTTTGATCTGTTCTTTCATTTGGGCCATATTTCAAATCTCTTTATTTTGCCAGCCTCCCTGTGTTTGTTTCTATGTAAAGGTATAGATGTTGTGACTCCCTGTCTTGGCATCACAGCTAATGTAATAGGCCCTGTAAGGTCCAGTGACACAGCCTCCTCTATCACCCAAGCTGGGTACTCAAGGTAAACCCTTCATGTGGGCTGAGTACACCCTCCTCTTATAGTTGAGACTTGATTGCTGTTGGCAGGTCAATGGGAGGGGTTTACCCAGGTCATCCAGCTACAAGGAGTAGTTGGGACTACTGACCACCAACCTCTGCCCTCTGTGGAGGATCAGCTGTGCAAGGGCAGGGTGGTGGTGCTCTGACATGGTGTGTAGCTATCCCCTGGGTACGCAGGCTCTGGAGTTTCCTGGGCAGTGCAGACCAAGTCCAGCCTCAACCTGTGTTCTGCTCAGGGCCACACTATATGAACTATAAAGCAATCTGAGATGGATGCTACTTGTGCTGGCTTGGAGATTACCAGGAAAACCAAGCTGTGGATGTAGGCTGTACTGCTGATGCCTCACCTGGGCCACTTAGCAAGAGGTATGGGGGCCAGGGGCTTACTAAGGCTGGTTGTTGCTTGTTTGGGAGGATTTAGGAAGTTTCAGGCATGAGCCAGGACAAGCCATTCATACAGAAAAGTCACAGTTAACAACTTGGGTGGGCTCATAAGTTGGGTGAGATAGTCTCAGGAGATCTCCAGGGTGGGGCAAACAATGTTAGCCAGGTTGATGAAGTCTCAGATGTGGCCCCCACATGCTGGCTCTGTGGCTCTATTGCAGGAAGGCTCAGAAAAGGGACAATGGCCTCTGCCCACCTTTCTGGCTGGGAGAAAGCTGTCCCCTAGCTCCCACTGTGGTGCCTGACATTTCAGTTCCTCCCCGTATGTCAACTGTGCCTTTCATGCTGCTACCCCACTCTTGGAGCTCAGAAGGAATGAGTCTAAGTAAATCTGTGTGTCTGTTTTTCAGAGGAACTTCTTGGAACTCCATAAGTTTCTTTCACTGACTCAATCCCTGCTGGATTTTGCAGCCAGAAGTATTGGGACTTATCTTCCTGGCACTGGAACCCTGGGCTGGGGGACCTGGTGTGTAGCTGGGACTCCTGGCTCCCAAGATATCCCTTCAGAATCTTTATCCATCACAGATGGATAAAAGACCAGCCCGATCCATGTTTCCACCCCTCCTACCAGTCTGGATGAGTCTGGTTTCTTTAATTCTGTAGTTGTCAGACTTCAATTTGATTTCTGATGGTTCTAAGTGATGGTTATTCTATACTTTAGTTGTAATTTTGGTGTTGTTGTATAAGGAGGCAGGCTATGTTTATCTATGCCGCCATCTTCACTGGAAGTCTCTCCAATTTTAATGGGGTTTTTTAAGTGCACCCTGCTATGTCAGTTGTCACAATACAATCGAGCAAAATTGTTTTGAATGAAGTTAAAGACAACTAAGTGCTACTAGAGCCATCTTATAAAAACAAAAAACAAAATGAACTTTTTGGCCAACCCAATCATAATGGCTCAATAGTCTTGTTCTCTGGCCATTGTACTCTTCTTTTATGACTTCCTCCTGAGAACAGAGTCCAGCCACCCTGAACTACCTAGTTTCAGTCCCTTGAAACAGGATTCCCACTGCTGAGGTCTGGATCAGCTGTCTTGGTACCCTACAAAACCCTTTTCCATCTCTGCTTCTCAAAGTTCAATCCAATAGCTACTTCTGATAACCAGCCACTCTGGCTCAGCAAATGCAGAGAGAATATTGTGTTTTTTATAGGAGCTATTTCTGAATTCACTAACCTACCTTATATCATGGTATGAAAAGTTCCTTGAGGGCAGTCCTTACTTAACTTATATTTGTAACACTGGATGAAGTTAGTATAATACTTCTGCCACCTCTATGGCTTGCTTCCTGCGATAGTGTCAGGTCTGGGAAGAAGGGAGGGAAAGGCCACTGGAGAAGGATACAAGCACTGTCCCAGGCATGGCAGAGCAGTGAACCAGATGGCAAGAACCCTGAACTCAGAGTCCAGTGGAGACAGGATGTTTAAAACACACACACAAACACACAACACACGCACACCTCAAACACACAAAATATTTCATAAAACTGGATACTGGGTATATATGTTCATTATAATACTTTCTACATTTTTCTAATTAAAATATTTTCATAATAAAGTGAGAACAAAGGTAAGGCCTTACACCCTGGGGGTAGAATTCACTAGTCAAACTGATTCAGTTGCAAAGGTTGTAGAGAGAGAAAACCTTACATTAGTCTTATGTTTTTAACATCATGCTCTACAGCCAGCTGAAAAAGCAATCAAGAGAAATGCACTAATTGTGTGTGTGATGGAAATGCACTAATTTGGACAATATAAGTTCAAGCAAACAGTAAAATGAGATGTTTGGTCGTTCTAGACTTTCCTCATCTACCTCTCATCTCCATATCCTCTGCAATGGCAAATAGTAAAATGAAAACTACAGGAAAACATAGTCACTTTCTATGGTAGTTCAGCCTTAGGAAAGGAAGCCCTAGTAATGACCACTACTGTCTATTCTCTACTTACATTGTGCTGGGGATTTACAGACACGATCCCATAACAAATCTGAAAGATGAGCACTATTAATCCCGTTTTACAAATGAGGAAATTCAGATTCAAACAACTCAGGCAATTTGATCAGCATCCCATTCCCAGTGACTGGCAGAGCGGGACACCCAAACCCGACTCTGCCAAGAGTCAAAAGCCTAGTTTGCATTTTCAGTACACCATGACGTATGCCTCCGATATCCGATATTCCATCTCTCATTCTTTATACACTTCTGGGCTCCACAAATGAGTGAATCGGATAAAGAAAACATCCAGTAGACAGTTCCATAAATTTCAAAAAAACAAACAACAAGAAATCATAGTCTTGAGATATACAGTATCAGAAATACTACCTCCAAATGTTAACTCAAGGCAATAAAGAGAATTGAGTGGTAAAGAAAATTAAACTGTACAATTCTCTACAGTCAGAAAAGAAATCTTGCATAACTATTTTAAACTGAACAGACATAACATTTGAAAGGACCTTAAAGATGCAACTGGCAACAAACCTGTGAGAAATAAATTCTTATAGTCAATTTCTAATACTACTTATTTTTAAACATTTGTTACTGTAAGGAGTCCACAGAATTTGTCTTCTACATGCAGAATGAGCAATGGGCAAACAAGAGTGTATGTGAGCAGGTATTTTATACTCAAAAGTATTTTTCTTAATTTTTGAAATATTTTTAATATTCAAGTATTTCTAACACTTGAAATAAATGTCATTATTTGTTCTAATGGGATTCATATTAACTATTCTGGAAATGAAGTACAGATAAGAAAATGAGAAAAGTCTGATTTAATCTATACATCAGTATTTCTGACCCGTAGAGTTTATTTCTAAAATACAGGCCTCTGGGCACAGAAGCTTCTTGCATTTTCTCCATCACTTCGCCCTCACAGTCTGTGTTTAAGGGCCCAAACTTCTCTGACCATACCTCCTAGACAGTAGGAACTTTTTGAGTCAAAACCAAACAATATAATCACAGCACTCTACCCTGTTCCTCCACCACCACCCCCACAAAGAAAGGGGCCTTCTCCCCCTGCCTGAGCCTCACACATTCACATGTATGAATCACACAGAGGTGCCAGGGAAGGGGTCAAAGAAGAAATCCCTGGGAAGGTAAAAGGACCAAAAGTCTTTGAGCCTCAAAGACTCAGAGGGCCCTGGCTGGTGTAGCTCAGTGGACTGAGCACAGGCCTATGAACCAAAGGGTAACCGATTTCATTTCCAGTCAGGGTTGGAAATGCCTGGGTTGCAGGTCAGGTCCCCAGTAGGGGGCACTGAAAAGGAAACCACACATTGATGTTTCTCTCCCTCTCTTTCTCCTTCCCTTCCCTTCTCTCTACAAATAAATAAATAAAATCTTTTAAGAAAAACACTTTTAAAAAAAGATTCAAACAGGGGAAAAGAAAATAAAACAGGGGTGTTCCAGGACAGTAAAGGAGGAGGTAGAGGAGGAGGAAGAAGCGTCCAATGCCGTTGGGCCAGAAGTAAAGTCGTTTTTGTAATCTCTGTAGAGAGGTCAAGGCAGATTCAGATAAGAAGAGGCTCGGCAGAAGATGGAAGATACAGACACTGATTACAAATGGTCTGGAGACATTTGCTCATGTTCTTCTTTTAATCAAAATCTCTTCCAGAGTGAGGCCTACCTTGCCCTAACACACCCAACAGCAGTAAAGACACAGAGTACTGGGTACCACTGGTCCATCAGTGGGCACCCAGGCAGGACCCTGCATCTCTGCCAGGCTCCCACCACCACCTCTTACAACCCAAGCAGAACCAGAGGGCCACGATGCAACAGATGCTGCGCCTTTGAAATCACACTTCCAGTCAACCACCAAACACTTATCTTAAAACAGACTTCAACTGTAAGCCTGAAGTCGTTTGCCAAGAAAGCTGATGCAGTGCCAGGTTAGTGAGCTACATTCAAAATTTTAAAAGTACAGAAATATCCCAATTATCTTTTTCCCAGAGATGCGTCTCTGATTATATCTTGCATGTTAAACAAAAAAATTTATTCAGGCGGTATCACAATTATTCTTTGAAGCAGAATATTTGACTGATTGCCAGAAAGTGATTAACTAAAGATGTAAATTATATGACTGAGTATCAAATGTGTTACCTTGTTCTAGAGGTCACCTGTTCAAATCAGAACTCTACAAATATACACACACACACACATCCATACACACACACATCAGTAAAAAGCCCAAGACAAATGTCAAAAGGTGATTAAACAAAAAAGATCATATAGCAAGAAAACAGACTTTTAATATAAAAGTGAAATTCACAATGCTGTCTGTCAATAAACTCACGGAGAACCTCACCCTTCAGATATGTTACATGCTTTTAGAAAACATGGGTGATGTAAACAGCCCTCACTGGCATTGTTTAAGCCATAGTTAATCATACCTAATTCTTATCCAGGCCATAAAAGTACAAAACATTTCACTTCTGTTAGCACAAGACAGGAGACTAACGTCAGTTTCCCACATCTCCACAAAAGCTACCTAAATCGTGTCACTGCTGGTGACTGTGTACCCAAGCCAGGAGACCACCAAGAAGAGTCTGTGGAGAATGTGTTGCTCTATATTCTCCATCACGCCTCTTCTACCACAGAGACTTGGAGGAATACATAGGTTTAAATCAAGAGTGCTTGCTGCGTGAACACAGCCTGCAGCCCAGAACCCCAGGCCCCCTTCCAAACAGCAATTTCTTAGCTGCCTCAGTGAGACAAGGTCGATCATATCTGAATGCCCAGAAAGAATTCTGATGAGAATTTTACCAGCTAACACTGACACTATTGCCCAATTTTCCCTCTTGAGGCAAGACAGGCAAGAGATATTAAAGCAAAAAATGTGAAAACACCAGGCTGTTTTCCAAGAACCCTGACAGGCCTCACTCAAGGCTGCTGCCAAGTTCACTGGAGACACTGCTCTGAAGTACTGTGAAACTGCTTTCTTGACCTCAGGCAAATACTAACGCTTTCAGCTCAGTACTGATGGAAGTGCTTGGATGTTTTCATGTCAGGGAGGAGCCATTTCCTTGACCAAACTTGGATATGATGGCCCTCTAATAAAACTGATCAGAAGACATATTTGTTATTCTTTTAAAGGCCTGTTTAAAGATGTCTGACTTGAACAGACTTATAGCAGTGTTATTCACAATAGCCAAAAGGTAGAAGCAACCCAAGTGGCCACTAATGAATGAATGAAGAAAATGTGGTATGTACATGCAATGAAATGTCATTAAGCCTTAAAAAAGAAAGGATACATGCTACAAGATGGATGAACCTAGCAAACAGTATTCGAAGTGAAATACGCCAGACGCAAAAGGACAAACGCTCTATGATTCCACTTACACAAGGTCTAAAATTGTCACATTCATAGACAAAGAAAATAGAATGGTTGGTTGCCAGGACTGGGGACAGGGGAAATGAAATGTTATTTAATGGGTACAAAGTTTCAGCTTGAGATGACGAAAGAATTCTGAAGATGGATGAAGGTCATGGCTGTGCAACAATGTGAATGTACCCAATGCCACTGAATTATACTCTTAAAACTGATTAAAATGATAACTTTTATGTTATATATAGTTTACTAATTAAAGTAAATAAAAATGTACTTTTTAAAAGATTAAGTTCACGACATCTTCAGTAATATCTTAGAGATATTATATTTTAAATTCATATAAATAAAATACATATTTCTAGGTATATTTGAGGATCCACCAAAACTGTCTTCAGTTGCAAAACTTGGCCAAAATCTGACCATAGGTTTCAATCTGAAAGACCAAAGAACAACATGCCTTCTTGACATGTCACTTCTGGCGTCCTCAAACTGGTGCGTGATCAGTGACTGGGCTGCATACACACAATGTCAGCAACATGCACGAGGCACATTGCTCAAATATTTACTGGTAATAGCTGAAGATTCATTTCCAAAAACCGGTGGGCATTCCAGATGTATCACTGAATAAAAATCTTCTCCCCACAAAGACTCCCGCGGACAGCAGCCCCGTGTGAGAGCAACCCCGTTGTCAGAGACGGGATGGATGGCTGGTTATTACATATTGGAAAAGGCGGCCTCAATAAAAGAAAACTCTAATACTGCACTTTGCAGATGACAGCGTGACATAGCACGCTTACTCACACCATCAAAAGAGCACGCTAACAACCAACGGTTACTTGGGGAAAGTGGCTGATTATGAGAAACTGAGATGCCTTGAGAGAGCAGACATTTCTCGCATACCACATCCCTAAAGTTCCTTCCGTCGTTCTCCTCCAGGGTATCCGCTGAAGTTGACGAGCAGGCACTGAAAGCCGAGATGCAGATGGAGATTTGGAACACAGCTCCGTTATCTTGAAAGCCAATTACGCTGCTCCCCGGCCACACTTCAGAGCCAAGGCTTCAGGACTCGCTTTTCTCTCAGCTGGCTGTGTGGAGCAGCCATCGCATGCAAGAGTTCCCGGGAAAAAACCTGTATGCCGGCCACAACCTTACTTCTCTTTCTGAGGTTATTTGGAAGTATCCTCCTTCAAGCACTGCACAAAGCTGGGCTGGGGGGCACCTTTAATGAAACTGCACCACCACCACCACCAAGGAAATCTTTAGTTCCAGGAGTTCATGAGAAGAGAAGCCAGTAGCTATTTGACAAAACTTTAGTAAGCTGGAGACAAACTACCATGTACAGTGCCCCATATTGATAGCTAGCCAAAGTAATAATTCCAGACAATAACTAACTAAGTAACTAACTAACTAACTAAATAAATAAATAAATAAGAGTCTTGCTCCTCCCTCCTCCACCGCATTGAAGGTCAGTATCCATTCAGGGTCACCAATGTCCACCACACTGATCGTCCACACTAAGAAATTAAGCTCCTGTACCACAATTCTGAACACTGACTATTATAATGTTAATTATAACACTACAGTAACTTTTGTAAGATTTCAGATTTATACTTGTATTCCAGAAGTGGATTACAGGACAGGGAGATTTAGCTTCAGCAATACCAACCCTTTTAACATTCCCTCTTTCAGTATTTGGTCAAAACATTTATTCGGTACACATCCACTATTTATAAAAAAAAGATTGGAGGGATATATACTAAAATAATCTTGGACTCTGTGGACGACAAGATTATGAATGGTATTCTCTTTGCTTGTATATGTTCTAAACAGAGGATGAGTAAGTAGTTGGGGAGAAAGGCAGGGGAAAAGAGTTAGAGAGGAAGGGGGTAAAAGTTTTTCTAAAAGAAAAACCAAGCTGAAGTTAAAAGGCAAGCGCAGAGCAGCTTTGAACAGTCAACACGGGCTGTCCACTGCCAACTCCAAGGACAGCCATTCACAGAGGCCAGTGTCAGTGGTGCCCCGGGCCATCCTCTCCCTTGTCAACGTCCACCTCAAACCTGTCTCACCAGCAAATGCCTCCATGAACATTTCAGGCATAAATTCCTTGAGTGCCAGTCACTAGTATGGACAGCATTCAAACACACTGCACTGTCACCAGGTCCATCTCTCTGTCGGCCTTTCTGGAATGTAGCTCTTGAGACCAGAGCCCCACAACCCCTCACTCTGAGGGGACCCTGAGGTCCTGGCACAGCCTGGCACGCAGCGGAGGCTCACCAACAGCAGAGAACACGACACTTTCGCAAACTGGCCAAACGGTGCCAACAGCATTTCTACTATCTCAATACCATGACAAACAGCAGCCACAGTACCAAAGAGAGTCATTAATTTCTTCTTCCTCAAGAAATCTGCTTTGCCTTTGAAGGAATTAACCTTTATTGCAACTTTGTAAGGTCACCTATTTGAAATGCCTACTAGTTTCTAAGGCAGATCTGCCTGGAAGAGCCATGCCTATGGTGACGGGAGAGGCCACAGCTGTCGCCTAGTGGAAAAGATGCGTAGAAAATCAGAACACCCAGATTCCAGGGCAGGCCTTGCCAGGCTCCAAAAAGGAATTTAAACCAGGTGACTTCTAAGAATAAGGCACCACTACACATGGCTACAAACACCACAGACGAAGTAAGTCAGAGGCCCAAGACTCAGAACAACATAAAGCCTGAGAGAGGTGACAGTGAACAAGAGGCAGGTCCAGGGGAGCAGGCGGTGAGGCTGTGACAACTATCGCCCAAAGACCGGAAGCCAGAAAGTGGGCAGGAATATCCCGACTCCTAAAACAACTGCACCCCCACTAGCAGCCCTTCCCACCCACAGTCCTGCACTGTGCTGGGAGAAAGTTCAGGGAGGCTGACGGAAGATGCTTCGACAGCAGGGCATCATCAGGAAGCCACCCTCCTGACGGATGTCGGGCTTTCTAAACGTCAGTAAGTCCAGGTCAGGGATGCAGCTTGACAGCAGGTATGCAGAGAAACCTGCGCAGACTTCACAGAAGGCTGAGCTACCTGTTAAGGAGTCATTCTCCTTGTAGTCCTCCTACGAGTATTTGTCAAACTTTTTGTGAGAGTCAGCATGACTCAACTCCCTCCCTCACAGACGATAAGCTTGTTGAGAGCAGGAACCACACCTGCCTAGTTCATCACTATGTCCCCAGCGAGGCACCCGGCTCATAGTAGGCACTCGACCAGGATGTCCTGAGTAGTTTTTTTAATAACAAAAGCATTATATATCTTTCTGTACATGATATTTTTAGAAGAATTCTCTATACAAGTGTTCTTCTAGATATTATTTTTAAGTGTTGCCTAGTATTCCATGGTGCAGGTATATAAAATTTAATTAAACCCTTGCTGCTGGATTTACATTTCCAACTTTTCACTATGATAAACGGCTCTGGGATAAATAATGGTTTTAATTATTTCTTAAAATAAACTCCGGAAGTAGAATTGCTGGGATACAAACAGTGTGTAAGTATCTATGGCATCCCCCTTAAAAGCTACCCTCCATACCAATATTGTGAAGGACAACCAGCACTAATGTTATTATTTAGGTAAACTACTGTGGACTTCTCAAGCAGAAGAATCTCCTAAAACAGGTGCCTCTGACATCAACAACCAAAGTTCTCAACTGCCCTCTCCAAACCTATTTTTGGTGCCCATGAGACCCAGAAATCCGAGAAGCAGCATCTGCTCAAGTGGTCCACTCTCCTCCCAAAGCTCAACCTCCTTTGCTCGCTTGATAAAGAACAAAACCACACGGCAGCATCACAATCACTTCCCCCTCCTTCTCCTACTGAGTTAGCTGGTCTTCCATGCTGCCGACTCTTATCATTCTGCTGAGCCTGCTCCACCCATAACTCACAGAAACGTCAGGTCCCCTGTAGCTGCAATGAGGCTCCGTGTGTGTCTGCCTCTGGCCGTTAGGCAGGCACTTCTCATTAGTTCCTCTAAAAAGGGGAAAGGCAGCAATAGAGACCCTCAATGGCACAATTTTAACTTTGTATCCACTTTCGGAGCTCTTCCAAGGGAATTCAATGAAAGCTTTAAACACTCTCTCCCCGCAAAACGCACATGCCTATAACGACAAACTTGATTCCAGCAGCTTCATGAAACCCATCCAAGAACCCTAATAGGAACCCCTGGGCCGCTGATAACACCTGCAAACAAATGGCCACAGGGAGGCTGGAGAAATTCCTGAGTGTCCTCACCACCCTGCCTCTGTCTCCAAAATCAGAGAGGGAGAAAGCTGCCATGTTCAGGGCTGTGTGGAAACTTGGAACGCTGCCCAGCACAACCGCTGGGAACTTCGTAGAGCATTCTAAGCAACTCGGGTGTCACTACTATAATACCAGCAGTAAAGCAAATGTCAAATTACCGACCTTGTGAATGGGTTGAATGGGAGGCAGAGCCCCTGGGAAGCACAGGTGAAGGCTCTGCCTCCTGACCACCTGGCATGCTACGCACTCACTGACTTGATTACTGTGTCTGACCCAATAGTCCTCCACGCAGGCAAAGCCTTTGGTTCACACCTGTACTGTATTCTCAGTCTTGTCCAAGCCAAAGCCGCTGGTCCCAAGGGTTTGAAAGGTTTGGGCAACAGACTGAGGCCATCACGAAGAGACTTCCACAAGAGCCGTGGCACACGTGAGACATTCCATGCACCTGCGATCTGATGGTGAGGAGAGTAAGTAACAGCCAGGGGAAACAGGGACAAGCTCTGGGATCAGGTAGAAACACAAGAGAAAGAACTCAGTCCACATGGTGAAAATTTCAACAACACATGGCCACAGAGTTGGGTACAGATGGACAGTCCCAGTGCACTGACTGCAAAGCTCACTCTTGGTGTATCTAGTCAGGTGCACAGTCAACACGCCTCCAAGTGACCAGAAAGGGAACAAGCACTCCCCCCCACCCATCAGACGGAGACTCTCTGGGTCAGCCCGCGCCGACACTTCCCAAGGTCATCTCAACCGCTGTGGGGTGCTGCCCTGCGCTACCACAGGCATATGCCCAGGGCTCTCACTTGACAACACTGAGTATTTATTACTCCCACTGCACATGAAAACACCAGTGCCCCCCAAAGAGGCACATTTGCTCCCTCTCCATCGCAGGTTACCAGGGCAGCCTGGCCTGGGCTGAAGGCCATGGACTCTCCCACGCAGGGTGTTTCTTTCCCAAAACCCTTTCGGTCCCACGGCTGGTCCTCCAGATGCGGGCATGGCAGCTCTCCTCTCCTCTCCACCTGTCTGAGCACCGCCAGCAGCCACCAGCCTGCCTTTCTCTTTGGGCCTCAGGAACATCCGCACCTTTTCAGACGGGGAGGGTAAAGTGTTTCTGACATCCCATCAGCTGCTCTTTATCTTCCCTTCCTAACTTCCCCAGTCTCTGCTACCACTGCGACAGAGCATCCCCTTCAGGCCTCCCCACCTGATCCTAGATGGAGGCTGGGGGAGGGGTGAGAGGGAGAGAAACATCAGTGTGAGAGAACTTTCCTCATTTGCCTCTCTCCTGAGGCCCAGGGACCAAACCCGCAAACACGGGAATGGAACCCTCACACTTTCAGTTTACAGACAATGCTCCAACCAGGTGAGCCACACAGCCGGGGCAGGGACAGTGTTCTTGAGGTCTGTTTTCCACCACCCTGCCCCCAGGACCTCCTTCTGCTCTCCTGGACCTTCTATCCCTAACCTGAGTGGCATCCACCCACCAGGCTAAGCTGTGGAGCTCCCACCCAACCCCATAACCTGAGATTAATCACCACATCTCTTATAATTTGTCCTTATATAACGCCGGTTATAGCATCCTCTGAGGATTTACATAGTATGCCTGAATGAAGCTTTTAAAAGACTGAATCTCCCACATTTTGCAACGTTAACAGAGCTTGACTGCCAGAAGGCGCATCAATCACCACATGAAGAACACGAACAGTGAAGAATCCACCACTCATTGCTATTGCTATTTCTATAAAGTGGTTTGGACATAGAACTAAATAGGACTGGGAAGGAAGAAACTTCCTTCTGAAATAAGACACTTAAAAAAAATTTACCTATTTATTTTTAGAGCAAGGAGAAAAGAAGGAGAAAGAGGGAGAGGGACATCCATGTACAAAAGACACATCAGCCCCCAACCAGGGACCTGGTCCACTTCCAAGGCACGTGCCCTGACCGGGAACTGAAAGCAACCTTTCGATTCGCAGACAGTGCCCACCCCACGGAGTCACACCAGTCAGGGCAGAAACACGGATCGGCTGCCTCTCGAATATGCACCCACCAGGGATGGGCCCACAACCCAGGTATGTGTCCTGACCAGGTATGCTGTCCTGACCAGCATTCTTTCACTTTGCAGAATGACACTCAAAACAACTAAGCCACATTGGTCAGAGCAATACTTTTTTATTAACATTATAATAAATGACTGACGATGTGGAGTTCAAGAGACACTCTTGTCAGGTGTCCCACAATCACAGAACGCATAGAATCTGGGGACTGGACAGCTAGGGGTCAGCTAACCCAAACTCTCTGTGTACAGGTAAGGAAACAGAGCCCCAGGTTGGCCAAGGTCATAGCGTGGCATGTATACCTTAGCTGCACATCGTCGTTAAGGAAGGAAAGGGAGAAAAGAAAAAAGGGGAAAGAAAAGGAGGAAGGAGGGAAAGAGAGGACAAAGTAAATGAGAAAAGCAAGCCACTCAACACAAAAGTGAAAGTGGAATTGAACACTTTGCCAGAAGTTGAGGGGTAATACAATAAAACCTTGTTTTTAATAAAAATCACTCTTCAAAAAACTGATTGAAAGATAGGAAGTTACTAATCTCCAGGATTTACATTCCTAGGAAGTAGCTAATTTTAGCCACATTTCTTAAAAACGAAGAAAGTGAGCTACCAAGTGCTCCCTGCAACTTCCTAAGTGGTTTTGCAATGCAGCTCCAGTTCCCAGTTCCCCCAACGGCTAACCACACACACACGCATCTTCCTAGACTCCCTTCTGTTGTGGGGTTAACTTGCTAAAAATGGGAACCCCATGCCCTGACCAACGTGGCTCTGTTGGTTGGGCACCGCTCTGCGAAGTGAAAGGGTGCTGTTTCAATTCCCCACCCGGGCACATGCCCCGGTCACAGGGCATATCAGAGAGCACATGAGAGGCAACCAATCGATGTTTCTCTCCCACATGAATGTTTCTCTCCCTCTCTTTCTCCCTTCTTTCCCCCGCCCTCTAAACCTAAATAAACAAAATCTTTAAAAAATGGAAACCCCCAAAACAAACAAAAAGAAATACCACTTCCAGTGCCAGCTACACTCACCTGTGGTGTCCTCAGCCTCTCACATGTGCCATCGCATAGGGAACCCGGAGCAGGTCGCCTTCTCCTCCTCTGTCCAGCCCACCTCTGCCCCCAGAAGCTTCGGTGTGCAGCCGCCATCCTGCACTCACTCCATGGTGATGGCGTTTATCTGTGGGCCTGTCCATCTCCCCTGCTAAGCCCTCAAGGACGCAGACCCCATCTCACTCATTTCTACCTCTCAAGGCTTAACAGGGAGTCTGGCCAGGCCAGAGCAGACCCTTAGCACATGTTTATGCCCTTCTAAACCCCCTGGCTACAAAAAGACCAGACTTGAGGACATCTGGCAAATGTGCACAGGCCTCTCTTGTCTCTCCAGTCCTTCCTTAGCAACCCTGGTCCCATCTGCCCTGCTACATCCCCTCACCAAGCAGATGAGATCTTCCTGGAGGCCAGTATCACAAGAGACACCAAAGTTTCTTCCCCAGTGTACTCGTATGTTCTCCTCGGAGTGAATTCTAAGCCCCGATTTCCCACAACTCTTTCAATTCCGCCATTTTCTCATTTAACAGTTTTATGCATAACATTGTTCAGAAGAGGGAAATGCAGCCTCAACTGCAGAACAGAAAACTTGTGGTATAATAACAGCAGTTCATATTTCTTGGGGGCTTCCTGTGTAGGCACTATGCTACACTTGAGCTTACAGGTGGCCAGTTCACCCCTCAAGAGGTAGAGATGGGTACCCAGTCCTTTTCTTTTTTCTTCTCTTTTCTTTTGAAGTGCTTTCCTTCAGACAATTAACCCAGTCAAATATTATCTTCTGCCTCTTCACGGTCAGGCTACGCATATGTACACTTTTCATTTCTCTGTGCCTAAATTTTCCCAAAAGCGTAACTGGTAGACACAAAGCTTTTTTGTGCCTATGGCGGGGAGTGGGGAGGGTAAAAATAAAATAAAATAAAATAAAATTCAATCAGGGCATCTTCCTAAGGAGAGATGCATTAGAAGGTGTTATGTGCTTCCAAGGGGTTTCAACTTGCATTCCCCAAACGTTGTCTCCACCCTGGATTATCACCCATCTTAGCCATCTCAGAAACACGGGCAGGGCTGGAAAGCAAATTTCTGCTCTGCACCGGCTCAGACATTCCTCTGTTGGCCTAGATAAACAGGACCATGTGAGTTCAGTTATTTCAGGAGGAGAAAAGTGTTTTAAATTTCTAAATCTGAAATCATCTCACCTGACTGTAACTACAAGTAGGAGCAGCTGGCCCCTCACTAGTGTGAGTATTGCTTATGGCCATGGTTCCTGAAGAATAGTCTCCAGACCACCAGCATCAGCAACATCCAGGAACCTATCAGAGAAGTCGACTACTGGGCCCCGCCGCCCCAAGATACTGGCCTCGGGAGCTCAGGTGAGGGTGGGCCCAGAACCAGGTGTTTTAAACAAGCCTTGAGGTGTTTTTGATACTTGCTGAAATTTGAGAACCATTAGCTTAGGCTGATAAACCTCCAAGGTCATGAAAATGCCCTGCTGGGCTACCCAGTCTTTCACAACTCTGTATGTAAATTGTTTCTCCCCCAACAGCACCTGCTCCGGTCATTTTTGCCAAGTGGCCAGGGTGTCGAACACCAGATTCCATCAGGGCACTCCTGCTTTGTTGGCCAAACAACGTGGACCCCACTCTTCTCAATTCTAAAATGGGTTAATATTAATATCCATCTCACACGGTTGTTACAAGGGTCAAAGGCTTTGTGCCTGCACCTGGTTAGCCCTCGACAAATGTGACTCCCTATGCTTACACCTTTGTCTGCTCAGACCTGGGAATAGCGCGGAACAAAACTTGCTTCCTGCATGCTAACCACCGACCTCTTCTATCCACTCCTTCCAGGGCCCTGACTGAGGATGTCCGGGACGAACAGAGATGGCATGTGGCCCACTGTCTACCAAGCATTTATTTACTTGTTTAGTCTACAACCTGAGAACACACCATGTGCCAGGTAATGTGCAAAGAAAGCCCACACTACAGGACTATGCGTTCTCCAGGTCTTTCTGGACAAAAGCCATCCCACTCCAGGGTATAAGACCTCACACACTACCCCAATAAAATACAAGAGAAACACAATGAACAAAAGAACAGCTAACATCTATATTGTAATTACCTTGTGCCAGGAACTAAGTGCCTGACAGATATTAATTTCTGTAGTTCTCACGACACCCTGTAAGGTACCTGCTGTTACTGCACCCCACCCTCAAAGGTTAGGGGACTGATACACAAAGGGTTTAGCTAACTGCCTAAGCTCCCAAAGCTCCCAAATGGTAATGCCAAGACCCGAACCCAGGCACTCTAGCTCCAGAGTCAGGGTTCCTAACCACTGTACTACAAGACCTGTTGTATCTGTACTACGAGATAACAGTAGCCACTAGTTATCTAGGCATCTATTAGCCATTTGTTATCAATGATACCAAAGCAATGACTTTGAAGACACTTAAATTTAGGGACAAAATCCACCA
The DNA here is from genome assembly GCF_014824575.4 of Sturnira hondurensis. Taxonomy (NCBI): domain Eukaryota; kingdom Metazoa; phylum Chordata; class Mammalia; order Chiroptera; family Phyllostomidae; genus Sturnira; species Sturnira hondurensis. Next base: position 4,587,951 of record NW_028089315.1, read on the forward strand.
CCATAAGGTTCAATACTAGACTCTCAGAGCCCTAGCAGAAATGCTCATTGTACTTGGTTTCACCAGTCCCTCCTCTCCTGATAATCTAATTCTACCTAAATCAAGTCAAAATTTCCACCGAGCATTTCTCTCTCATAAGTCCCCTGACATCACACCACCTCACCCCTAATATATACCATCTGTCACAACAAGTTCTCTGTTTCTTGTTTACAAGGTTTGTCCAGAAAGTATCCAGCCACACACTATGAAAAAGAGACATTTATTGAAGATACAAGAGACAAGAAACACTGTACACAGGACAATGACACCTCAGTCCCCTGCAAAATAGGCACTTTGGGATCTCACACAGTTCTCCCAATCACTATCAGCTGCCCAGTTGTATTTTCCTAAATCTCATTGACAGTCTGAAACCCCACCCCCACACCCCCACCCCCGCTTTCAAAGGTGATTTTAGTTTTGGGAAAAGCCAGAAGTCACAGGGGCACCAAATCTGGACTGTAGGGGGTGGTGAGTCACCTGGGTGATTTGATGTTTCACCAAAAGCCTCTGCAGGAGACATAATGCATGAGCGGGCATGTTGATGTGATGAAGCTGTCAATCACAAGGTTCCCATAGCAGTGGCCTTCTGAACCATCCAAATAGTTTCCGCAGAGGAATGTTCAGGCTTAACTCAAAATCTGACGCAGATCCACTGATCTACTCCCTCAGTCATTTTGAATGTGATGGCCCCAGAGGACACATACTCACTCACTCAACAATGTCTACTGCCCCACTGACCAGTACAATGAAGTCATCATTGTTCAGTGAAGTCATTGTTCACCCAGGTGCATTCCAGTCCACTCTCCTTGGCTGCCAGGTTAAATCAAAGTCACACAAACCACTTTCATTATATTAACAATGGCTGCACTTTTTCCAGACAGACCTCATATGTCTTTTCTTTCCCACTACACTGTAAAATTCTTTGGAATTACCCATACTCTCTGTGGACCCCCATGAAAATAGGTGGGAGCACAGGCTTCATTGGTAGATTTAGAATGTTACACAGGTAATTGATTGGCTTATTCACTCTGCTTTTCTGACACTTCTTTGTTATCAGTTCCTAAGACGCAGAATAAAAGTAGGGAGTTTATGCCACTCAAAGCCAGCATTAGGGAAGGTATTACACGCCAACATTCACTGAGTGGCAACTGTTTCAAGATCTGAACTCCCTTCCTCTCCCACATGATCTCATTTAAACCCCGGGGGGGGGGCCTCGTAGGGGAAGCTGTTGGGGTTCAGTTTGAGTGAGGAAGGCATGTCACTCAAGGCTGGTGAATGGAAAAACACGATTGAAACAAGATCTGTCACAAAAGCCCCTAGCCTGCTTCCCTCTAATGTTCAGACTAAAAAGGCCAGACTCAAATTCTCCTCCAAGCAATGTACTACCTTTGTAAAAAAATGCCATCATGAGAAAAAAAATGTTAAACTGTCACTTTTTTTAAATTTTGCTTATTGATTTGAGAGAGAGAAAGAGATGTATTGTTCCCCTTATTTATGCACTCACCGCTCGGTTCTTGTCTGTGCCCTGAGTGGAGATGAACCCGCAACCTTGGCACATCGGGATCATGCTCTAACCAACTGAGTGGCCAGGGCTAAAAAGTCGTTTTTAAAAGGTGGGATGATAACCATGTTCACGGAAAGAATTCCAATATCTGCACAGAAAAGGTGTCACTTCTCCCCTTGTAGATTATACATTCTACAATGCCATTCGCACTTTCAGGACTTTGTTCAGAACTTGACAAGCATTACAAAATGTATACGGAAGAACAAACATCCACAAATAATCAAGTTCTAAAAAAGAGGAGTTCACCCTGCCATATAAGATACACTGAAAAGCTACTAATAATCAAAAAACAATTGGCATATAAACAGATGTGACTGGAACAGAAGTGAGAACCCAAAACCAGATCTTCATGAAGAATCAAAATCAGCCCGTCCAGTTTACTGTGAACAGAGTTTCAGTTGGGGGTGCGGGTGAAGTTCTGGAGGTTGAGGGTCCTCATGGTTGCACAACAATGTGAATGTGCTTAATGCCACTGAATTGTACCTTTTAAAAATGTGTCTATGTTGCCACAATTTAAAAAAAAGAGTTTACAAATCTGTATGTTGAGTGAAAGGAATCAGACACCAAAAAGTACCATACTGGATGGTTCCGCTTATATAAAATTCTAAAAAATGCAAATGAATCAATCTATAGTGACAGAAAACAAACCAATGGTTACCTGAGAAGAATGGAAGGCGAAGAAGGCCCACGGGAAATTATAAAGTGATGGAAACACCTTCTGTCTTGGTTATGGGGGTTTCTCAGGTATGTTACATCTGTCAAAAGTCATCAAATTATATCATTTACGATGGATGTAGTTTGCTATGCATCAAGTCAAAAACGAGACCTATCGTGTGCATGTGGGAACCTGATATATGATAAAGGATACTCCACACAAAAGAATTAGGAAAAGAATATACTGTTTAATAAATGATATGAGGGAAACTGGCTCACAAAATAGAGAGGAAAAAAATTAAGCTGGATTTCTTCTTTATGCCACAAATGAAGATAAACCTCAAAGAAGTGAAGCCTTTCATCGTGAAAGGGAACGAGGAAGGCGACAGAACAAAATATAGAGCATTTGTAATCTTGGAGTAAGGAAGGACATCTTAAGACTCCCAAAGAGCAAAAGAAGGTGAAAATTAATGGGTTTGAGGTATATCAAAACCAAAAATTTCTGACAAAGTTAACAGACAGATGGCAGAATGGGATTTATATCTAGAATATGCAAGAAACACCTACAAATCAATATATTAGAAAAACTGACTAAAGCTGGTCAAAGACACTGTAATAGCTAAAAACATATTAAAAGATGTTCAAATTCACTAATGAACTCACATTAAAATGAGATACCACTTTACAGCCATCAAATATTGATAAAATTGGAAAGATACTGGCAACCAAGAGTGAGGACGTGGGGAATCAGAAACCCTTCAGCACTGATGTGGTGACCAAAGAATCGTCTGTAGCGTTTAGTGACGCTTGTTCTCTTTTTCCCCACACCCCCGCTGCTGTGGATGCACCGTTAGAGGTCCTCAAACGTTCCGGTCCATCAGAACCTCCAGGCTGACCACATTAAAATACAAATTGATGGGGTCTGCCCCCAGAGCCAGGTTGGGGCCTGAGAATCAGCATTTCTAACAATTCCCCAGTAATGCCGTTGCTGATGCTGCCGAGTGTGAACCACTCTGAGAAACACCACCCTAGACATATTCTCACAAGCATCATTAAGAGACTGTTACAGGATGTTGACTACAGCTTTGCTCCCAGTAGCAGGAATGGAGGCGAGCTGAGTATCCATCGCTAGAGAAACATGTAAGCAAAACTACTGGTGCACGGCAGGCCAACCACACAACGCAGCAGTCTCAGGAATGCACTGGTCAGGGGTGTCCAACCCGCAGCCCGTGGGCCACGGGCGGCCCAGAACGGCTGGGAATGCAGCCCAACACTAAACTGTAAATTTACTTAAATTATGAGATGTTTTTGTGATACGTGTCACAATGTATTTAATGTGTGGCCCAAGAAAACTCTTCATCCAGTGTGGCCCAGAGACACCAAAAGGTTGGACACCCTGATAAACCTACACTAACATAGATCTCACAAATAAAATGTTGAATAAAAGTCTTTTGACTTTAATGAATGTCTGAAAATTTCCATAATAAAAAGTGTCAATGTTAAATGAAAAAGAAATCTATAGTATAGTACCATTTATGAAAATTGAAGACACCTCCAAAATAATGTGACATCTGGAACAAAAATACAGATCTTCCCAAGAACATGTCCAACACAGAAGTGGAGGCTCCTCAGGCAGAGAGGGGAATGGCCATGGGGAAAAAGGAGAAAAATAAAATAAAACAAGCAAGGAACATGGCACAAGGAGAGACTCTCATGCCAAAAACCGAGGAAAGTTAACCAACCCTCAGCACCAGAACATAAAAAAAGATAAAAACCCCCAAAGCTAGCACAGAGGAAAGGCCTTTTGAGGACACAGCAAGAAGGTAGCTATCTATCTGCAAGCCAATGAGAGGGGTCTCAAGAGAAACCAACTCTACTGGCATCTTGATCTTGGGATTCCAGCCTCTGGAATTGTCAGAAAATTCATTTCTGTTGTTTCAGGGGGGAAAAATACAAAACACCACACCAAAGCTATCTCTAAATGTGCTTTGCAGGGAAGCAGGCATATCAGCTTTCATGAGAAAGGAAGGGGGGATCTTTCTGAAATACAAGCTTGGGGTGATTTCAGGTCCCCAGAATCCAACATGCAACTGAGCCCTGGATTTCCCCTTTGACATATTAGTATTTATAAAGAAGCAGGGGTTCTTAGCTTTTGGCAAAAGGGACATGTGTCTAACTCTGTGTCTGGGTCTCTTTTTGGTGTGTCTGTAGATTGTGTGTGTGTGTGTGTGTGTGTGTGGTACGTGTATTCCTGGCAACAAAGAGCGCCTGGGGGGAGAGCAGAGCACTCCAGTGGAGGATGAGCCACACTTGGTCATTCAGCTCCATTGTACTGAAACCATAGGTCACAGTTACAAAACTAAGCCATCTTCCTGTCCCCACTAGCCCTTCCCCTTTCTTCACCATCCTATCACCCACATCCAACACTGCTTCCCAACTCCCACATCCAAAAGGGCTGATCCAAAATATGGTCCTCTGGTAATTACTTAGCTTATTAAAGTAACTAACTTCACAGCCCAAATTCTTGGAGTGCGATAGGAAATGATAAATGACAACTTCTATTGCTTGTTTCTGACCAAGAGCCTTGATGAGAAACTCCAAAATCCTTAAGACCAGGAATGCCACACAGGTCTTCCAGAAGAGATTGCTAACTATAGCTACTGCTCAAAAAAAGGGCAAAGAAAAAGCCATCTTTACTCTGTCATGACCCCGTGAGGGCACACAGGTCACAGGTTTTATCAAGGACCATCAAAGGGTGTATCATATAAAATATTGGTGAGAAAGTATATGGGACACTCAGAAAAAAAATCCCCACTGATTGAATTTATGTGAGAAAATGCAACGGATTCTGGCAGCAGCCTTAAGTAAGCAAGCCCGTGCCAGGAAAGTATTAATATGTCTTTAGGTGAAGAAGAAATAGCTAAATAACTGGAGGAAAGAGCAACATACCTAAAGTGAAATAAGGAAGGATGAGCAGACCGAACACTTGCACCTCCCCAAAGACTGGGGCAAGTATGCACTGTGCAAACAATCCTGAATTTTTATTCCCCAAATACCATTTTGTCTTTTCTACAGCAGCACTTTCCACTGGACAGCAAAGTTTGGGAATTCCAGGGTTTTCCTGAAATGCTCTGTATAAAGTTTGGTTAACAAAGTATATTTGATAGACACAGCATGTATACTTTTTAGCTTAAAAAATAGATGACACCTGGCCCTGGCTGGTGTAGCTCAGTGGATTGAGCACAGGCCTGCGAACCAAAAATATATGACACCTATATTTAAGAATCCTTTAGATTTTCATGAGATATGTTAGCAAACCACACCTATGTTTTTCTAGCTGAGGTGCAGGATCTGCCACAATTTGAAAATTAGGGAGAAAACATATAAAAGTGTTGAGTTTTCAAGCTATAATGGGATGTTATGGTCAACCCCAGCAATTCTGATTTAAGAAAACATACAAGGTCACTTAAGTGTCAAAATTAGCAAGCTTCTCTTATGAAAACACCTTTCAATTACAGCTTAATAAGCATTTGTTGAGTCCCTTCGAGTTAGGCACCGTGAAGTGCCTTCAATGAAGAAGACACTTAGGATAACTATGTCCCCGTAATCTTAGTTGAATACATCCCTTGGATTTTCAAAAATGCTTTCTGATATTTGAAATAGCTACCAGCATTGAAGAGCTGCAGAAATACATCTATTTTACTACAAATGTAAATTTCTAGTTCCTGAAGCAGAAAAAGAAGGAAAAAACCATTTCTCTGCTGTCCATATTGCTATCCTTTTCTGCAGAAAAACTAATGACTTCAACTGTGAGTGGTGGCAGCTGCCGCCTCCTGCTCTCCAGCAGGTCACAGAACTGGAGAGCCTCAAAAGCGTGCTGTTGGGTCGGCCAAAAGTCCTTTTAGTTTTTTCCATAAAATAAAAGAACACATTTTTCATTTTCACCAATAAGTTTATTGATTTGGACATTTTGAGCATGTCAGCTATCTCCCACTATTGGTTTCCAGTGGGTAGAGGCCAGGGTGCTGCTAAACATCTTCCAAAGCATAAGACAGCCCCCACAGCAAAGAATTATTTGGCCGAAATGTCAATAGTGCCAAGAAACTTCACAAACACATTTGACACATTTGACCAGTCCCAACACCTTCTCCACACACTGCATAAATCTTCTTTTGCATTTCAGTTCTTTTTACCTCTCTTGAAATAATAAAGCATAATATGCTAAAAATGTTCTATCTTTTATTCTATCTTTAATATTAAAATGGCTACACAAAAATTCACCAGTTTTGGTAAGTTCTTTAAATGCACAATGATAAGACAGCTGTCACACTAAAATCTAACAAAATTGTTTTGAATGAAGTTAAAGACAACTAAGGGCTGCCAGAGCTGTCTCGAAGAAAGAAACCAAATGAATTTTTTGTCCAACTCAATTCATAGTTTAAGAGAAGAAACCCAAAAGACCAGGGCCTCCAGCCCTAAACTGAAAGCAAGATACAGAAAGTGAACTGTGATAATCAGAAGGCAGCTAGCCTTCGGAGGTTCCCCCAAAGCTGGCGCCTCCAACAGCAGGCACAAGCTGCTGCCACAGGCTCCCTAGCTTGCTTGGACAAGGCATGGCTTCAGAGCTGGAAGGATGCCACCTGCTGAATCACCAAACACCCCTGGGCTTCCCTTGGAGCACTGACCAGGCAGGGCCCCATCCCCCGCCTGGCTTCTCCTGTGGCTATCTTACACCCCAACCAATGAAGCACCCTTCTCTAAACGCCAAAACCGCTGCCAACCCCGTTAAGTCTGGGCCGCCCCAGGCAACTCCCATCTCATTGCTACGTCACCAGCCCACTCCTCTCTTTCTGCCAACTCAGTCCCCCCAGAATGTTCAAGCCCCAGAGCCAGGAAGCGTGGGGAGTTCACAGCACACCATGACAGGCACTTAACACTTCCATAACCAGGCAGCCAACCAGAAACACCCCCAAATCTGAAGCAAAATAACCTGTGCAAACAGCTTTAAAGGTCCAGAAAGGTAAATGTCAAGAGAGCTAAAATAGTAGCAGGCCCCATAACAGAAAATAAACTTCCCTTTCAGAGCGCAACCTTCACTCTTGGTTTCATAAGCGTGTACAGTTTAAGTCTGTATGCTTGAAGGTTAAAAGAAACATCTGAGAAGCACCTGCATGGATGCTTTTCACTCCCTCCAGCATGTCAACCCTTGTCCTGATTTTCACTCGCGACTCCCAAGAGGGAAAACAAGCGTTAACCAGAACGCTCCAAGCTGAATCCGTTAGCTGGACCAGGACACCTAGCCCGCCCACCAGAAGAAGCTGCAAACCCAAACCTGGGTTAAGACCGTGGGAGACACAGCCCCTGCTGTAGCTGCGCTGCCCTTGACAAGCGCCTTAGAACCGAAGAGACCCCTTACTCAAGGGGACAGCTACGTCCTGGAGAGACTGTCAAGTTTCAGGTGGGCCCATGCTTCTCCAGGCCTTACCTCTAAACACCCTCCTCCAGCAGGGGCAGCCCAGTGATATTTTAGAGCCTCCTCCTACCTAGAGGCTATTTTTCGTCCTGCCGAGGAGAGCTGGGTCCTAAGCGAATGAGGTCCAAGCTGCTATGTTGTAGAGGGCCACAGAGGAGGGGAGTGATTGGAAGGATCCCGACACGCTGGGCGCCTAGCCGGCTGCGATCTGGCCCAAAGGTACCAACTGTCACGCCGCCGCCTGGGGTGTGGGGGTGGGGCCATGATTTAGGGTCGGTCCCAGCGGGTCTCCGGACCCTGGCTGGGCCACTGCCCTAAGGAGACCCGTCTCCCGTTTCTTTGGACCCGCCACCGTCCGCTCACCACAATCGGACATTTGGCAGTCTTCCTGCTCGCACGCATCACCTCTGTAAAGGTACCCACTGACGCCCCCACCTTCCTCCCCGCCCCAACTTGGTCTGGGAGCCCCTCAGGCGGCCCACCCCCTCCAATTCCCTGAGCTCGGCAAACCGACAGTCCCCAGCGTCTGTCTCCCGCGCCTACCCCCTGGAGCAGTGGCGCGGGGGGAGAACCCGCCAGGTACGCGCGCGACGAGGCGCTGCACGGGTGGTGCTCACGCCCCCTATCCCCCCTCGCACTCCTCTCCCGGGAGTCAAGCCAGGCCCATAAGGCGGGTGTCCGATCGGCCCTCCGAGATCGGCTTTCTCCCCACGCCCCACGACTCACTAGCACAGGAGTCGCGGCAGCCGCCGGAATTCCGCTCGTCAAGCCCCCCGCTGCGGGATGAAAGCCGGAGCAGGGCACTGTCGGGGCTCTGCACCCTGATCCCGCTCTCTGGCCGGTTCGCCGGGAGCAAGGGGAAAGCAGCCTTCCCTGGCCCTTCCCGCTCCGTGCGTGCCCGCTGCCGCCGCCGCCGCCGCCCCTGCCTCTGCCTCCCCGGTGCGAACGCTTCCGACTTTGCCACCGTGAGCCTCCCGGGCCGCCGAGCATGCCCAGTCCGCTACCGAAGACTGCCCGGATTCCCGCGCGACGCAAATCCGCAACTCCGGGTGTTCGCGACAGCCGGGAGGGCGGGGTGAGGGGGCGGTGCCCGCGGGGGCTCTGCCCAAGACCCAGGGAAACCTGGTCCAGGCTGCGCTCGGAGGGGCAATTGGGGGTTGGCCCCTTTGTGTTACTTTTAACTAGAAGCTCGGGACGCGAGCGTTTTTTCCCAAGGACTAGAAAGGCACCGCTTGCACAATTTCGGGGGGCCGTTTATTGAGGCCAGATGAGAGCTCATTTTACGGTCAAGCACTTCAGCCAGAGCCAGAGCCTAAGAGCTGGAGCTGGTCAGAACAGCTAGCGCAAACTCAACCTTCTGGAGTCTGGACTCTGGGGCACAAGTTTGCCAGCTATCCGAGGATTCTCTTCCCTACCCAGTCTAAGAACTGCGACACTAGTTATCAACTTCTGATTGAACGTTTATTAAAAAGGGGGCTACAGACCATTTTCAAATTTCTATCAACAGATGCACTTTCCGAACGCTAGAAAGCCAGCTCCCGGGTCAACCCCGAGAATCCACTGAAGTCTGAGAAGGCTAATTCCGGACGTCTCTGGGCCGCCCCGCCCCGTCCGGGCCCCACCTCCCACCAGGCCCTCAAAGTTGCGGAGAAAACCTGGAGAGTGAGTAGCTTGGATGGAAACACTGCGCATGCCCAGTAGCCGGATCTGCTGGAGGTTGCCTAAAGCAAGGTTTTCTTCGAAGGACCCCGGTGCCCAGGTTAGGGGCGAGAGACACGGAGTCTGGTGGCCTTCTGCTGTGGCGCTTTTTCTTCTGCTCCGCCTGCGCTCTACCCCTATAGCGGAAAGGCCGAAGGAGCTTCGCCTCGTGCGGTGTCAAAGACTCATCTAGCGGGGCTGGGGGAGGGGGTGCGCACGGAGGTATCGCTGAGACACGTGACTGTCCGTAGCGCTTCGGGCAGCCATCTTCCGCCCCGCGAGCGGGCAGCGGGCGAGCGGAACGGGCCCAGAAGCCGACGGGTTTGGAGCGGCGCGCCCTTCTCCCCGGCACGCCTTCCTGCAGGGCTCCCACTCGCCGCACCTGCCTTGCCCGCCCAAGGCGCCGAAATCATTCTTGGCCCAGGGTTTTCCTGGAGGGCGGAGAGGCAAACTAATGGCTGTGAAATGCAGAGGACAGACTTCGAGGGCGATGGCCTCTGCTTTCCCCAGAGATTAAAGTTGGAGAAAGGGCCCACTTTCCTTAAGGTAGTGACACCGCTATTCCAACTAACTTCTTGTTCTAACCCATTCCCTGCAGAGGTATGATGTGTTGGCAGAAACTTATGGACAGATTCTGTTGCTCTTCCCTGGATGCAGTGTCCCATAGTCCTTTCTGGGGGACAACTTGGATGGTGATATTAATAGTGAATATTTATGGAGCTCCTGCCACGTAGCACTTCGTGTCCCTGTAGGCCAGCCTTGTCACTATCATAAAAGAATTTGTTAGAATTGCAAAATTCTAGACCTAAGGGTGGGATCCTGCAGTCTCTTGAACAAACTCGACCTCCAGATGGTTCTCTTAGACATTTCTCTATTCCAACTGAACCTCAGGTCAACCTACTTTACAACTGTGGCATTGAAATTTTACATAGCTGACCCGACAACAGGGGTGTTGAACTCATTTTCACTGGGGCCACATCAGCCTCAAGGTTGCCTTCAAAGGGTGAATGCAATTTTAGGACTATAAATGTAACTACTCCTTAATAGTTAAGTGAGAACTCCAAGCCTTAGCCAGGTAGAAACAAGGTGCAGGGCGGATAAAACAAGGTGGAGGGCAGGATTCAGTCCACTGTCCTTGAGTTTCCACCTCTGATCTAACCTAATTGCAGTTGTAGCCTGTCCCAGGAATGTAACTTTTAACCACTTAATCTGGAATTGCCTGATCAACATAAGTGAGGGAGTCTGATTGATAGACCCCAATCCTTCCCCCAAAGAGAGGAGACCTTGCCTGAAAGAGTACACTTCTTGTTAGAAATTTGCTTCTCTTGCCTGTAAAAAAAAAGCCTCCTGCCTGTAAAAGCCTTCCATTTTTAATTTAATCTTCATTGTATCTTCCATTACCATTTTGTCCCCTTCTACCTGCCTCTTCCCAGCAGTCACCAGACTGTTGTCCATGTCCGTAAGTCCTGTTTTCTTTTTGCTCAATCCATTCACTCCCTAACTTCCCCCCAACACCGACTACCTGTCATCTGCTCTCCATCTATGAATCTATTCCCATTTTCCTTGTTCAGTTTGTTCATTAGATTTCACAAATGAGTCTACAGCCACACCACCCTGAACGCGCCCAATCTCATCTGATCTCGGAAGCTAAGCAGGGTCGGGCCTGGTTAGTACTTGGATGGGAGATTTCACAAATGAGTGAAATCATATGGTATTTGTCTTTCTCTGACTAGCTTATTTCACCTACCATAATGTTCCTCGGGTCCATCCATACTGTCGCAAGGGGTAAAATTTTCTTCTTTTTTATGACTGAGTAGTATTCCATTGTGTAAATGTCCCATAGTTGTTTTATCCCCTCATCTACTGATGGACACCTTGTACAGCTCCTCAGAAATCCTTTCTGTTTGATAGGTGGTTTGCTACCCAATTCATAAATCCTTGAATAAAGCCAATTTGATCATTAAATTCACTCAGTTGAAATTTTTTTTTGGTGGCAGTGGTGGGATCCGAAGCAAACTTCTGACAGTGTTTGGGGACAAGAAACACAGCCATAGCACCTGCAAACCCCTCTTGAGTTACCTGTGTTTTCATTTCCAAGGGCCATGGATAAGTTCCTCTTTGCTCCAAGCTCTGCTCTCTCTGCATGAGCTTGCACTCTAATTGGCTTTTCAATACTAGGCAAGTCAGCTTGAGCTGGCAGACTGTTCTGCCGTTTCTGCCCAGAGCCCAAACTCCTAGCCTTCATTTCAGACCACAATTCTCATTTGGTGGAAAATTTGAGTCATTGATTCTGTCCCAGGATCCACATGGGAACTGTTACTGGCAGTTTTCTGTTCCCAATTTATGTGGAGCCCCTAGTCTATAGTCCCCACTTGTTAAGGTTGGGTGGTTCCATTTTTTTCCCCAGTGCAGGAATCCACAGTGCGAATAGATGATGCTCACAGAAGCATCTCTTGACCAGGACATGGTAACATTTCTTGGTTACTGCTGATATGTTCAGGTACAGGTGTGTGTTTGTCTTATTTTGTGTAGATAAGGCTACTATTGCTAATGGGAATCTCAAAAGCAGTTGCAAAATTGGTAGACACAGGTCAAGCATTCAGGAGCTGTTACAGCACTTGCCTCCAAACTCAAAGACTCCTATGTTAGGATAAGTTGGTCATGGAACAGATTAGAATGCCACTAGGTCACCTGCCAACGTGAAGAAAATGTCCGTGTAACGAGGTGCACTATAAAATACCAGTCTCCAACTCAAAGGCACATTTGCCATAGTTAGTAGTTTGGTTCCAAGAGACCCAAAGGCTTAGCCTAAATAAACAAAAGTAAGTAAAATTGGATCATTAAAATCCAAGAAGTTAAGCACATCATCTTCTGACACACCTGCTTCTTTTATGTCTAAAAACTGCGGTTCTGGAAGTTATAAATAGCTACAAAAATGGCAAAATCTTTCTACAATTATGATAGCCATTAGGAGGAACATTCTAATAGGATGATTTAAGAAGTACACTTAAAACAAGGGCTTGCAAATTAAACAAAATGGCATACCTATTTTAATTGGTATACAAAAGCTTCAAAATTCCAAAATCATTGAAAAATGTGGTGTAAAAGGCTAATGAAAAATTAATATATAAGAGATCACCTAAAACAAAGACTGTAAGACTGACACAACTCCAATTGCTCCCCTCTGTCCTAGTAATTCTCTGTCTGAATTTCCTTTTCACTCTGAAAAAATTATCAGTCTGTTACTTTTTAAAATAAGACTTGAGACTACAGGCAATCAATCCTCTTTAGGTATCTCACTGCTTGGTCAAAAGATGAACTAAGAACCATAGTTTAAACATCTTTTCTAAACTCAGAGAGTATGCTCAAACATTTTTGTAAATGGATTATTTCCTGAGATCAATGGATTGCTAAAAAGGAAGAATACAGGATGGAGAAGTCACCGTTCTGACTGAACTCAGACCACAGCTGAGCACTCTGAAAAGACTTTATGCCAAAGACTTCAGAATAAAGTCTTGTCTAAGTCCACCTGTATCCAAACGCAGGTCCAGCTGTCTGCCACAACAAAAGCCAAACTCATGGGAGGTGCTGGTGAGAAGGAAAGTGGTTTATTCAGATGCCAGCAATCTGAGAAGGTGGGAGACACTTGACTCAAGACCCATCGTAACATCTCAGTGCAGGCAGAGGTTTTTATGAGTAGGGAGAGGGAAAGCAGAACAAAGAGTTCAAGGGAGGAGGGCCAAGAAGTTCTGTCTGTGCAGACTAGCACAGTCCATTCTGATAAGAACCTGGAAACTGGTCAAGTAGATGATCTGGGTGCATCGTCCTTGTTTTTGTCATCCTGGTTTTACCATTGAAGGTCAGCAAATCTTCCAGAGCTGGGATAACTGAAGGTCAGAGTCTGTATCCCTTGGAGTTAATTTCTAGGATTCTTATACAAACATGCTGTTTATCTATAAGCTCCCCACTAGTCCAAGTCAGCATTTACAAAAACAATGTCAAAAGAATGGCAGGGTGGGTTACAATTCCCCTTTTACACACCAAGTTAGTTGCCTTACAGGGAACCGCCATATCTACCCACAAAGGAGGGCCCTCATATTGGCCCTCAGGGAGAGAGAAGATTCTGAGGGCTTTTCTGGTAAACTTCTTCATTATTCCCTGAAACGATAAAGGGAAGCTAAAACTAAAATTAATGAAAAGCCTTGCTGAACTCCGGGAGCTACCGGAGCTATATGCCCTCTACTTTTGACCCCACTCAGATCCTGCAGATGAGATCCTGGGAAAAGTGGCAAAAGCCAACTAAATTTGAGAATTCTTACCAGAGTAATCTCTCCCAAATATCCACAGTACCCAATAAAGAGAGGGGGAAATAAAATATCTTTTGCATCCTCTTTGGGGATACCTTTTGAATACAAGAGATTGGTCAATACAGCCTCAAATATTTACTGCTTGTTCTGGCTGAAACCTAACAGAATATTTGAAAAGATTTAGCAACTTGATGATCAGAAGTTTGCCCAAATTGGAAGCCGATATTCAGAGCCTAATGGAAATTTTTTAGGCCTCCTCTCCTATGCTAAATGTATTTAGGAGGGAAGAAAAACCCCATGTACAAGGATTTATGAGTGGATGCACCTATGATGTCACTTAGGTTGCAACCCAACTATTGGAGGAATAAAAAACAGCCCCTATCTTACAAATCTTCACAAAACCAGCAATGTGGCTCTGGACACAAACTCCACCTATTCCTTTTACCAATCCCAAAACTGCCCCATTTACCTCAGACGGTTTGTAAGCACTGTAAAATGTCCAACCTTAGAAAACCAAAATCCTTCTTGGAGCAACTTCCATTCTTACCCCTGTGCCTTTCAGATTTGGGTGTCCTGCAAACTTCAGAGAAGTAATTCTTATTAGAAGAAGTATAAAAGTGACCTTTTGTCATTCAAAGTGTCATTCAAGTGACCTTCAAAGGTCATTTGAAATCTGAATGGATAAAGAATCAAGTGTCTTCTGCAAAAAGATTAGTACAATGCTTTAGCCACAAGAGGAAGTAAACTTAATTTAGGTAGGTTTACAATTGTGACTACATGAAACATAGATTTTTTCTCCTTGTATTATTATTTATTAATTACTGTATTATTTGTATTACAACCATAAACCTACTTTTGCCCACCCCTGTATTCCAACTGCTGAAACAAAATTTGGATCCAACTGTTCTTTTATAAATTAGTGAGTTTTATGTTATTAGACAGATTTTAGAATGAAAGCAATAAGATTTGTTTGCATCTGTCCATCTTTTTTTGCATATACATATGTTGTAAATGTACAGTATTTTTCTACCTCCAGACAGTATTCCCAAAATTAACATGTAAAAGAACTTATTTAATTAGATTAACTAAAATTAAGTGCTTATATAAATTAAACTCTCAGAAATATGATAGAAACTAAGCCAACATTTTTCAAGTTCACATGACCTAAAATATCTTTAGGAAATAAAAGCTACTTTAAATTTGTTCATTTAAATAAAAGAGGTGTATCTTCAGAGTTATCAGCATTAAAAATAATGCAGACATACAAAATATTCATTCTACCTGGGTTTATGAAAAGTCCAGTAAGTTTATATTACTGTTATAAAGTGTGCCAGTAAGAAAAATACCTTGAGATGATGGCTGACCTTGTCTACTCTCTGATGAAGTTTTTGTGGCTAGTCTAAACATAATTGTTAGGAACAAGTAAATTAAATAGATGTAAGTGGGACAAGAGGTTTTTAGGTGAAGTTTTCAAGTAGTTTCCCTAAATCTTTTGGCTAACCTGAAACTTTAAAGTTTTGCTGACTTAAGTTAAATGATAGATATTCGTTGAATATCTAGATTATTTTTAAATAAGATAAAATACCAAAATATTAACTACTGAATAGGTTTATCTAATTTTAGACTTTTATTGATTTTGGAGAGAGGAAGGAAGAGAGAGAGAAGCATCAGTTTGCTGTTCCACCTATATATGCATTCATTGGTTGATCCTTTTATCCTCCCTGACAGGGGATCAAACTCATAACCTTAGCATATGTACTTTTGACTTCGTACTGCCAAGAAATTTAAGATATTCAGGTTTGTTAGTAAACACATTTTGTGCCACACTGAAACGTTTACTATGAAAAAGCCATATATTTCTAAAAAACATATCAGTGTATTTTAAAGTTTGTTTATTATGTGAATGAATTTTAATATCAAATGTTGGTGCAAATTTAGAATTTCGTTTCTCCCTATTAAAAGGACAGAGTTTTCTCAGACTATTTATTAGTCTGCTCTTGATCACAGATTGTAAAACATTTTTATTTACCTTTGACAGTACCTTTATTTACCTTTGAAAAAATGAAGATTCTGTGTTTTTTCAAAATAATTTTCTTTGTTGTGTTTATTAGGTCTTTAATAAGATGAAATCTTCTCTATTAAAAATTAAGGCTCTGGCTGGTGTAGCTCAGTGGATTGAGCACAGGCCTGTGAAGCAAAGGGTTGCTGGTTTGATTCCCAGTCAGGGCCATTGCCTGGGTTGCAGGCCAGTTCCTGGTGGGGAACAAATGAGAGGCAACCACACATTAATGTTTCCCTCCCTCTCTTTCTCCTTCCCTTCCCCTCTCTCTAAAAATAAATAAATTAAATTAAAAAATTAAGGTTTCTTTTAACAATTACTTAACTTTTTGTATTTGCCTGCAAGGTCTTTGTTATTATGGTTAAATATATCAGTATTCTTTCACAGTGACCTATGATCCTATGTAACCAAGTATTTTTAAACCTTTTGATATTTTTGACAAACTTCCCAAACTCAAATTATAAATAAAGTCTTTATGACCTCAGACTAACTTTGAGATGTTCCAGAACACTCCTGGAACATCTCAGAAGATTTTTTTTCTCTCCTTATAAAAAGAGAGATGTTAAGCTAATTAGGCATATTTGATATGTTGAATTACATTGGAAGCATTGTCATATAAAAAGTAATACTAAGCTTTCCTTATGTTGTACTTATATAGATATATGATATGTGTTCCAGAAATTGTATGAAATTCCTAAAGTCTGATATGTCCTGGTATAAGGTTGTCATCATAATTCTAGTTTTTATTTTTAAATGTTTTATGTCACCGAAATAACCAAATTTTCTTGTCAATTCCATTATAAAAACTCTCATGTCTTTAGCAACAAGCATCTTTAAGTCTTTTCTGAGGCGATTAGTGTTTTACTCTGATGCTTTTATAAGAGTGTTCCTGCAAAAGCGCTTCATGTTCAAGGAGATTCATTGGGATAATTTTGATACGTAAAGGTTTCTGGTAACTTTCAGATCACAAAACTGATCTGGATGAGAATTTTGGGGAACTAGTGGAAAAACCGGATTTAAGCAGAAAAAGAATCAATAGACAGAACTAAATTAACTGAAAATGATTATAATTTTTAGGACTCTATTTTTGGAACATTGCTGGTTCTTTAATTTTTTTTTTCCTATTTGAGGAAACTTTTTCTCTTAAACTACATATGCCTTACAAGAATTTGAAAAAAGTTTACCTTTTTAAACACAGATGAAACATTTACCTTTTCTCCCTACCTGATCCCTCCAGAATTTAGAAACTCTTAAGTATTCTTTTCATGGTAATATAGTTATTTGCATAAGTTTAATAAGAATCTGTTGTCATTGTAACAGGATACAATTCAAAATATTGGCTTTATTTCAAAGGTTTTGACTAGATTGTCAGATTTGAGAGAGATCTGTGTAGACTCAGATACAACTAGACAGTTTGAAGGAACTAAGGTGATTTCATGGTGTCAATAAATCCCCTTGAAAAAATCAGCCTGGCATCTTGTTTACAAGGTCATAGCAAAACAGTCTTTTAAAAGCTTATATGGTCAGTCACTACTCCTGCTGCACTTATGTGAATAATCAGACCAAGTTTAATAAAAACCAATTACTGTCTTTTCCTGTGTATAATGCGCACCCATGTTTTTGGCCCAGACTTTCAAGAAACAAATCTTTTATTTTAATTTTTTACTTCAATTATTTATTTATATTTAAATTAATGGCTTTTATTGTAAAGAAATTTTAGAATTTCTTTTTGAACATAGTATGGTACAAGAAATGTTACGTAACAAATAATTACAAAATACGAGAACAGATACAAGGTATTTAAGGTACTACCCATGTAAAATATGCATCCTTATTTTTCCCTCAAAAATTTGGGCAAAAAACTACACATTAAACATGGCAAAATAAGGTATTTTTCTGTAATTACCTTTGAAAAATGAAGGTACTCATAGAGAGAAATATTATATTTATACCTTTCTAAGTTTTAGATTCTGCATCTATTAATTGTCTTTGAGATTTTGTTATATACCTGTAAACTGGCCTGTATCCTGAATTACTCTAGTTTCCTCAATTATCTGCCTACAAATCTCTAAATCAATGTATCCAGTTTTCTCCCAGCCTTGTGGTTTAGAAGCATGAAGAACAAAGACTGCCCTTGAATCTCCTTGGAAGGGACTGGACGATACCAGATCCTTCGCATTACCTAAATGGCAGCCGAATTTCAGGGACTTCAACCCCGCATATACATCTCAGTTGGAGAAGGCTCCCCCTGACATCTGGTCTGTTACGCACACCGGAGACCTCCAAATCCAAATGACTAAGGGAGAGAAATAACTGATGTAAAGGCAGATTGCTTCCTCCCAAGACACTAGATCAAGATTTCCTATTTTAACTAAACATGAAACCCTTTCTTCTTCCCTTTCTTTCTTACTTTGACATTGGCCTGGAAAGATAATGCCATCATTCACATCTTCCACATCATTGCTAAGGGGGGTAACTTTTCAGACTTATAGATTTGTCATCAACAATTCCAATCTGTCCATTAACAGAGAGTGCCACCTAAACAGGAGTGGTTTGTGGCCCAACAGGATTTATCTTTGTCTGTGGTGGTTATTCTCCTTGGGCCTACAAATGCTTAGATAGCTGGTACATAACCAGTCAATACCTCTTAGGATATCTAACTGTGCTCCTCACTATCCACAGACAGAGATACCTCATTGCTCAATGCACCTAAATTTACCTTGTTGGGTTAGGAAGGAACTACCAGGAGGCATTTATGATTCAGGATTCACTTCCCATTGGCAAAGCCCTACTAAATATAAGTGTAAATGAAGCTGTGATCAGGAACCTCTCCTTAACTCCTAAAAATATTGCAGAATTCACTGCTAAGGCAGTACTTGCTCCAGAAAAATCCTGAAACTCTCTGGCTACAGTTGATCTTGATGCTCTAGAATAGCCCTTGATTATCTTTTAGCTGAGCAAGAAGTTGTGCTGTGGCCAACACCACCTGCTACACCTGGATTAACATATCTGGGGAGGTGGAAACTCAATTCTATAAAACCACTGAACAATCCACTTGCCTTTAAAAGGTGGCTCTGTGCCCTGACTGCTGTATCTCAGTGGGTGGGGCATTGTTCCACAAACTGAGAGGTTGCCAGTTCAATTCCTGATCAGGGCACATGCCTGGGTTGTGGGCCAGGCCCCCAGTGGGGGTTGTGCAAAAGACAACTGAGTGATGTTTCCTTCCCTCTCTTTCTCCCTCCCTTCCCCCACTCTAAAAATAAATAAAATCTTTTTTAAAAGGTAGCTCTGCAACAGGATCTTTCTTTGACTTATTTGATTTTTATTCGTTTGGGTCTCAGAGACCATCGCTCCAAAGTGAACTCCAGAAATTAGGAAGTTTCCTACTAACAGTAATCATAGTAATCTCTCTAGAACACTATATTCTCTCAAAAGCCTTAGAGGTTTGTTCAGAGCCACTACCCACCAAGCAACTGATCTTCCTAAGACTGGAATGTCAGAAAAGAAATGAAGAGAATGACCGAACTAAAATTGCAAATCTGAAGTTGTGGTCTGTGAATACCATGGAGATGAAGATCACACAAAGGATCGACAAAAGCTTTAAAAACAATAGAGCTGTAGCTAAGTGTGGCAGTAATGCCTTAAAATTTGATAGCATGTCTCAGTTGAGAGTCTGAACAAAAGGGAGAGATTGCTAAAGAAAATAGACAAACGGCCCCAAATGGAGTCACTTGTGCTAAGGCCCACATCAGCAAACCAAGGTGTGATATCTGACCTAGTTGCAGTTTCACCCTTCCCAGTAATGTATCCTTTTATTAAAGATTTTATTTATTTATTTTTAGAGAGAGGGGAGGGGAGGGAGAAAGAGAAGGAGACATTGATCAGTTGCTTCTCATGTGGGGACTGAATCTACAACCCAGACATGTGCCCTGACTGGGAATTGAACTGGCAGCTAGTAATGTAACCTTTAACCAGTCAATTTGCAATTACCTGATTAGTACTAGTGAGGTAATTTGTATGATAGACCCTTTTCCCTCCCCCAAAGGAAACAATCTACTTTTTGTTAGAAGCTTTTTTTTTCTCACTCCCTTTTTCCTATAAAAGTCTTGCATTTTGTACATTTCCTCATAGCTCCTTTCTCTATGCTAGATGAGATATTGCTAGAATCGTGAATTGTTGAATAAAGTCAATTTGACCTTTAAATGTTTTCAGTTGAATTTTGTTTTTTAACAACAAAATCACAGAGAAAAATCTAAAAATAAACTGCCAAGGTAGTTAAAGTAAATTCTGGGTGAAGTCATTTTAAAGGACGCTTGAGTTGACCCTCCCTGAAATTGAATTCAGTAATGTCCTAAGTCACTATTGTTTGTGACCTCCAAAGTGTTTTAGTAAAAATAATCCTCTCCCATTCACTCAACCCTGCAGAATTTTGCTAGTGCCTTTGTATCAAAATTTTAATAAGCATTACATTAATAAGCATTTTCTGCTTCATTATAAAATTTCATAATTCTCAAATACATAGAATATCATAAATTACATTGTTGTCAAGACAACTATGAAATAAAAATGAATCACTTCCAAGTCACAATCTGTCATTAAAATACATTAAAAGTAATACTAAGAACAAATACTGGGCAAACAGTTCTCTTGCCAAAACAGCTATTCTCAAGTACATGGTTTAACACCAGATGAATGACTCCTCTATCTTTAGAAGATAACCTAATTTAAAAAATTTTTTTATCCAGTTGACCTTTAAGCAGCAGCCATCACTCACCAATTGTAACAGAGAGGTCTGGCCAGATCCCTGGACAGAGAGGAGGGACGGCCAAGGGGGACTGGGAAGTGCAGAAGGCAGAGGATGAAAACTGGAGCAGAAACTGCATGACATGCTTCCATGCCCTAGGGAAAGGAAACAGCTAACACAGCCCATGATACAACTCACACAGCATCTGTGCAGGCTGAACAGGTCACAACAGCTGTGTACGGTGAAGGTGAAATGGTGATGCCCCACCCGAAGCAGAGATGTTGTGCCCGTGAATGAAGCTAGAAACCCTCTTAATCCCGGTGGATCACGGCAGCAGGGAGAGTGGCAGAGATGTGGTGGACATTAGCCTGAATTGGCTGACAAGTTGGACACTCCCATGATGCATAGGATTTTGGTGCAAGGACTTTAAAATGGAGGGCACATGGAAACTCATCCCTCTTTTTTGCATTCCCTTTGCTTGCATGATCAGGAGCCAGCTTGCAGAGGCTGAGTCCCACGTGCTGGACATGCACCTTGACAGCAGCAGGACCACGGGACACTGCAGCCCATGCATGGCATGGACCCAAGACCACACCCATTCTCTCACTCTGAGAGCAGCACATAGATACATGGGATGGGAACATTCACCAGCCCAGCAGCGGATGGAGCTCCTCACACAACCTGCTGCAGTGATCAGGCAGCTGCCCCAGCCTGGGAAGGGAGGAAGCTGTAGCCAATGGAGACATCTTCCTAACAAGTGCACACTTCAGAGAGAGAGAGAGCCTGAAGCTGGAGAGATGAAGAGCTGTTCAAGTAATAGCCTTGGGCCCCAGAGGACAGCTATGAATGGAGCGGGGTATCTGGACACTGATTCTGGTTCTGGGGGTGGCTGGCTTCTTTCTGTATTTTGCAGAAGAAAATGACTTGGAGCCAGGGGATTTATACTCCACCAAACTGGGCAACCATTTAATAAAGACCTTTTCCCCTCCCCACCAATTATTGTGTTATGCTTGTGTATGGCACCAGGCAACCAAATCACACTTTGTTCAGTAACACAGTCAGTAGTCAAGGTCAGTGTGCAAGAAGCAATGAGGTTTCTGTATCTGGCAATTTGTTTCAATGGAAGAATATGGAACCACATAGCCTGAGTAGCAGAAATAAGGCCTCATGAGCCCTCTCAGCCCTTCAATCTGGCCACCCCACAAACCTTGTTTCCAAACCAGTGTTGACCAGAAAAGCCACATGCTGGTAACAGGGCTGTTTTCTAGTACTTGCCCAGGCCTTAGATCAGATGATACTCAACCCTCTTCATTCATTCCTGTGCCCAAAGCTAGGATTCCTGGCTTCAGTAATGGCTTGGTTTATCCTGTTGATCAATGAAACATTGGAATTCATTTGAAGACACAGGTAGATCAGGGAAGCACTGAGGTTCAAGCAGAGATTGGAACCAGAAACTGGAGTATTGTTAAAAATTCAGAAATTCTGCCTCCTCAGAATTCTGTTTATTCTCTCCCCTTACTGTCTTCAGTTCACATAGCCTGAGATGACCACTAGACACCTCCCAAGTTCCTCTTTCAGACTATAGCAAGAATGACCCCACCCACATTCATTAACCTCTTTGTCTAGCTGAATCCTATTTCCACAAATTCCTCCTGCCTGCTGGAGCCAGTTCTACTAATATGTCCAGGCCCATGTCCAATTCCACCTTTTTCATAAAAACTTCTTTGCCTTCAAGGACACAGAAGCCTCCTATATACACATTTTGGTACATTTATGTTATGTTGCATATTTTACGGTTATCTGTATGTTTTTTGCAGGTAGGTCTTGAGTTTCCAACTTACATATTAAGTGATACGTATTTTTCCTTCATCTTCCGTAATACTTCCACCACGTAGCCCTAGTAGACATTGAACTGTAATTTATGCATTTCTTTTCTCTGTTTTACTTTTCTGTTGCTGTGCTTTTGTTGAAAAAGGGTAAACCTTTAGGAATGAAATGTCCTTGCTGTGTTATCCTTCTCTAATTAGCAACCACCCTTCACAATCTGCTGCATACATTTAAAAGGATTTTGAAATCAGACATTTATAATGAGTGCTAAACAGAATCTGATAAATCAATGGCACCAGCAGAATGCTGTACTGACTGACAGACACAGCACCATTGTCAAGACTTGCAAATTACTGTTGGCTCTTCAAATAGTGAATGTGTAACTCCAGGCAAAGCTTAATTATCACCTCTTAATATAAGAATAATATGCTTCTGGTAAAGATAGATGTGTAGGTAGACTTGCTTTGCTTCCTCACGCAACCACAAAGAGGAATAACAACTAAATCTCAAAACACATAACACCCAAAACTATCAGAAAATCGACTGCATGGAAGTCCAACAGCCAAGGATTTAAAGAAGCCACACTTATCCAGACTGGTAGGAGGGGCAGAAATACGGAGATAGGGCAGAGAAGCAGGGAGACGCAGTGTGGCGTGGAGAGGCAGTGGCAGAACAGCATGGGAGATCCCACATTCACATGTGGTGGATAAAACTGGGAGGGATACCTTGGGGGCAAGCAACCACAGCCTCTGGCCAGACCACACAGCCCAGGGTTCCAGTGCTGGGGAGATAAATTCCCATACCTTCTGGCAGTAAAAACCAGAGAGCTTGGGCAGTGGAAGGAACGGCTAGATTTTTAGAAAACTTCATTTAAAGAGTCTGCACAGACTTAAAACCCACCCACTCTGGGATTCAACACCAGGGCAACAGCTGGAAGGGCGCCAGTCACATATTGGGAGTGGGTGAAGTGACTGGAAATGGGGCTAGTGCCGGACAACCCCCAGAAGCCAGGCCGCAGTGCAGTTCCCTCTCTGAGCCCCCGTCCCACACAAAGCTACAAGGTGGTGAAACGGGTTGCCCCAACCATGGCATCTACCTAAGGCTCTGCCCCACACAATTTGCTGGTGCCTTTTACAAGGAGTCAAAGCAGCTCTACCTAAAACACAGAAACAAAAAGAGGAAGGCTGCCAAATTGAGGAGACAAAGAAATACAGCCCAAATGAAAGAGGAGAATAAAATTCCAGAAAAAGAACTGAGATAAATGAAACAGCTATCCAGCCTTTCGAATGCAGAGTTCAAAACACTGGTGATAAGGATGCTCAGAGAACTCACTGAGTATAGCAAAAGCATAAAGAAAGAAATGAAGGTTACACTAAGTGAAATAAATAAAAATCCACAGGGAACCAACAGTGAAGGGAAGACAGCTGGGGTTCAAATCAATGATTTGGAACAGAAGGAAGAAATAAACATTCAACCAGAACAGAAAGAAGAACCGATAAATTTTAAAAAATGAAAATAATATAAGAAGACTCTAGGACATCTCCAAATGTGCCAACATCTGAATCACAGGGATGCCAGAAGGGGAAGAGCAAGAAATTGAAAACTTATTTGAAAAAATAATGAAAGAAAAATTTCCTTACTTGGCAAAGAAAACAGACATACAAGTCCAGGAAGCATAAGAGTCCCAAACAAGTTGGACCCAAAGAGGACCACACCAAGACGCATCATAATTAAAATGTCAAAGCTTAAAGATAAAGAGAAAATCTTAAAAGCAGCAAGAGAAAAGCAGAGAGTTACCTACAAAGGAGTTCCCATAAGACTCTCAGATGATTTCTCAAAAGAAACTTTGCAGGCCAGAAGGACCGGCAAAAACTATTCAAAGTGATGGAAAGCAAGGACCTACAACCTAGATTACTCTATCCAGCGAAGCTGTCACTTAGAACGGAAGGGAAGATAAAGTGCTGCCCAGACAAGGTAAAACTAAAGGAGTTCTTCATCACCAAGCCATTATTACATGAAATGTTAAAGGGACCTATTTTAGAAAAAGAAGAAGATCAAAACTATGAACCTTAAAAAGGCAACAAAATTCACAACTACCAACCACTGAATCTAAAAACAACAACAACAACAATAAAAACTAAGCAAATAACCAGACAGGAAGAGACTCGTATGTGTGGAGATCATTTGGAGGGTTATCAGCTGGGAGGGGAAAGGGGAGAATGGAGGCAAAGGTGCTGGGATTAAAAAGCATAATTGGTAGGTACAAAACTGACAGGGGACATTGAGATTAGCACAGGAAATGGAGAAGCCAAAGAACTTACATGCACGAGCCATGGAAACGAACTAAGAAGGGGATTGCTGAGGAAAAGGGGGGAACTAAGTAGAAGGGAGCAAAGTGGGAAAAGCAGGGCAACTGTAATGACATAATCAATAAAACATACTATAAGGAGATAAGAATAATATAACCCAACTCCTCTTTGCTTCTCATTAATTAGTCTTTAATAAGAATATACATCTATGAAATGTTTTATAGTTAAATAAAGATAAATATAATGAAAACATGAGATATTGTCAAGGTATGAATATGTATTGCTGTATCTAGCAATCAGCTTCTTTCTAAATATACAGATTATAGCAACAGCTGTAGTAAACAAAATAATGAATACATTTTGGGTCAGTGTTTTCTAACCACTATTTGAAAACACACCCAGGATGCCAGAACTAATTAGAGGGTTGAGACAAACTTTATGTCTCCCAGACATTTCCTTCCCTGAATTGATACCTGAAAGAATAAAATACTAACACATTCCAGGAGATGGCTGGGATAATTTGACAAAGACATGTTAAATCCTGTGCACTATAAACTGACCACATTTCCTCAACCTCAGCTCTTCAGACATTTTGGGCCAGATAATTCAGTATTGGGGGGGCTGCCCAGTGCACTGTAAGATGTTAGCAGCAGCCCTGTTCTCAACCAACCGGATGCTAAGCAGCACTGCCCCTCCCAGTTGTGACAGAAGAAAACCCCTCCCATGGGGAAAACTGCTCTCAGTGGAGAACCACCACCTTAGATAATGACTAAAGTGGGGTGATAAATCAAAACAAACTGGGATCTTGAGTTGTCGAGCATCCTTCTTTAAAGTCATTCTGCAATTGTATGTACTATATTTATACATTAGGTACACATATTGCATCAATTCAGCCAATAATTGCTGAGCTATTACTGGACAAGTCTCAAGATCAAGCACTTCTGTGTATCCATAAACAGAAATGAATGGGCTATGTTATGCTGCTCCACGGCAGCACACATTTCATTCTCATCCTAATATTTCCCCCCTCATCAGGATTTTCAAATATTGTATGGGACTTTTTATATTAAAAATTACTCATCATTGTCATATTTAAAAGCATCCATAATTTATCTAAGTTCCTGGGGTTTTTTGTTTTAATATATCTGGCAGCTCTACCTGAATAGACCCAAAGATTTATCTCTATCTTTTGAATTCTGGCTCTATAAACTTTAATGAAGCTTGACTTCATTAAAAATGGTAAGAAGCAGTTATTGCAAAGACTTTTTTTAAAAAAAGAAATGCTGCCCTGGTTGGTGTGGCTCAGTAGATTGAGTGCCAGCCTGCAAACCAAAAGGTCGCCGGTTCAGTTCCCAGTCAGGCAACATGCCAGAGTTGCAGACCAGGGTCCCAGGTCAGGTATACGAGAGGCAACCGATGGATGTTTCTCTCACACATCGATGTTTCTCTCTGTCTTCCTCCCTCCCTTCCCCTCTCACCAAAAATAAATAAATTCTTTTTTTAAAAAAGAAATGCTAATAAGACTGGCACAACTAACTTGGAGGATGGTAAATTTTCTTTGAAAAATATTTATTTTTCTACTGGAAATTGTGGTAAGCTCCTTAGACTCAATTTGAAGCTTAATGGGATTCGTTGCCTGATTTATCTCAAAATACTTCTGAAGTTCACAGCTATTTAGCATTTACACAGCAAATGTTTAGCTAGTATTCTTGGGTGAGTCACCAAGAAATGAGAAGTCATGGAATAGACTAAAACACAAAACCCCCGTAACCTCATAGGATGAAGAGGAACTGAAGCTCAGGCAAGCTTTATGTTTGCTCCGCTCACCTTCCCAGTCACTTGGGAACTTATTAGAAATACATATCTAACTCCCCCCTCCCAGACCTACTAAACCAGAAATTCTAGGAGGTGGGTCCTAGCGGTCAGCATCTTAACAAGACTTCCAGGTGGTTGTGGGGCATGTTGAAGCTTAAGAACTGCCGCTTTAGAGCCCTGGTTCTCGACTGTGGCCACAAAGGAGAAACACCTAGAGAGCTTTTAAAAATACTGATGTCTGGGTCCCACCCCTCATCACCCCACCCCACCCCTTAAGACTGCGATTTAAGTGGCATGGTGTGCCTCTCAGGCATGAAGATTTCTAAAAGCTCCCAGGGTGCACCACTGCTGTACAGAATTCATGGCCAATTGACAGAGGGAAAAAAACTCCATACACTGCAAACATAATGCTTTCTGCTCCTAGCCCATGTCGAGCTACACAAAGGCACAAGGGACAGGGACTGCATGTTTTAATTTGAACAACACTAAAAGGCCAAGCCATCCCGAAATGTAGATGGTCTCTTCCTCAAATCCTTATATCCCCTCTTGAAGGACCTTCTAGCATCAATACGATGTAATAGTAAGAGAGAAAAGTTATTTCCTTGTCCAAAGGCCTTGCCCAGATGTTCATTAACCTCCTGGGGGCCATATTTTTTCATGTCTACACTAGGGATGATATTACCTCTCTGCAGGGTTTTGGGAATGATTGAAAGAGAACATGTAGGAAGAGAAGGCAGGAGATCAATAATCAGTAATCACATCTGCACCCGAGGAGGCTTCCTGGGAGGAAAAATTTAAAAGGACAAAACTCAATAAATTCCCAAATTTCAAAGTGTCTTTCTACTATAACTATTTTAATAATTTCCTTTTTCTTTTTAATAATCCCTCATTTTGTGTATGCCCTGCCCTGTAATTTCTCCTGTTTTTAGTGCAGGAACTTTGGTGATCCATCTGTTTTTGGCTAAGCTACCCTAGTGACACTGAAAATGATCATTCTAAGAAGCACAGTAGTAGTCCCACACTGCAATTATTCCAGGGGCTAGCACACAGTTAATAGCACTATTTGTTTTAAAAGCGCATGCCTAGTTGGCAAGCCAGTCATTTGAAGCTCCTTGTTTATCTCAAGACGGATGCAATGGACTTTCCTGTAAGCCAAAAACCCTCACTGTTATGGGGCTGCGTATTCTATCACTAAATGAGGCAGTTCTTCATATGACTTCTTAATATAGAAGTCTGTGGTACATACACATACTCAAGCTACTTCCTACAATATGGGGTGGTGGTCCCCTCCCAGGATACTGCTGAGATCCAAGGGTTGAAACACTCAAGTAACTTTGGAGGACTAGGCATAGTGGGCACCTGGGAGCTGGGAAAGGATGTCAGAGAACTTTCCATGGAAACCTGGCTGGCAGAAAAAAGGGGTCCAGATGAGCCATTGGTGTGAACTCTAGCTAATATCTACAGATTAGCCCTCAGGGGCATCTGCAAGATTGAAGCAGAAATTCATTCTGGGAAGTACATGATGAACCAGAAGCCAGAAGCTGAAGCAAGGCTGGAGGCAATGAGCTTTGGAGTCAGAAGCTGGGTTCCAGTTCCAGCCCTACCACTTACTAACAGTGTGACATTGGTCAAATGACTAAACCTCATGGAGACAGTTTCCTCACCTATAAAATGGGGATAATAACTTATTTCGGGCTTGTGTGGATTATCTGATAAGCCATACAAAGCACTTAACAGAGCACCTAGCACATTGTGTAAGCATGTAATATATGTTAGCTATTACTTCAAAATAATATTTTGAGATTATGTATTATTTTTCATCACTGTATGCCCCATTTTTCTTCTCTTTTTATTTCCCTCAACCCAACTTCCATTTGAGCACATGGTCGTCCTACACTCACAGCCTCTGGGGAGGAAAGGGCTCATTAAGCCTTCCTGACCTTGTTTCCAAAAGTTTGAAACCAGGTAGACTGAGACCCAGTGTCTTAGCCAGAAAAGGGGGGTTAGGGTGGGTAGGGGGCTAATCGACGGGACTTCTTTTCACCTCAAACTACAATGAGAGTTAGTTTGGATGGAGGGAGTAGAGAAGGAAAGAAAAGGGTGCCGCACCAGCTCTCCAGCACACCTGTCAGGGAGAAAGCAGGGCCATAGAGGGAAGGGCTAAGGAGCCACCTGGGCAGATGTGACTATAAGCACCCTCATTAGGCTTCCAAGCCTAAGGCACAGGCCCACACAGTGGCACTGCCAGGCATAAACGGCCTTGCTTGCCTTCACCTCAGTGAAAAAGGGGCTCAAGGGCCAATACACCCCCAACCGCTGCAAGGCTCGGCCACCCTAAACCTTGACAATTCCAGACAGCACGTGCAAAACACTCCCTCCACCAAAAATAAAACTAAAAAAGTAAGTCTCCCACCAGACAGGTAGAATGGGCAGTGGTGGTGGTGGCAATGGTGGTGGTGGCCATGGTGGCACAGATGGAGATTAAATGGAGTTACTGAAAACCAAGTTGTGTTTCTCACATACAGGTGTTTGCGGATTTGCAGACTGAGATGAGTATAAAATTGCAGAGCTTGCAATATCTCAAGTTAATTGTTTAAAATATTAATTACTGTGTTTGACTACAAATGTTGATATAGCCTGGGGAGTAGGACAGAATAGGTACATCCCCAAGACGACCCTGGCATTTGCTGAATTCAGTGACTGATGGCATCGTTTTACTTGCTCATTGAGATGAAGTGAGCCACTCTGGCCTGATGAGCAGCGCACAAGACAGACTTTCTGTAAACGTGATTACTAGGTCAAAGGCTGGGGGTCTCCTCCTTCTCCCAAATCTTTTTTCATTTCTTTGTCATGCCTTTAATTTTTTAGTTGCATTTAAAATGTGTCGTAACGATCAGTAAGAGTATGTGTCATTTCAGCCTCTTTGCCAGCTTCTATTTCACTGTCATTAAATCTGTCGGTTGAGTGTGAAGACAGAGGCACTGTCATCACAGTCAGATTTTCTTTTTTTTTTTTTAAGGATTTTATTTACTTATTTTTAGAGAGAGGGGAAGGGAGAGCGAAAGAGAGGGAGAGAACCGTTACTGCGTGGTTGCCTCTCATGTGTTCCCTACTAGAGACCTGGCCCACCACCCATGTATATGCCCTGACAAAGGGAATTGCACCAGAAACCCTTTGGTTTGCAGGCCCACGCTCAATCCACTGAGCCACACCAGCCAGGGCATCGTCAGATTGTCTGCTCTGGGTTAGATCTGTCTTGGAGCAATACTGTGATCCCTGCTCAAATTTCATAAAGATGCTCTGGAAGCAAGGAAGTCACCTTATTCCTTCTCTACTTTCATAGATTCAGTGAGGCAGCAAGAGTGGGGAAGAGCGTACATCTAATTCCCATTCATTCATTCATTCACTCTACATGTACCTACTGAGAACCTCCTAGGTGGCAGATGCTGATTTAAGAGATATGGAGATACAATCTCCATTGTGGAGAACTGGTGGTACAATCGCAAGTAAAAATAGGCCTGGTTCCTGCCATCATGGAGCCTATGGTCTGATGGTAAGACAGACTTTAATCAAATAAAACACAAATTAATACCTAGTTACCCCAGAGATCCTAATCTAATTGAGCTAGGTAGGAGTCAGGCAACAGTATTTTTTATAAGCTCTAACAGTAATGCTGACAGATTTCTATGCTGGGAGTCACTGAGCTAGACCACACAAGTTCTAATAAGCACCCTGAAGAATTTGGGTTTTATCTTACAGCAATTGTGAAGTTACTGAAGAGAGGTGATATGGTAAGATTGGGGGGTTATTATTGTTATTAAATTTTGAAATAACTGTAGATTCACATGAAGTTATAAAAATAATGCAGAGAGATCCCATGGACCCTTTGCCCAGTTTTCCCCAAATGGTAACATCTTATGGAACTCTTAATGCAATATCATAACCAGAACATCGGTGCTGATACAGTTAAGACACAGAATATTTTCAACACTGTAAGGATCCCTCAGGTTGCCCTCTTCTACCCATGCCAAGTTCTTCCTGCTCCACAACCCCACAACTCCTGGTGACTACTAATATATTCTTAATTTCTATAATCTAGTCATTTCAACAACATTACATAAATGGAATCATATAGTATTTACCTGCTGGGAATAGCTCTGCCTGGTTTCAGGGACTGTAACTACCCCCCATGGCCAAGGATGAGCGAGCGACCTCCCGAATGCGAGCCACAGGAGACAAAGCTTGTCTCTGGCAGCAAATGCTGCCTCAGCTTACTCCCTGCCCCCAAAGCCCAAAGCATGGTCAGAAGTCCATGACGAGTATGACTCCTCAAAGAGAGGGGCAACCTAAGCCAGACACGATCACCTGGGAGGCCATCATGGGAGGACTGGGGGGGCTGCGACAAAGAGGGAGTGATGGACCCTCGCCCCCTGTCTATTCTGACATAGCCCGAGTCCCCAGGTCCTCTGGGAGAAGTGCCTACTGGCTCTAATCCACTTAAGCCTGAAAACCTGTGATGGGGGAGGTGGTGGAGCTCCTTGCCTTGCTAGAGTGGTATCTGGGGTAATCTGGCATGAGAAAGAATTTCTAAAAATCCTGTGAAACCTGCTTTGCTAAGGGTGCTTTCATTCATATGTTAAGGGTCCAAGCGGGAAATGAGTGTGTTTCCCAAAGTTTCTACAACCCCCTTTCCTGACAGACACTGACTCAGACTAAGCCCTCAGATTTCTTTGAAATGTTCTCTACTGTTTGATCCTTGCCGCCCTGTATTCCTGTGTGTTACAACCCAATAAAAGCCATTGAGGGCAGGGCTCCTGTCCTTTTTTCCTCTGAGAAACTGGCCACCTCTCCTCCCCAAGCAGATCATGTCTTGGTAATGTTACTTTCATCTGTGGTGGACAGGGGACTTGCGGGAAGTTGCCCCTACATTTACTCTTTTGGGATTGCCTCTTTCTCTCAGCATAATTGTCTGAATATGCATACAGGTTGTTGCATGTATCAACAGTTTACCTCCTTTCTTGCTGAGCAGCAGTGTCTCGTGATATGGATTTACCAGTTTGTTTAACCATTCATAGGCTGAAGGACACCTGGCTTGTTTCTAGTGCTTGGAGATTATCAATAGAGCTGCTGTAAACATTTGAATACAGGTCCTTGTGTGAACATACGCCTTCCTTTCTCTGGGATAAATGTCCAATATTGTCACTGTTGGGTTATAGGGTAGCAACTTGTAGAAATTTTCAAACAAAAAACAAACAAAAATCTATCAAAGTGTTTGCAGAGTAGCTGTACCATTTTACATTCCCTGTAGTAATGTATGAGTAATCTAGTTTCTCCTTATTCCCATCAGCTTTAGTGTTGTTATTTTTTATTTAAGCTACTTTGATAGGTATGTAGTAATATCTTATTGTGGTTTGAATTTGTATTTCTCTGTTGGCTAATGATGCCAGACAACTTTTTGGGTCCTTACTTGCCATTTGTATATTCTCTTTGGTTAAGGGTTTATTAGTGTCTTTGCCTTTATTCTAATTAGATTTTAATGTTTAGTTTTGAGAGTTCATTTTTGTATTCCAGAGACTATCCCTTTTTGTTGGATATGTGGTTTGCAAACATATTTCCACACTGTCTAGTGTGTTTTTCCATCCATTGAACAGTGTGTTTTGCAGCACTGAAGTTCTTATTTGTGATAAAGTATAATTTATCCATTTTTCCTTTTATGAATCATACTTTTGGTATCAAGTCTAGGAAGTCTTTGCCTATTTCTGGATCATGAATATTTTCTCCTATGTGTGTTACCAAAACTTTTATGCTTTTATGTTTTAAATTCATAGTTTTAAATCTACGAATCATTTTGAGTTAATTTTTTAAATAAAGTGTGAGTCTTAGGTCAAGGTTCACTTTTTTTTGCTATGGATTGCTCAACACCACTTGTTTAAAAGGCTATCTTTTCTCCATTGATTTTCTTCTGCACCTATGTCAAAACATCCATTGTGAGCATTTGTGTGAGCCAAACTCTGGGTTTTTTATTTTGTCTACTTTTCTGTTAATACTGTACAGTCTTGGCTACAGTAATAGTGGTATTTTACATAGCTTGATTTTCAAGTACTGAAGCAGACTCGTATCCTTGGAATAAACCCCACTTGGTCATAGTATAAAATTATCATATATATTGCTGAATTCTATTTGTCTCTTTTCTGGTCTTTTGGTTAAAGAGAGTAGGGTTTTCTTGAATGTTTATTTGTCTGTGCTCATTGACATTTTGGGGTTGCCAGCCTCCTCATATTCAAGTCTGGAATAAATGGGACAAAAAAGATAAGCTGGGTGACCCCACCACTGAGGTTCCTACTGGTCTTCCTTCTTTCCACCTTTTGGAGTCTCATGTTTATTTTATATATAATGTTCAGAGGCTTTAGTTGTACTTAGGGGCAGGAATGAGGAAAATTAAATCTACTTCACCTTCCTCAAAATAGTAGTTCAAATGTATGTTTTTAAAAGGTCTTAAAAATAACAAATGTTGGCTAAGATGTGGTTAAAAGGGAACCCTCCTGTACTGTTGATGGGATTGTAAATTAGTGCAGAAACTACCAGAAACAGAATGGAGGCTCCTCAGAAAATTAAAAATAAAACTACCATATCATATAGCAAAAAAAATTCCACTTTTGGGTGTTTATCTGAAAAAAAAGAAAATATTAATTGGAAAAGATATGTGGGCCCCCTTGCTCATTGCAGCATTATTTTCAATAGCTGAGATATGAAGCAACCTATTTGTCCATTGATATAATGAATGGATAGCATGTCTTTCTAAAGAAAGACAGATAGCACACAATGGAATATTATTTAGCCATAAAAAGAATATAATCTTGCTATCTGCAATAACACGAATGGACCTAGAGGGTATT
Source organism: Sturnira hondurensis (assembly GCF_014824575.4). Lineage (NCBI taxonomy): Eukaryota > Metazoa > Chordata > Mammalia > Chiroptera > Phyllostomidae > Sturnira > Sturnira hondurensis. Next base: position 4,621,336 of record NW_028089315.1, read on the forward strand.
GTGCTAAGTGAAATAAGTCAGACAGAAAGACAAATTCCGTATGATTTCACTTATTTGTGGAATCTAAAAACAAACAAAGAATACAAAACAGACACAGACTCATGGATACAGAGATTAAACTAATGGTTGGCATCATGGAAGGGGCTTAGGAGATGGATGAGAAAGGTGAAGGGAAATAAAATGCACAAACCTCTAGTTTAAAAAAAAAGCAACCCATGAGGGTAATGTACAGCATAATGTAAAGCATAGAGAAAATAGTCAACACTATTTAATAGATGTATGGTGACAGATGTTTATTAGCCATATTATGGTGATCACATCATAAGGAATATAAATGTGGAATTACTATGCTGTATACTCAAAGCTAACAATATTGTATGTCAAATATACTTTAATTAAAAAGTAAAAAATAATTTTTAAAAGGCATTGGAGGCCACGAGAGGGAAAGGAGAGACCAAGTAACAGCTGTTGCTGTGGTCCAGATGAGGGGAGGTAACCTAGCAGGAGGCTGTCTCATCCTGTATATTCTCCTCACATTCCTCCGCCCCATTTGCACAGAGCTGGGGGTCTACCACCTCCATGGGGCAGCAAGAGAGAGGAAAAGGCAATCTCCCGAACATGATGCTGTGATGAAGGGGCATCGATGCCCTGCAGGTAACAGTTATTCCTTTCTAGAGTTTTAAAGGTTTTCCTTCAGCAGAAAAAAATGAGTCACTTACCAATATTCGATGAAGCATCTTACCAATATTCATTTACCCCAGATTCCCTTAACATGTCACATTTAATGTGACTTCAGGTTCAAACAATATTAAGCAAATCACATCTTATATTACAACTTGAAGGAAAGTTGAATAATGGCTCAATTTGCTAATTCACTTAGGTTTAATAAAATATTTCCTATTTATAATTCCATTTTGGCTAGTAATACAAATTAAAAGAAAACACTGACAGACTGAACAATGGCAATAGTAATTCTGAATGTAATCATTTTGTTATCTACAGATAGCTCTAGGTTCCTAAAATAATATTTACTATAAAGTAAAATATGATAGATAAGTCATAATTTCTATGCAGCAAAGATTTTCTTATTTGAGGGGCCTATATTTGAGCAGTCAATATGTCTCCATTCTGCTCAAATTCAAGAGCTCTTGATCTACTTTACATAATGTTACCTACAGCAGGAAGGATTCACAGTATAGACTTTGTTTGCTTATTAAACTTGCAAAATTGTCCAGCAACCTTGTGACCAGTGGTTTTCTTTTTGCTTGAACATAACAATCCTGCTAGTGCTTTAACTTTGAGATTACCTTTTTTTTTTTTGAGAAAACAGCTAGGATTCACATCATTGAATTTTATTCATTTTTAAAAGTCCTACTGGGTGTTAGAATAAACAGAGGGCCCCAGATAGGACCCTTTGCTCTGTCTCTGAAAATACCTATGAATACAGCTGTGCTTAATGTTTCTCAGTGCCTCTGTAACATGACATTGGGAAGGTGCACCTGGGCACCTGCACAAGAGGAGACCAGGAGGTCTTCTGAGCCTTAATACATTCCAACCTGGAGGTGGCCATTTTTCACCATTTCCTCTCTTTGCTTTGTCATTTCTCATTCACTCATTCAAAGACATCCACTAGGCATAATCCAAACATCAGCCCTGTAGTCAAATGACACTGTGTCTTACTCACTTTTGACTCCCAGCATGAAGATCTGCTGCACATTGTAGCAAACTGTTTCAAAATGTCTGATGAAGGAAAGATAAAAAGAAAGAATATTGAACAAAAAATGAATATAATGTAGAATAATGTATGTAGGAGTTTTATGACCTTGGGGAAAACTACTGGCCTTAAATATTTGCTTTTGGAGTCATCAAATAGTACATATTGTATACAAGGTACTTTGCCCTAAACTGCTGCCAATATAAAAAAAAGTCCATATTCTTAGCAACGAGTGGCCCTTTGAGCACTCAGTGTTTCCCAAAGCATGGCTTACAAATTATCTATATTCTTATTCAGGAATGAGGTTACTTAGCCAGAAATCCCTAAATAAAGAACAATTGTTTTAACCAAGGGCAGGCTATGAATGAAATTGAGCCACAAATTCAAAGGGTGTTAGTGAAAGAGAAGTCCAGGTGCAGACTGGTAGGAAGACGAACACTCTCGGGCTCCTGCCCCAGCGCAGGAAGACATGCGGACCGGCAANTGGCCCTTTGAGCACTCAGTGTTTCCCAAAGCATGGCTTACAAATTATCTATATTCTTATTCAGGAATGAGGTTACTTAGCCAGAAATCCCTAAATAAAGAACAATTGTTTTAACCAAGGGCAGGCTATGAATGAAATTGAGCCACAAATTCAAAGGGTGTTAGTGAAAGAGAAGTCCAGGTGCAGACTGGTAGGAAGACGAACACTCTCGGGCTCCTGCCCCAGCGCAGGAAGACATGCGGACCAGCAGGGACAGAAAAGCGGGGAGGGTGTGGCCTCACCTGAGGGCCAATAAAAATTTTACAGTAGGGAGACAACAAGCAGGCACTTCTTAGTGTTAACAGAGGGTGGATTTGAACAAGGGAATAACATGCCTTCAGATGTGCAACCTGAAGTAACCCACAGTGAACAGTAGATACCCCGCGGGCATCCCCCCCGCCCCAAAATTCTGGTGTTGTCAACTGGCTGACAGATTTTCACTGTTAAGATAAGAAAAGTTAAGTTAAAATGTATTCATAACGCTACTTTGCCCAGGTACTAGGATTTACATCCCAGGCAGTATAAATTAGATCAAGAATCCCACTCTAACCTTACCTATTTTATGTGTAATAAAATGCCCTAATAAATAATCATATGTGGCTTCTTCAGTCATATGCATTGACAGAGGGTCTCATGGCCATTTCTAGACAACTGCAAAGAGGGATTTTGCAACCCTGGCTGCAAAGGATCCACTTGGGGACATACAAGTGTTTACGCCAGGGTCCCGTTCTCAGAAATTCTTACCCCAGGAGTCCAAGGCAGGCTCAAATGTGGGTATTTATTTTCTAGAGAGACATCACCATTTGAATGGAATCATTAGGCTTAAGAGCAAAGTATCTGCTGCTCTGGGGGTGCCACCAAGACTGTAAAATTGTGTAAACCTTTGACGTTCACGACCTTGGCTGCTTCTTTCAAATACTTAAGAGCTTGTGAAAATCCTGACATCTAGGCTGTGTCCCAGACCAATTAAATCAAAACCTTTGGAGGAAAAATTTAGGCAATGGCTTTGAAGTATGTATAGGCAGGGTCCAGGAGCAGGCCTTAAATCACTTTACCGTTGGAGGTCCCAAAAGATTTAGAGCAGCAGGTGTTTAGATCTTTGTTTCTTATGGAAAATGATCGATCAAAACGTTTCTCGAAACTTCCGCTGGGCCTCAGTTTCAGTTCTGTTAGTTGTCATTCCTCACGAAGGGTTTGTGACAGGGCACTGCTTGCCTAAAGGTATTGACTGAGCCCTGGCCGGTGTGGCCCAGTTGGTTGGAGTGTTGTCACGTAACTGAAAGTTGTGTGTTCGATTCCCAATCAGGGCATATACCGAGGTTTCAGGTTTGATCCCCAGCCCAGGTGCATACAGTCCTGGATCTGGTTTTATATGGGGAGCAACTAATTGCTGCTTCTACCTCGTATCAATGCTTCTCTCCCTACCTTCCTGTTTCTCTGAAAGCAATCATGAAAAAAAAGTCCTTTGGTCAGTATTAAAAAAACAAACAAACACCGAACCTAAAGGTACTGGTTGTTTCAATACCTATTATCTGAACATCATCATCATATCCTGTATGTAAGGAATCTCTTACAAACAGAACATCAGGATTCTGCTGTGGCTAAGTGAGAAGCACTGTTCTCTCAGGACTGACCTAAATTAGGCCTCTGGTAGGGAAAGTCAAGACTATAATTACTGCAATTAAAGGACAAAACTGTCTATCTTATGACATAGGCAGTAATGAATGGAAGAAGTCCCATTTTAAGCAGATACTACTACATACATGACCCTGATTAATGAATTTGCTAACAGTTCACTATTTTCAGGAACAACTAGCTATGCATAGCTAGCTAGCACTAAATCTATGATAGAGTTTCCATTTTTTAAAAGAAACATTTCTTTGTAAACAAGTGATGCTTTTTTAATAATACAAAGCAATTTTCCATAGGCATTGTTCAGAATTGCTTTTGTTCTTTTCAAAGCAGCCAACACATTTTATAATATCCCTAAAAATCATTTTAAACTCAATTTATTCCAATTTACTGGCAGATCATAAATATAGCTTTTTCTGTGTACAACAGTGAAAATAAAAGAGCATGCCATTTAGTGAAGACAGTTGATCACTTAGATTTCAAATTTAGAGAAAGGAAAGCAGCGATGGAAATGCACTTCATTTTCATGTTTGCCTTTAACTGGAGCGGCCCTGAACAAAACTGGACAATGAACGCAGCCTGGTTTGGGGTTCGCCCTGCTCTGGCAGCCCACGCGGGTGCTGTAAGCCTCTCTTTCTTCTCCTCCTCCCCTTCCCGCAGCGGACGCCCTCTCCTCTCAAATCTTACCTTTACAAAGGAATTAATTGTTTATTTGCTTTTTAATAAGAATGTTCATTTTTATATGAATCCCCTCCCAGTGATATTTGCATATTAAGGCTTATCTCTATTATTCTTATAATAGTAGTCGTAGTCGTAGTAATTATTGCTATAAAGGAACAGTCATATCCTCAAGAAAACGGGTCCGGGTAATGCTAAATGTGTCATACCACAAGTGAATCTGTGTGAACTCCCAGCCAGAATGGCCTGGAAAAACAAAACAAAACTCCTTACATATACTTCCATCTTAAAGAGAAATAAAAGGCCTCTTATACAAATGCCTTGTTGTACAAAAAGGAAGCAAAGTGAACTTAAGATATTTTTTAAAGGACTGGTGTATATTCTTTGAAAATAGAGAAACATGCTGGCATGAACAACCCAGAAATAAGAGATGCGGGCGCTCCGAGAGACAGCAGTTACGGACTCACATGGGTGGAGATGATCCTACGGAGATGGAAAAACACAAATTAGACATTGATGGGATGGAAGTTTCATCTCTCAGTTCAGTCCATCTGCACATTTGCTTTTGCATAGATTGAACATCCAGATGATTGACTTATTAAAGCTATGACAAAATGGATTTTACATTACTGCTGGTTTTACTTTGAAAAGATGCTATCTTGGAAAGAATTGAGGAAATACTTCCGAAAAGAAGGAGACCTCTTGATGTGAGGAGACAATAAAGAAGTAATTTTGAGCAGCATCAATTATACACAAGACAATCCTATTAGCCTGAGCATTTCACAAATTGCACTTCTTGCTGCCTCCTCCCTTTGTACGTGAATTGCCTCCTGTAACACCTACAGCTTCATTCCATCCTACAGACTTTGCTTCCTGCTAAACACCACACCCCAGGAGTATTTAAAGACCTACCTTTTTCTTAGTTTGCTATACTGACATCACTGCCTCTAATTCTACATTGCAGTCTGGCTGCTGCTACCACCATCTGATTATTGCTCTCAAGGAATAATCAGAATGTTGAGGGCCACCCACCCCAGAAATGTGAGCTGAAGCCAAAGGATTAAAATATATTGTCAAGATACATAATTCAGTGGGGCAGGGTGGGGGTAGGAGAAGAGAGAGACAGCTCTGCTGGATGATAAAGGCTCACTAAGAGGAGGAAGCAGCAAAACACACAGGGTGAGACAATCGATCATGAGGCAGCCGTTGAATGAAGGACTGTCCTCTTACAGCAGCCAATGAGGGGGCGAATGTAAAGAAGCTCTCCTTTCTGGCCCTGGCTGGTGTGGCTCAGTGGATTGAGCACCGCCTGTGAACCAAAGGGTTGCTGGTTCGATTCCCAGTCAGGACACATACCTGGTGTGTTGCAACCCTTTAGGGTCAGGCAGATTCATGGTATTCACATGGACAGAATAATATCCACAGACCTGTTGGGATGTCTGGCACACCCTTGTTCATGGGTGGGCAAACCACGCATGCTGCAAGCTGCGTGTCTATCTGCATGTCTCATGTCATGGCCCTTGCTCCCCAGCGTGGCACCCGTCATGGCACCTGTCCCCTTACATGTCTCCCATCATCATCGCCCCCAGCAGCAAGTCCCTACCTGTTTAAATACTAGAGGGGAACAAAGCCGGCAAGATGCCAGAAATTATATAATGTTACATAATTCTGTGCATGTGAGCCCACTTCATGTTATGGGAGCAGTTTATCAGACCAAGTCTCAAGGCCATGAGAACACTAATTATCAGGTCCCTTCAAGGCTGTGGGAACACTGCTTCCCTTAGTTACCCAGACACCTGGGTGAGGAAGCCACACTGCCTCCACTTACCCTACACCTGGGTTACGGGCCAGGTCCCCAGTTGGGGGAGCAAGGGTGGCAACTGCATGTTGATGTTTCTCTCCCTCTTTTTCTCCCTCCCATTCTCTAAAAAATAAATAAAATCTTTAAAAAGAATGAACAGAACAATATTTTTAAAAAAGAAAAGAAGTTCTCCTTTCTGTCCCCCCAAGCTCAGAACCCAATCACTGCTTTCCCTACTCCCAAATTTCCCAGTGTTACTGGAGGTTCACACTGAGCACCACGCCTGGGGTCCTAACAGTCATCATTTTATACTTTGATCCTGTTCTACTCTTCTGATTTTACCTCTCTTTTTCCTCCTCATTTTCTGACTGAAAAAACAACTCTCTGTGCTCCAAACGTGTGCCACATTTTCCCATCTTTAGGTCACTGCTCAGTATTGGCTCCACCATAATGTCCAACTCCATCATCTCCACCCATGAAAATCCTACCCATCCCTCAAGCCCAGCTCAACTCTTTAATGGGCCAATGGATAACTGAATGAATAACCGAATGAAGCCCCAGGACGGTATTGACCATGGTCACATAGCCAGGGATCTCAGTATGACCTGAACTCTGCCAGCAGCGCCGCCCTTTTGCACATCGGCACTGCAGTTTTCTTTTCTTTTCTTTTTTTTTAATTATAAGAGAAAGTTTACTTAGAAAGTTACAAAGGTACTACACACAAGTGAGCCAGCTAGGCTGCTTAGGCTCAGGAACCAAGTTGCAAAACTAAAAGAAGGGCCCTGGCTGGTATAGCTCAGTGGATTGAGCGCGGGCTGTGAACCAAAGGGTTGCCAATTCAATTCCCAGTCAGGGCACATGCCTGGGTCTCGAGCCAGGTCTGCAGTGGGGGTCATGTGCAAGGCAACCACACATTGATGTTTCTCTCCCTCTCTTTCTCCCTCCCTTCCCTTCTGTCTAAAAATAAATAAATAAAATATTTTTTTAAAAAAGTAAAAGAAGGGTCCTTGGAGCTTAGAAGAAAGAAAGGCAAAGGTAAAGAGCCCAGGGAGGAAGAAGGGGAAGGGAAAGCCAGGGGCATGGTTGGAGAGGGAGAGTGCACCCAGCACTGCACATTTTTAGTCAACACCCATAGAAATTCCCGTGTTTTAGCTTATCAAAAGTCCAAAGGAAAATACGCACCCAGAGCTCCCATACGTCAATCATGAATTTCTTTGCACACATGGCAATTATCAAGAAGTGCCCAGGACTTTCCTCCTGAGCTACAAAATCAGTGTCCTGCCCGCCTTTCTGCCCTTAGTTCTGTTTTCAATGCTCTCGTCTTTCTCTTTCTCTGCTGTTCCCCTCCCCCCTCTCTTTATTGATTTCAGTACCTTTCCTGCTACTGGTTTACGTGACATAATCCTGTAGGGAAATCAAGTAGATGCTTCCAATTAGATTCATCACAAGTTCCCTTAAGAAGCGATTAGAAAGGAAAAATCCCAGGTGGCTGATTCTCTTAGTAATCCCAGCAGTGTTTTTGGTGCGCGTGCCAACACCACGACAGGTTTTAAATGCCACACTTACTAATCTATCACCAAGGGATCTTTGGAAGCTTGCAAGGCTGTGGGTGCAACAAAGTATAAAGCTGTTCTTTACTGAATGCCTTTACATAGCAATAATGAGAAAACCAGAAAGAAAGAAGAAAGCTTCATCAAAGGGTAGTTCAGGATGGTGGTTAACTAGTGCGCCGCTCACCAGCTGTAAGTGTTTGGGCAAATTACTTCCCTGAGCCTCAGTTTTCTCATCTGTAAAATGAGGGTACTGCTAGGGCTTTTGGAAGAATCAAATGAAGTCAACACAATACTCGCCACGTAGTGTTCACCCGAGTGACAGCTATTCCACTACAATGGGTACTGACATTCTAGTGAATCTTGAACTGCCTTCCGTTTCCAAAACCACCACCTTGAGGTTGCTAAGCTATTTGCAAGCTCTTTGAGCTACAAGGAAGATGGAAAGAAAGGAAAGGAAGACAGAACAGGAAGAGATTCTCCTACACTCAGTGGGCTCCAGGCTGACAAACTTTATAAAGCATGATAGAGATAATATTTTGAAAATAATTTTCTTTCCCTTCTTTTATAAATCTGGCTCCTTGCAGCCATTTAGTTAGCATGGCCTATGAAAATCCTTAGTCAAGATAGAAGAAAATATGATATAAGTCCTTCCTTCTGGCCTGGTGGTTTGTGAGGAAAAAATTATAGAAGGCAAAAGGAGAAGCAAGTGGCCTGTCCGGGTCATAATCTGGAAGAGGGCAGACAGAGAGATCACAAGGAAACTAAAGGAGAGCCAGATATGGAAGCAGAAGGGACTTCTGCCTGGTCCTCATTTGGAACCCTGAGAGGAGATGTAGAATGGCCTGCACCCGATCTCGGACTCTCACAGCACAAGGAAGACGGCAGGGAGGCACGGTTCAGCAGAGAGAAGGCCTGTGTGCCCCCTCTCGAGCCTTCCTTGGCTCTAAAGGGGCATGGAAGGGCTCCAGATGCTCCCCCAACCCACCATGGGAGACAAAGTAGGTAACAGAATTGGCAGCCCCAGAACCTGCTGTGGCAGGGCTTCCGTGGTTACGCGTGAGGTAACTCACATCAAGACTGGTGAGCAGGTGACTGTGCCAAGGGTCAAAGAGAGGACCTGGCTAGACGGGGGAAGGTCTGCAGGTCCTTGTGCATGTAAGGTGGGGGTCTGACGTAACCTAGGAACAGTACTGTACTTGTGGAAACAGCACGGAAAGGCTCCAGGAGCCTCACCGGATGAGCCGCCCTGCAGCGGAGGCGTGAGGCAGGGTGGGACCTGCCCTCCGATCAAGGCCCATGTCCTGCCACAGTGGGGCCCACATGCCCAGACACCATGCTGGCAGAGAAGTGCAGGCAGAGGAGTGGAAAATGGACAGGGAGGAAACTTGAAAGGCGGCTCATCATCTACTCCGTGTGAAACAGAATTCATTTTGCCCATAGAGAAGTCTGGCCTTTGCCCTGAGGGGTAATTTTTAAACACCTGAAATGTCCTGCCTGTTTACCTGGGAGCCTGAGGGCATTCCACATGGCCCATGAGAACAATATGACTTAAGGTGGGGGCTTTGGGCCACCTTTCAATACAACTTCAAGAGGGGCTGGAGGCTAAGACCGTGCAGGTGGTCAACCATGTGACCAAGCCCCAGTGAAAACTCGAGGCATTCTGGCTGGCACGCTCTGCCTGTGTTGTCACTGTCAATGCTGGGGGTGTCAGTGCTGTCACAGACTCTGCTGGGGAACGACCGCTGCACGCTCTACAACTCTCCTGGACCCTGCCCCAGGCATCCCTTCTGTTGGCCAATTTTAACCTGTAACTTGCTGTAATAAACCACAATTGTGAGTATAATAGCATTCAGTGAGTTCTGTAAATCTCCTAGTGAATTATTGAAACTAAGGATGGTCTTGGGGATTCCTAACCTCTGCCTACCCCAAAGAGACTGACTTGCCTGGAATGGCCAGTGGGAAAAAACCTGACCATTAGAGAAGAGAAGCCTCTTTCTCTATCAGTGTTGAGTGACATTTTCTAACTATGTGAACCTACTATCCAAGCAGGTAAGGACACCTTACTGCTCCAAATAAGGCACGGATGAAGGCATTGGGGGTGGTGAGTCTTTCCTCCCCGAGTGAGGGAGAGAACACGAGCACCACCTCCAAACATTTTAGAGCTGTCAGATGAGAAAGGAGCTAGAACTAGTTCATCTGAGAGAAATTACGGAGGGCCAGATTTCAGTTTATTCTAAGCACAAACTTAGTGACAAGCAGCAGCCTCTAAAAACGAAGGAAGCTGGCCCAACAAGAGTTGAGTTGCCTACCACCAGAGATCTGAAAGGAGAGGCTGCATGACCCCTTGGACTGGGTTTGTGTACGTCCTGTTTTTTCTTTTTAAGATTTTGTTTAGCCCTCGCTGGTGTAGCTCAGTGGATTGAGCATGCGCCTGTGAAGCAAAGGGTCACCGGTTCGATGCCAGTCAGGGCACATGCCTGGGTTGCAGGCAAGGTCCCCAGGAGGGGACACACAAGAGGCAACCACACATTAATGTTTCTCTCCCACTCGTTCTCTTTCCCTTCTTCTCTCTCTAAAAATAAATAAATAAATAAAAATATTTTTAAAAAGATTTTGTTTATTTTATTTATTTAGAGAGAGGGGAAGGGAGAGAAAAGGAGAGGGAGGGAAACACTGATGTATGAGAGAAACATCAATTGGTTGCCTCTCACACATGCCCCAGGCAGGGACCAGCCCACTACCCAGGCATGTGCCCTGACTAGGAATCAAACTGGAGACCTTTCAGCTCGTGGGAGGACACTGAACCAACTGAGCCACACTGGTCAGGGCTATTTCATGTCCTTTAAGTTACATTCCAAGCTGAGATGTTATGATTGGGATATAAATGCTTCGATGTGGGAGAGAAACATCCATCAGTCGCCCCTCATGTGCACCACAACTGGGAACCAAACCACAACCCAGGCATGTGCCCTGGCTGGGAATTGAACTGATGACATTTCACTTTGCAGAATCATGCCCAACCAACTGAGCCACACGGGGAAGGGGTACAATTATTTTTAAGTTAAAAAACAAAAAAAATTAAAAAAATTTTAGAAAGTACATGGTGGCTAAAAGTCTTCAGTTACTCTGGAAACAAACAGAAGTCGTTGGGTTTTTTAAAAAAACATGTTAGCATTAGACTCGAGAATAATATGTACTTCATCTGGTAAAAATATGTGACAGTGTTTGCATTTTGCCAATAGCATCACATTCAGGTGTTTAGTCCTTTTGTATTTAGTGATTTCTATGGAATAAATTGTGTCTTTCCAAAATTTATATGTTGAAGCCCTAATCCCCAGAGCATTTATATTTGAAGATAGGGCCTCAGGAGGCCCTATCTTCAGGTGGGATCCTAATTCAATACAGGGTGGCTGACTTATGAGAAGAGGACACTGAGAGAGGCAGCTGTCTACAAGCCAGGAAGAGAGCTCTCACCAGGAACAGAACCCTGCTGGACCTTGATCTTGTTCTTTCCAGCCTCTGGAACTGTAAGAAAATAAGAGTCTGTTGTTAAAGCCTATGGTATTTTGTTATGGCAGCCTTAGTAGACACAGGAAGACAGAGATCTTTTAGTGATTTACTGACTTATTTCCTGCCTGTGTAGTATTATTCCTATTACTATGGCTCTTACATATAATAAAGTATATAAGTATTCCTTACTATAGGTATAGAGGCAGACAAAGCATTAACAGAGGTGTTTCTGGAGACAGGCTCAGGTAGGTGATCATTGGAGGAACCAAGATTAGGATTTGCTGTAAATGCCAGCTTCTGTATACACATTAACCTCTGAGGACATAGGGTTGGAATGTTATTATGGCAAAAAACTATATCATTTCAAAACTGTAAACAGGATAGATAGCACCTGAGGAACCGGTGATTTTTCTGCTCTTTATCACAGCAGCGCCACCTGCTGTTCTTTCTCAAAATGCCAATTCTCCATCCCCGAGGGAACTGAGCAGTCACCGGGCCCTTGCAGCTCCTTTCCTGGATCCTAGCACACCTCTTCTTGTTTCCTGTCACTGGCTGATACTTCCTTCCTGTGCTCATAACTATACATGTTCTATTTATATTTTGTGTTTCCATTGGGTTTCCTGGAGATCTGTTGTTCCCCGTATATAATGTATGTTACGGAGAATGAATTCAATGAATCTATCAGGGAATTTTTAATATGAAAGTTAGTCTTTAATTTGGTAGCATAAAGGCTTGGAAAAAGGAACTATTTCAAATGTATTGTGCTTCTTAGGTTCAGTTCTTTTCCTAAAAGTAGTGTGTGTGTGTCTCACTTGCCTCTTTTTCTGTCCTTATATCCAACCCACTGACCAGACTTCTATGCTCAAAATCTTCTTCCTCCTGCTACCTCACCCTTAGCCCTTTCTGTCTCTCCTAGCCGAGGATGTTTAAAAAGTTCCTCACTCAATACTAAATCTATTTCCATTTCAACTCTCACCTTTACCCCAATTCTAGTACATGGACTCCTGCTTTATGGCTGAGTCCACTTCCCAGAACTCAATCTCAGTTCCCATACTAAATGTTACATTTTTCCCCATATGCCTACATTTCTTTCTTGATTATCTGCCCAGCTCATCCATTTTCTGGAAATTGGTGGGAGAAGAATCTGAACAAAGAACATGACAGGCTTGCTGAGAGAAAGTTGGAAAGTAAGATCAGGCAGGATGTACTCAGTGCAGATGTGATGACAACCAAGAAATGGAGAAGAAAGACCCCTTAAAAACGGAGGAAAGGGAAACTCCAAAAATTGCAGGGCCTATTAGACCAATTTCTCTTGAGTGGCCGAGAAACTTCTCTAGGAAGCAGGCAGTGTGTGTAAAAATTTTTATTGTAGTAAAATAAACAGGACATAGAACTTGTCGTTTTTAGGCATACAGTTCAGTGAGTACATGCAGTACATCCATAATGCTGTGTACATTGTGTTGTGTACATACAGCATGTTCATAATGTTGTGTAACTGTCACTGCTGTCTGTTTGAAAAACCCCCTGTTATTCCAAATGGAAATTTGGTCCCCACGAAACCACGGCTCCCCACACCCCCATTCCACTCTCTGTCTGTATGAATTTGCCTATTCTAGGTAAATGCCTTACACATTTATGCCTCATATAGGAGAAATCATATACTACATTTGTTCTTCTGTGTCTGGCGCATTGTACTTACCATAGAGGGTAGCGTTTTAAAGAGACTTGGGGTGTTGAATACACCCCTCATTTTATAGATGAGGATAATGAGGTCCAGTAAGAGAAGAGACTTAACAAAATTGCTAGCATGAGTAGGATGCCGGCCTGGGCCCCAACAAGAGACACTAGCAAGTCATGGCCTTACAGCTTTCGAACCTTTTGGACGGTGACCCACTGTAAAGAATGTGACACTAGATACACACAACACAACACTGAAATTGCACAAAACAACTTACATCACTATGTGTGATGCAGATAGACTTCTCTTTCTTGTTTCATTTTTAAATGCTCATTAAGACCTTCTACATTGACTATGTGAACAATTTGAAAACCCCTACAGTCGAAGATGCTTCAGAAAATGAGAGCTTCGACTGAGCAAAGCATACAGATTTTGACATGAAGTGCCTCAGGGATAGTGATAAAACCCACCATGTGGACGACAAGGTATGTGGCCCAGAAATGCGGCTTCGCATCATCTTCTTTAATGCAAGTACTCACATGGAGCTCACTCTAAATGCAGACTAGTTGAACTGCCAGCACACGATAATTTGGGTTTGTTTACAATGGTGTCTTTTAAAAGTTACAGTGATAGAGGGAGGACTGGGCTGGCCGTGTCATTGTTTTCTTGGGATTTTTTGTTGTTCCCAGATGAATTCTTGTTTTAAAATTTTTTATTGACTTTATTGGGGTGACATTGGTTAATAAATCTACACAGGTTTCAGTTGTACAATTCTATAATCCGTTACCTGTATATTGTATTGCATGTTCACCACCCCAAGTCAAGTCTCTTTACATCACCATTTATCTCCCCTTTACCCTCTTTATCTCCCCTAACCCCACTTTCTCCTCTAGTAATCACCACACTGTTGTCTGGGGTGTGAGTTGTTGTTTTCTTTTGGTTTTTGTTTTTCTTAGTCTTCTTACTGTTTTCACCCAGACCCTAAATCCCCTCCCATCTTATAGCTGTTAGTCTGTTCTCTGTACCTGTTAAGTCTGTTTCTATTTTGTTAGTTACTTTTGTTGAATAGAGTCCACATAGAAGTGAAAACATGTGGTACTTATTTCTCTCACTGGCTTATTTCATTTAGCATAATACTCTCCAGGTCCATCCATGCTCTTGTAAAAAGCAAGATTTCCTTCTCTTTTTTGATAGCCGAGAAATATTCTGTTGCATAAATGTACCCCGGCTTTTTTATGTACTCATCCATTGATAGACACTTGGGCTGCTTCCAAATCTTGGTGATTGTAAATAGCACTGCAGTGAACACAGGGATGTATATATTCTTTTGAATTAATGTTTCAGGTTTCTTTGTTTATATTTCTAGCAGTGGAATCACTGGGTCATAAGGCAGTTCCATCTTTAATTTTTTGAGGAAACTCCACATAGTTTTCCACAGTGGCTGCACCGGTCTGCATTCCCACCAACAGTGCATAAAGATACCATTTTCTCATATCCTGGCCAACTTTTTTTAGGAATTTGCTCCCATTTATAAGGTATGTTATCAAATCAAATAATAAAGGTAAATCCAAATATATTTATTGGCTTATTTGTTATTTACTTTTTTAAATTCTCCATTGATTTTTAGACAGAGAGACAGACACTGATTTGTTGTTCCACCCATCCATGCAATTATTGGCTCCCTGACCAGGATCAAATCTGCAGCCTTAGAACATCAGGATGGCACTTCAACCAACAGAATCACCCGGTCAGAGCTGTTCATCCCTTCTTACTGGTGGGGGAGGGAGCTTCACTTCTTACTGAGGAGCGGGGAGTGGAAAGTGTAAGGAAAATATCTTTGATTTCCCCTCTATAACAATGGTATAATTCTGAGTCTAATAGGTCATCACACAATTCTATTGGATGATTATTTTATATCAATTCAGCCCTGCCAGGAGACAAAATAAATAACTTTTTAAAACTTTGTTTTTCAGTCCTGGGAGTTTTTACCAATAAAATGACATATGTGGAGACAAATTACATGCTTAAAAATCTGTCACTAACATAAGTTTTGCATTAAAAAGTACTTAGCAACCATCACAGTGGCATTTGTTTGTTGGTGGTGGATATAATAATGTGTGAATAGCTATGCCAATTTAGAGGTAATTTTCAAATGTCATGACTACATACAAAAGCAAAGAGTAGTTCGACAGGCAATGTTTGCAGTGGGGGGAGTTGTTGATGGACTTTCTTGTTGATTTATTATATCTTAACAGATGAATGATTGGGATGAATTAAATATTAGACCATTTAATATTTTATATGCTATAGGTCATCACAATAACAAAGGCCATAGATCACATTATTGACTGCCTTTGGACTTTAAAAATAAAGGTTGCTGTTCAGATGAATATCATTTCTTTATTGCTTGCCTTGTTCTGTCAAATTAAATATATAATAGCTATCTTTAGTCCCACTTTAAAGTATAGCTATCACCAGGCCCGGCTGGTGTGGCTCAGTGGCTTAAGCACTGGCCTATAAACCAAAGGGTCACTGGTTCGATTCCCAGTCAGGGCACATGACTGGGTTGTGGGCTGGGACCACAGTAGGGGACATGCAAGAGGCAACCACACATTGAGGTTTCTCTCCCTCTCCCTTCCCCTCTCTCTAAAAATAAATAAGTAAAATCTTTTTTAAAAAAGTATAGCAATCACGAAAATGTTGATGTCTATACCTGTTATTAAAAATAAATCATTTTTGTAGGTGGGTTATGGAATATAAAATGAGGTCTTCCAAAGAAGAAAATACTTTCATGGAGATTGCAGAGCCTTATTTGACACAACTCAGCACTGATGCTTAACCATTCCCAACTCCACATTTGTTGACCCTCCTCACCCCAAACTTCTACAGATTTCAAGAATTTGGGAAAGGGGTATTAAAAGGGGCATTATTTGTCCCCAATAAGGTATTTTTTAGCTTAGAAGCAGTAGAAACCTACTTAAAGTAGCTTACATGAGAAGAAAATTATTATAAAGATATAGGGTCTGCTGAAAAGAAAGCTTACAAGCCATGAAAAGACACAGAGGAAACTTAAATGCCTATTACTAAGTGAATGAAGTCAATATGAAAAGACTACATACTGTATAAGTTCAACTATGACATTCTGGAAAAGCAAAGCTCTGGTGACAGTAAAAAGATCAGGGGTTGGTGGGGAGGAATGAATATGTGAAATGCAGAGGATTTTTAGGGCAGTGGAATATTCTGTATGAAACGGTAATGATGGACACAGGCCATTACACGTACAACCAGATCCCCAGAATGTACGACATCAAGAGTGAACCATAATGTACACTGGGAGCTTTAGGTAGTTGTGATTTGTTCATGTAGGTTCATCAGTTGTAACAAATGGACCACTCTGGGGAATGATGTTGATAATAGGTGAGGCTACACATGTGCGGGGGAAGGGAATATATGGAGCCTCTCAGTACCTTCCTCTCGATTTTTCTGTGAACCTAAAACTACTCTAAAAAATTAAGTCCTTAAAAATATCTACTGGCTGGTGTAGCTCGGTAGATTGAGCATGGGCCTATGAACCAAAGGGTAGCCGGTTTGATTCCAAGTCAGGGTACATGCCCGGGTTGCGGGCCGGGTCCCTAATTTGGGGCATGCAAAAGGCAACCATATATTGATGTTTCTCTCCCTCTCTTTCTCCTTCCCTTCCACTCCCTAAAAAAATAAATAAATAAAATCTTTAAAAAAATACAGGGCTGTTTCTTAGACACCAAGAACTTGAGGTGTAGTTTGGCGTTCATGGGAAATTAAGAGTTGGAGCTCTTAAGCAAACTCAGTCAGCTACACCTCACTCTGTGTGTCTTTCTCTTTGGGACCACAGACTTTCTCATGTCTGGCTTTCTTTGTGAAAGGGCATCATTCTTGCCCTAGAAAACAAGTTCATTTTTGCCTGGAGCCAAATACAACCTTGCTCTGTTCCAGCAGGCATCAGAGCCTGGCCAGCACTTCGGTATATTAGGCCCTCTTCTCACTCAAAATTGTTTCTAACCTGGTGTCTACGTGGGGTCCGTGAATTTGGATGGATTAAAAAAACCCGCATGTTCATTTCCACTAACCTCCAACTGAACTTCATTATTTTCTTCAATTATGAATGTGCCGAGCAAATCACAGTAGAACTTCGTTACGGGAGGAACATCTTCGTTAAGATGTGCCATTCAAGTACTTTTTCAGGAATGAGGATCTCCCCAACTTCTGGCAAAGCTGTTGGCAGAAGGCCCTCAGCTGTCAGTTCCCTTAGGGAGGGCCTCAGCTGCAGAGTTGCCCCACCCTGGGTCACCACCTTCCTGAGCTACTTACATCTGACAACTGGTCATGCTGGGATATGCATGCCGGGCCTTCTCTGATTCAGGACAGCTCTGAACTTTCTTTTCCTTCTCTTCCCTTCCCTTCTGTTCCTTTCCCTCCCCTTCCCCTTCCCCTTCCCAGGTGCACATCCAAGTGACACTCCCTCTCCCCCTCCAAAGTCAGTCTCCAGCTTAGATTCTGTTTTCAGGGAACCCAGTCTATGGCAGTCACCAACAAAAGCATTTATTATGACACCACAGCTGTTGCAGATGTCTCAAAATAGTACATATGCTTATCTCAATTTCAACATCACAGTAGATATTTGGCTGCTGACTCTTGTTATTTAATTCAGTAATAAAAATACATTTTACTATATTAACATTTGTTTTTAAAATTTTTATAACTGCCCTGGTGGTGTGGCTCAGTGGATTGAGGTCCAGCCTGCAAACCAAAGGGTTGCCAGTTCAGTTCCCAGTCAGGGTTCATGCCTGGGTTGCCAGCCAGGTCCCCAGTGGAGCGGCACACAAGAGGTAACCACACATTGATGTTTCAGTCCCTCTCTTTCTCTCTCCCTTCCCCCCTCTCTAAAAATAAATAAATAAAATCTTTAAAAATTTTTTGATAACTGCATTTCAGTATAGTTGGTTTTGTCATCCCATAAAATTTATTTTGTGTATATAAACTATACAATATGCCATCTCAAAATATGTCACTTTAGTATAAGGATTATTTTAAGTTAAAAGCACCTGAAAAACAACAGGTGCATTTTGTTCTTCCTCAAAGCAGGAGATAACACTCTCACATGGAAGATGTCCTCACTATTCCAGGAGAAAAAGAACATTTTAGTCTTCAGAGACAGGGAGTCATGGTAGAGAGAAATCTGGACAAACAAACCATGTAAACTAACCTCATCGCTCTCCTTCTCTGCGGTTCACGACCCTAGCCCAGCCCAGCCCCCTTGCCTTGTCACATTTTCACAATTTACTACTCTTGGTCCAACTGAGTGTGTAAGTGTGCAATTCTAACAGCTTCTCCAGGTCTTCATTTTCTTATGAGGGCTGCTGTATCACATGAAATTCATATCAAATAAATCTGTATACTTTTATCCTATCAATCTGTCTTATATCAGTTTCATTCTCAGGTTCAGCAGAAAATCCTAAGACAATAAAATTTTGCCTCCCCTGCACATGGAGTCCATAGGCTCCCCAGAACTGCCAAAGGAACCTGTGGCAAAAAAGGGGGGAGGAACGAGGTGGTCGGTGGGGAAGATCAAAACACCGAGAATTCTCACAGGAGGTCCTGTTCTTTCACAAGGTTGTAAGCCCAGCCCACAAGCCAGTGGCTCCCTGGTTTTCATCTGCAGCCCAGACTTCACCCCTCCATTGCCCCGCTGCTGCCCCTCTGAACAGGAGGAGCCCCTCTGATCTTTCCCCATCTCCATTTTTCTCTCCTGTCCATTCCCCACACAGACACCTGGGTGAATTTTTAAAAACAATATAACAGTACAGTATTTCCAAACCAAATACTAAAATCATAGTTTATATTCATCAGGTGTTGATGGTAAACCAAAATCTTTGCTATTGTCGCACTTAATTTTTTAAACAAGTCTATGATAGTACCTACGCAGGTACTATCATTAATACTATTCCCTACATATGGAAATGAAGGATTATAGAAGAAAAACAACTTCCAAAGTCGCACAGCTAATAATAAGTGGCAGAACTAGATTATAATTTCAGAGCCAAAGCTTTCCCTTTATATTTTTGAAAAGAACCTTTTATCATGAAAATTTTAAAACATACTGCTCAGTATAGAGAAACATAAAAAACTTCCATGTGCCTATCACTCAGATGCAACAATTTTGTGTTTTGACAATTGTCACGATCCCCTTGTCACCCCCCAATTATTTTCTCTTCTCTTTATATCTGATGTATTTTAAAGCATACCACAGACATCGTGGAATTTTACCCAGTGAAATGGTCGAAGCAGTAGAAACCAGTGGGACACTTCAGTAGAATGAGGTTTTAAAAATGATAATCTAGTCCTAGCTGTTTAAAATCCTCTGGCAGATTCCTATTCTACTTTGGATAAATACTTAACATGATGGGTACACTCCTGAGTCACACAGCCAAGGCTTACTGGACCAACACAACTCTCTACACTTTATTCAGGAACATTCCAGGCAGACGCACCTTTCCCAGTATCTCTAGCTTTTTTTTGTTGGGTCATGACCTCACCAGATCTTTTCTTAATCCTGGGGAGATTTTCCTTCTGCCCATCTTCTTGTTTAAATGTCTCTTCCTTGGAGACACGATCTTGTGCTAATTGAGACTGCAAGCTCTTCCCAGTGTAATTTATTGTCAGCCTAATTCTTTCTTACATCCTCCAGTTCTTTGCTTTCATCCTACTTCTCATAATGGATAATTTTATACTTATTTGCATGTTTGTCTGTCTCAGAGACTGGGCTGCGGAGACTTCTCAGTCTTGTTCACTAATCTCTATCTAGTATCAGCCTAGTATTTGGCACACAGTAAGCATTCACTAAAATGTATATATAATGTATAATTTACAGAGTTAAAAGTGTCAATATAAAAGAAGCAGTTATATTAAATTTTGAAAAAATGACCTATTTCACTTAAATTTTAAATTTTCACTGTTCCTATTACCAGATATGACTGTTCATCAACACTGATGAAAAATCGATACATTCTTTCAGATTATTTATTTAAAAAGACACCCTTTTTCTAGCATGTAAAAATTCTCCCCATTGTTCTCAAGAACTAGAGCTTTACAATATACTTCTCTTTTGGTCCTTTGGAGGTACTTAAGATCATCAATAAGAAATTCGGGTGGTTTTCTTGGAAATGTTATGAATTAGGTCCTAGACACCCGGCTCTAAGGCAGGCAGTGCTCCTACTGAGGTGCAGACGGTCTGACCTCCATGTCATCTGAACCAGCCCCGCTTCAGACTGCTATCTTGAAATATCACTTTGGGCTAAATTTCTAGAGCAGTGTGTGTAAAATGAGATTACAGTCCATTGCTACATTTGCTGCAGTTACTGACATGATGGATTATAGTACTCAACCAAAGTGCATTTAGCATTTATGATTTAGTGAGGTGGCTAAAGGGAAACATCTGTTCTCTTTTTGTTGTACCATCATGTTTTTATTAGAAAAGTAATATATGTACATTGTTTACAGTTGGAAAATGTTGAAAAGTACAAGAGAATAAAAATTGCTGATGATTCCACTACCAAGAAATAATCACCATCAATATTTTACATTTTGTTTTCAGACATTTTCCCATTCTGAAACTGCTGATATTTGATCCTTTTGACCTAAAAAAATGTTAATTTTACATACTTTACCCTAATTTATCTAAATAATGTCATATATATATATTATTTTACATACTTAAGAGCATACTAAACAGATTGTTTTGTAACTTGCTTTTCTTTTAACATTAAAATTTAAGTATTTGCTCATAATATAAAATGTTTTTGAAAACATTATAATGAATGACTATTATATTTCTATGAAAATAGAAATGACTATTTTGAATGACTATTTTTGAATAACTATTATACGTGGTATGTCTGTGGACAGATGTACCACAATTTAACTAATGATTCCGCCACTACTGGGCATTCCTGTTGTTTTCATTTGCCACCATTACAGATAGTACTCTGATAAACATCTCTATGTAAAATTATTTGTATCTGTTTCAGATTATTTTTATTTTCAGAGATAGGGTTCTTGTCTACAGGTTATACATATTTTGAAGTTTCTTTATTGACCCATATTGCCAGGAATTTGATTTTAAAAAGAAACATATGTTCCCTGAGTTCACAAGCCATGTTTGTTTGCTTACTACTGCTTCCCAGCGGCTACCCTGTCACACTGAAGGTCCTCAATGCAGCATTTGTTCAGTGAGTTAACACTGACACCAGCCACTAAGGAAATTTCAGAAAATAGAACTTATGCAACCGCAATCTTAAGAAAGAACAAAATTGGAGGATTCATGCTACCAAAATCAAACTATATATAAGGCCACAGCAACCAAAACAGCATGTTACTGGCACATAAAAACAGACACTTGGATCAATGGAACAGAACAGAGAGCCTGGAAATAAACTTCCACATTTATAGTCAATTAATATTTGACAGAGGAAGCAAGCACATACAATGGGCTAAAGATAGTTTATTCAATAAATGGTGCTGGGAAAATTGAACAGATACATGCAGAAAAATGAAACTAGACCATCTGCTTATGCTACACACAACAATAAATTAAAATGGATTAAAGAAAAAAATGGATTAAAGACTTAAATGTTAGAGTGGAATCCATAAAAAGCCTAGAAAAAACATAGGCAGTAAAATCTCAGACATTGCTGTTAGCAGTATTTTTCTGATATATCTCCTCAGGCAAGGATACAAAAGAAAAATTAAACAAACGGGACTACATCAAACTAAAAAGTTTTTGCACAGCAAAGGAAACCACCAACCAAATGAAAAGACAACCGAATGAATGAGAGATCATATTTGGCAATAATATATCTGATAAGGGGTTAATATCCAAAATCTACAAAGAACTTATAAAACTCAACACCAAAAAAACACAAACAAACAATCTAATTAAAAACTGGGCAAAGAACCTGAATAGACACATCTCCAAGGAGGACATACAGGTGGCCAACAGACACATGAAAAGATGCTCAACATCACTAATCATCAGAGAAATGCAAGTAAAAATCACAGTGAGATACCATCTCATAACTGTCAGAATGGCTAGCATCAATAAGTTAACAAACAATAAGTACTGGTGAGGATATGGAGAAAGGGGAAGGAAACCTTTTGCACTGTTGGTGGGAATGTATACTGGGGCAGCCACTGTAAAAAACTGTATAGAGTTACCTCAAAAAATTAAAAATGGAACTGATTTATGATTCATCAATTCTGCCTCTGAGAATTTATCCAAAGAAACCTGAAACTCTAATTTGAAAGATTATATGCACCCCTATGTTCACTGCAGCATTATTTACAATAGTCAGGATTTGGAAGCAGCCCAAGTGTCCATCATTAGATGAGTAGATAAAACACATATGGTACATTTACACAATGGAATACTACTTGGCCATAAAAAAGAATAAAAGTTTACCCTTTGCGACAGCATGGATGGACCTAGAGAACATATGCTAAGTGAAATGAACCCGTCAGAGAAATACAAGTACCATATGATTTCACTCACATGTGGGAATCAACCAAACTAACAAGTAAAACAGACAGACTCATAAATAAACAGCAGGCTGCCAGCTGGCCAGGGCAGGGGGAAGGGATGGGTGGTGGTGGGATCAAGCACAAAGAAAGGACTCATGGACCAGGAGAAGAGTGTGGCGATTGCTGGGGGTAGAAGGTAGATGGAAGTGGAAGAGGGCATAAGGGGGATAAATGGTAATGGAAAAAATAAAATAGAAATAAAGTATTTCAAAAAATCACCAGTAAAGCTAAAAAAAGCAAGAAATACAGATGAGAAAACACAACTGTGAACATTTTATAAGATTTCACAACATTTTAAATTCCTTGTTTGTGTTTTTATCATTCCAGGTCCATTTCCCTCTGATGGTTGGCAGAACAATCTTCACAGGAAAAGAGCTCCTCATCCAGGGAGCGTAGAAGGGGTAGCTGGGGAGGCTGGCACCCCGCCAAAGCCGGTCTTCCCAGGAAGGGCTGCTGACTGTGAGGAGGACGTTTGCAGTGACATGGACAAGAGCAAGGACGCAGGAAGCAGGCATAGGCTGAGAAAGGACTTTGATACTTGAAGAGTTTCAAACCTACCACTGTGTTCCAGGATTGAGTCATGGGCAGCACTGGTGCTGTATGCATCCTGAGCTGGGACAGAGCAGACACCGGGGTCAAGGCCAGGCACCATCCAGGTACACTGAAGACTGACTGGCAGCCAGGCAGCAGTGCTGGGAGAGAACAGGCCCTGGGTGGGTGTGCTAGTGTTGACAGCAGGGACTATATCAAGCTTTAGTTTTCTCTTATGTGCTATGTTCAATTATTTAATCTACAACTGTTACTGCAAGCTCATTATGTGTCAGACACTGTTGCAGGCCTGGGGTACAACAGTGCAGGCCTGTTGTTCATCAGTAATGAACAACAAGAACAACAACAACAAAAAAAGGCAAACACTCTACCATTTGTGGAACTCTATTCTAGTGGGAGGATATAGACAATAAGCAATAAATATAATACATATGTACATAATTATATACTTGAAAATCATAAATGCTTTGTAAAAAAAGAACTGGATAATGAGGAAGGCAAGTATGGATGGTGAAGTGAGCAGTATTAAATGGGGTAAACAAAGGTAGGATTTTTCCAAAAGTGATGTTGGGGGCCAAGACTTAAAGGAGGTAAGGAAGCAAGCTGTGCAGATACAGAAGAGAGTGTTCCAGGGAG
The DNA here is from genome assembly GCF_014824575.4 of Sturnira hondurensis. Lineage (NCBI taxonomy): Eukaryota > Metazoa > Chordata > Mammalia > Chiroptera > Phyllostomidae > Sturnira > Sturnira hondurensis. Next base: position 4,645,222 of record NW_028089315.1, read on the forward strand.
AGGACCAACAAAGGGGAAGTCCCCAAGGTAAAGTGTGTCTGTTTTCGAGTAAAACAGGGAGGCCAGAGTGGCTGGAACACAGTGCACCAGGGAGACAATGGTAGGGAACAAGGGCAGGGAGATGAAGGGGGAACCAGAGCCCAGGAAGCCATTATAATGTTGAGTAGTCAGTCCTGTATCACAATGTCTCAGTTATGTTCTACAAATGATTCATATTCTCCAAGAGGGGTTTCCTTGGCCCACGCCCAGGCTGCTCAAATAGACTGTAGGTACAAAGAATATGCTACTGAATTCTGCCATTCAATCACTCTCCAAAGTCCTTTATCCTTGTGATGGGTAGAGAAACTTGTAAGCAACCCTACTGGGAAAAAAGTAGGAGATGAAGGTGATGATGCCCAGATAAGTTGCTTTGAGGAATTTGGGGTAAGGCATAAGGTTCTGGCTGCTGGATCCAGCCCTGATACCCCTGAACCTCCCACCTTTTCAAGGGTATAACTAGAAATCCCACAACTCTCAGGAGAATATAACTCTCACTGCTGACCCCATTACAGAAAGAGCCTCATGAAGTGGGCAGGCCTCATTCCCCAAGAGGAAACCAACGGTGTGGCAGCCTTTCCACTAAGAGAATCCTTTTAATGATTAACAAAAGCAGCCATAATCATGGACCATATCACTTCAAAATTCTTCAAAATACCCCAAATTCTCCAGCTTTGTAGTCAAAGACTAAAGTATTTCTTCACATTAAAAACCTTTGGGGACTGAAAATATGCTTTTAAGGGCTGTTTACAGCTTTACTATTTTTTAACTATCTCAAACTTCTTATTTTAAAACATGTATGCACACCATACAGAAACCCAAGGCTTCCTTTTCTTAAATTGCAGGGACACCGAAGCATTATAATAAATATTTAGGATGCAGGTTATGTATGTGTTCTAATTTATATGACTACATATAAAATATAACTCTCCATAGTTAAAGAAACCAGAAAGTTCTGTCAAGAGCCCTGACTGGTGTAGCTCAGTGGGTTGGGTGTCCTACTGCTAACTGAAGGGTCACTGATTCGATTCCCAATCAGGGCACGTGCCTGGGTTGCCAGCCAGGTCCTCCGCTGGGGGAGAAAGAGAGGCGGTCAATCGGTGGTTTTCTCGCACATTAATGTTTCTCTCCCTCCATTTCTCCCTTCCCCTCTCTCTAAAAATAAATAAATAAAATCTTTAAAAATACTCTGCCAAGAAGTGGTGGTAGGGGGTCAAATGATTTGACATTAAGCCACTTATTAAGCCACTTTAAGGAGCTACTGTTTCTAGATGCTCATGTATGAATCACCTAAATAGATATTTCTTTGTTGGAGTGGCAGGTGGCTGACCTGAGATCTTATATCTACCCCTGGATCTCTCCTTCTAGACAAAACTTAATCAGTTTTAACTGGGTCACCGTATCAAGCACACTGGTTGCCAGTCAGACCACACCCTTCCAACCAGCAGCTGAAGCCTGAAGTCACCCAAACAAAGGCTTGGCTAGTAGGCCCACATGTTCAACATCAACTTTCCCCCCTGAAACATACTCTCCTCAGTCTTCTCATCTCAGCAAATGCAACTGCCTTCCTATCAGTTATTCAAACTAAAAAGCTAGGAGTAGTCCCTTGATTCACGGACCTCTGTCACTGGGTACATCTAATAAATCAACGAATCCCAACAACTCCATCTCCAAACGATATATAGTGACTCTGTCCCCTTCCTTCTGCCTCTGCTGCTTCAATCCTGGTCCACACCTTCATCACTTTGGGCCTCACTTCCTGTGACAGCTGCCTAAATGTTCTCCATGCTACCAAGCTTGCCTTCCTAATGGTAGAGTGATTTTTAACAAGCTGTATCAGATCATTTCACTCCTCTGCGTGAAACCCTCCACATCTCTCATTGCATTAAAACCATTTCAAATTCCTTACCTTGGCCTACAAGGCTGTTGCTTGACCAAACTCTTCACCTGTCTTTTTGACTTCATCTTCATCCTTCACCACTGTACTCCAGCAACTCTGGCCTACTTTTATTTCCTGAACCCATTCAATATGTTCCAGCCTTTGTACTGAGTGTTTCTTTCCCCCTGGAACGCTCCCTCCACCCCCTTATCATCTCAAGGGTAGCTCATCATCACTCCCATCTCAGCATAAATCCCACCTCACCAAAGAGGCCTTTGCTGACTACCTAATATAAACCAGCCCCCACAAGTCAGTCTCTATACTATTTTAATGCTCAAGAGGATACTTTTCTTCTTTATTTTTTTGTAGCTATCTCCTTTTGTAGCTACCCATGCCCAGAATGTGAACTCTGTAAGAGCAGAAAGTTTTTCTGTGTAGTTTCCTACCACATTCCTAGCGCCTGGAATAGTCAGTGCTTGACGAGTAGAGAGCATGGCATACACATTTGGTGAATGAATAGTTTTCTCCTCGGGGGGTTGGTTTCTACCCAATAATCTGGCATAAGTTGGTTATCTTTATTTCTGACTCATAACTCTGGCCAGCC